>NW_008824031.1:63584-65691 GCF_000699105.1 Pygoscelis adeliae
CCCCCCCCCCCCTCCCCCCGCCCGGGCTGAGCCAGACCTGCCGCTCGTCAGGGGCTCCCTCCGCCGGCTCGGGGGGGGGGGCTGGGGCACCCCCTCACCCCCTGCGCTTTTGCCTTCACGGGTTTTGCCGCAGTTTTGCCGCTTTAGGAAGGGCCCCCCGGCGCAATCCTCCACTCTGGAGCCCTTTGCCTCGGTGGTCTTGCTTTAACTTAGCTTGTTTTGTACTCAAAAGCATGGCTATCTGTATTTGGTGAAACAAATTGCATTATACAGGTCTCTAACAGTACTTGTAAAACATCAGAACTCCTATTCATAAGCACATGATTGCCCTTTTATTCTTCCATTTGTATTTCTTTCTTCCCGCATTTGTCCTTCACACTTTAAAATGAATGGCAAAAACCCATTTCATTAAGATAGTAGCAAAAGTAGCTAATGGCATATTCTGGCCAAACAAAGGCTGTGGAAAACATCCAGAACATTCAGAATGTTAACATTGTCGAAACAGAAGTATAAGAAAGTAGGACAGAAGCCAGATGGGTTAGGCTTCTCACTTGTTTCTGGCTTTAAAATGGTTGAAGGAGGAAATTATACACAGGTTGGAGGGAACCATAGTATGGCAGTCTGCAGCGCGTACTCTGTCGTGAGCTAAATCTCTGGTGGGACCACCCCTGCCATGACCACAAGTGTCTCCCAGCAGACTTCAGCATCCTTCTTCCCACTACCTGAGCTCCATCGTTCTGGCTTTCTGGTCCTGTGGGGCTTGAGCTGAAGTGCAGCAGCATGCTGGGCCACTCTGGGTCATTCAGGTTTGCTTAGTCTGCGTCCACTGCACAAAGCACGTAGCTCTGCCCCTCCGTTCTTTCCTCCAATGTTTTTATATCAAAGACTCCCATTAGTGATAAACTCCAACTTTTTATATGCTCTGCCATGCACAGAGTGACTAAGTCTGCGGATACCTGGTGGTGTTGGCCAGATAAATAAAACCCACAGCAGTCCTTGAGTAACTCTCCTCTTCACTGCGACCTCCCCTCCTGGATCCAGGCGCAGACAAACGTCCACCTCTCTCCCAGCGTGTACAACATTGAGCATGACATGCCCTTCTTCTTCGGCATCTTAACATGCTGAGTTCCTCCTGTCTGGCAAAGGCCAAAAGGAGACTCAAACTGGCACTTAGCAGCTTGTCAGACTCCAGCCAGGAGCCTGAGGGGCTGCTACTCCTTCTTGCATTTATTGATATTCATCTTTTTCGTCAAGGGACGCAGGTGAAATGTTGCTGTTTCACTAAGGCATAACTACTCATCTGGAGCTGACACAGCCCACAGAGCATGGCGCAGCACTCCCTGGATGTCAGATGTGGCAGCAGGGTATTCTGGATCCCATTGTCTGTTTTCCTTCCAGTCTTGGTGTCAATCATTTTTTGGACACTGCATTCAGGCCGGCTCAGGAGGTAAACCAAGAGGAGCAGAAGTAGACAGTATGTGATTTGGCCAACAGTCAGTCTTTTCTCTCAAAGTTTGGTCCCAGAGAAGAACAACTAATACCTAAAATACCTTATTCTACCAGAAAGTACCATCCCAAGCCAGACTTTTTCTCTGTCACATACAAAATGTGTGTGATGGGGATGGGCTCCGTGACACTGGTCATGTTCTGGTTCCTGCCCTTAGAGCAATCCTTTGCTCTCAGAGAGAAGCCAGCCAGGTAAAATGCATTTAAGAGGCTTGTGCACCATTTCTTGGTGCAAATATTGTCTCTAAGCATGACCTAAAGAGGGAAGCAAAGAAAGCCCCAGATATGCAATAAAGTTGTCAGCAACATCCCTTTAAACATTAGGAACTAGGAGCTGAGTGAGTCAAAATCGATGCAGTGCCATTACTGTCAGTGGAGCTCTTCCAGCTGATGTGGCCCTCTCTTTACATGCTGCGTGAGTACAGAAACCCTGCGGAAAGGGACAGACCACCCTTGAAGACTGCCACCACAGCCTTTTACTCACACTGGGCTTAGGCTGTCACTGTGTGTAATAATGAATGAACAAAATTATAGTTCATGGTAACAGTACATATTGATGGGAATGGTTTTTATTTTTCGTCAATATTTCAATGAAGTTCCT
>NW_008824031.1:65812-71205 GCF_000699105.1 Pygoscelis adeliae
GGTTGGACTGATACAGCAGAAGAAAGGAACATTGCCAGGCGCTGATTGATGCTTTATCGGGCTGTAATACTTTTGCTTGCAAGAATCAAATGTTAGATCTCTCTCTCTCAGGGTTTTATTTTGCTAGTACCTATGGGAACCAGCTGGGCTCACTGCCTAGAGAAAAGACAAAGCAAGCTAGTCAGGAAGTTTATGGTGGTTTAAGATAGATGCTGATTAGTGATTCACATTTGTGTGAATAATAAAATAAATATGGAGAATGGGAACAGTTGCTAGTGTATTTCTTCTATTGCTTCCCAAGAAAAAAGAGAGCTGCTGTGTATAAGTTAAGGCTGAGAATTTTCCCACCGCGGCAAACCTATTTTATTGCAAAGAAGAGAGCAATACCCTGGAGAGGTAAAGATGTACAGTATTGTCGATGTTAGAAATTCTGCACCAAGGACTTTTATGTTAGTGAATTGATTGGGAGGGAAAAAAAGTAACTTTTTCTCTGAAACATAAACAAGAAATACTCTCTTGGGGGCAAATGACGTGCTGCAAAAATTTGGAACAAGGCCCCATGGGTGTGCTCCAGCAGTGGCAGAGCTACAAGAGTTTAACACTGAAAATCCAGCCCTGGAGGGACAGGGCTGGTGTGATTTGCTCACTAGATACAGCCTACAGCATTGCTGCTGGCCTGGACCAAGAGATGAGCAGCCTCTCATTATCTTTTTTCTCTGCTGGAATTCAGTCAATTATGGGCAAATTCTGAGAAAAAGTTATTTGCTGGACTTTATTGTGAATCTTCTGAAACGTGCTGTCTGCTTTCAGTGAATGAAAGTACCATGATTTAACACCTGAAGTTTTATTTCCTGCCTTTAAAGCAGAATGGGTCATTTTTCAGCAGACTGTATCTTCTTCAAAAGGCTATTGTACTGCAGAATTAAATGCCTTGCCTCAGGAAACAGCATTAGAGACTCTGAACTTCTTAAGCGACTTCATAAAATTCAGAGGTTAGGAAGAGAGAGACCTTTAGGTTTTTAGCCTAGCCTGAGAAAAAAGCTTGTTTCTGTGACAGAATCAGAGGAGAAACTCTGGAGTCAGGCAGACTGCCGGTGGAGAAGACCTCCTTTTTTGCAGGCTGGTTGATTTTCTGGTGGAGCCAGGAGACATTTGACACTGAGGGAGCGGAGCCACCGCCCTGAGTGGGGGGTTTCACCAAAGAGACTTTTGAGTCTAACCTGGAGCTCCTTTCTCTTTAGGGCCAGAGGCAACCTGCCATTGAGGCTGGGCCATGTCAGGTCCAGCTGACCTAAAGAGCACCATGAGCTTTTTTGAAGTCACATTGTCATTTGTTCCCGACCTCTTTTATAGGGCTATACGTCACCCTGTATGTTTTTAGATGGCTCAAATAGTCGATCTTGTTTACTTTCCACATCTCCTTCCATCTGTGATTGCACTTCTTGATATCTTCTTTCCTTTTCATTGATGAACTTGGGCATATCTTCTCCTGCATTGATTTCTCTACCTGCCTTCTCTTTTTTTTCTCTCTGCCTGCACCGCCAACTTCTGTTCTTTTTTCACGCTTTTTCCTTGCTTTGGGATTTCTCACCAGAAGTCACTGATCATGAGAAGAGGATTTTTCCAAGCCTGGGATTTTGTTGCATGATCAGGGCAGACTCTAAGTGTGTGGAGAGATAAATCATCATAAAAATAGCTGCAGTATTCTAGTTCTGTTCACACAGCTCTTAAAATAGAAAGAAAGGACTCTTTGTAGGCTGCAGTTCAGATACTTGTCTGATGCCATGCTAGAAAGACATCTGACTCATGAGCCCAGTTGGTTTTAGCTGCAGCATTTAGAGATGCCACTATGCTGAACTGTCTGCCCTCCCCTTTGACCGGCAGTTATTGTCCTTGTACCAGAAATAGAATGAAACGGATGTCCTTGTCTTAACGCCTCCATCCTCGTCACCGTCCACAGTATCAACTTAGGACACTGGTGATGACAGGTTTGCTCTAAAAAACTGCTCTGCGAATTGAGGCAAAGACCTGCATTTTTTCTGCTGCAAGGCCACTAAGGCAGAGGAGTACAGAGGGCACTTGGGAATCTACCAGTTTGACTCCCATCTGCGCAGAGTTGCCCACACACTGAAAAAGTGTGGCTTACCAGGACCTTTCTGGGCTTTTTTTGCATCTCTCCAGTGAGCAGACCTCAATACCAAGGGGAGCAGTTCCCTGTGAAATACAGGTGCAGGTTTGCCACAGCCACCTGCAGTTAGCTGTGTGGAGTGCAGAGGGCAGAATGGAAATGCGTTTTAAATATGAATTGGACTTTGAGACGATGATTGAATTTTTCATTGTATCCCCATGTGTCCAGCATTGTAGGTGCAAGAATGAAATCGCAAGCCATCGTTGGCAGCATCCACAGATAGGCAGTGCGTACATGAACCGGCTTGTGGAGGTGGCATGAGCAAGGGCCCCGGCCCCCGCTAGGGCCAGATGAGGGGCATGTGCTCTGCAGCAGTCCTTCGAGCAGCTGTTGTATGGGGCAGGGGGTCTCTATTTCCACTGCTGTCAATCCAACAACTTCCACCAGTGCTGAATTCTCTCTGCGCTCAGTCTGACATAGATAATTAAAACAGACATTAATTTGGGTCACAGAGAATAAGTAACGCCAAGCTAGAATGTAATTTAAACTGCATAAGAAATAAGGCTTTGGTCTGAATATGAGTGTGCCAGGCAAATGTTTTTTAACTTGTGCAAGGCAGCTGGGCAGGCAGCTGAAACCTTGACCCCATCTGTCCACCCTGAGTACAGTCTGTGCTGAGCACAAGCCCAGGTCAGTCTGTCTAGCCTGCAGACGCTCGCAGGACTCACAGGGTTCATCTCAAACATAGGACAGCAACAACCTGGTATCACCCCCAGCTTTGGGCAACATGGTACCATGGAGCCTAGGAGAGCTGAGGAACCGTTTCACTGCCCGGATCAGCCTGCTCTCCTGTGGCCGTGGAAGCACAGGGGATGTGGTAGCTGGTGACATGGTGCCTTGTGCAAGAAGGAGGGGAATGACAGTACCCGCCGCATTTCAGCTGGCTGACAATGAGCCATCTGGTGCTAATGACTTCCCCAGACTACTGCTGTGCATTGGGTCTGAATTTCCAACCCAGAGGTGAAAGGCTCCTTCACTTATTAGGCTATTAATTGTCCAAACCAGTCCGGTTCTTAAGTGGCAATTAATGAGAAGCCAGAGCTGGAGCTTATAACTGAGAGGAGACTTACAAAAGAAGATTAATAAACAGCAGATGAAAAGGCTTGGGAGGGCGTGAGATCTGGGCAGTTCATGCACCCAGGCTGTTGCCATGAGATCTGACAAGCAGCAGGCCCAGGGCAGAAAGTCGCACAGGGCCTCTGCTTCAGCCCAAGCTTTTTTGGCCCTTTCCTGAACAGCGATTTTCAACAAAGAGGGGCTTTTCGCTATTTCAGTTCTGCATTTCCATCCAAAGCCATTACACAGCCTGGATTGCCTCCGCTGTGTGAAGTCCACCAAGGTAACACAGCAAGGAATTTCACTGTAACATGCTTCAGCACAAGACTTGGATGTTCAACATCATGTTAAAAGGAACATTATTTATGGGAGAAAAGATTCCAGTGCAGTTTCTCAGGTTACTTCCCTATAAATTATATTTCTTTGCCATTCATCAGACCCTTTGTTCTCTGTGCATAAGCAGGCTCCTTATTTACAGCGTACACAGCAGACAGGCTCCAAACAGCAGGAGGATTGGGCTGAAACACAGGTTATCAGCGACTTACCCAGAGACACTGTGCAGATGTTTTATGCAACCTTGCGCTTTGTCATCCAGTGAAATATGCTCAAGCAAGCAGCTGGTATCTGCTCATGAGAGACACTGCTGAGATGCTGAGCCTGCTAGAGGCATGTGCACACACCCAAGATGCTGTGACACTCAATGCAACCACAAATGTTTTAGAGGTGGGGAAGAAGTATGTTCAAATACTGTACATTAACGGAGCCTTTTCAGCTCACTGGGACTGCAGCAGTCATTTCAGTTTCTTTTTATTACGTATCTGTTTAAGCACCAGAAGAAAGCTGTTAGAGCTGCTGCTGAAGAGGAATAAACAGTATGAAGAGCCATTTCACAAAGGAGTTGGCTAACCTGCTCAGCCCCCTGCATTTTGGATGTCTGTTGTATTATGGCTTTCATGTTGCAACCACGTTGCCTCTAGGCTTGAATGGTCCAATGTGCTCTCCATTGGGACAGCCTTCGAGGAAGCCCTGCATGCTCTCAGAGGTGTGATTGATGGCCACAGGCAGCTCTTGATAGCCGAAGGCTTTACCCAAAGCTTGCTGACCCCAGGAGAAAGGTCCCTCTTGATCGCACAGCCATCCCTCCTCCTCAACGTGGACACAGCCTCTTGTCTAGCTTCACAGCTGATCATTTTTAACTAGGGGCAGGAGCTCGTATTAGTGATCTTTTGTAGTGCAGGATGTGCTTGACATGGGCAGCCTGGGAGGCATGCTCAGGAAACAGGGTTATTCAACATACAATCCATATAGATTTTCAGCAGCTTTTCTCAGCATTAGCCAAGGCTCGTGCATCACTGACTGCTAAAGTGCTTTGGAAAACATAACAGTAACGTAAAAGAAATAGTTTGTCCATCAGGTTTTCTCAGAGTGTCAGAGCTGTTGTTTTTAGATGAATAGAGCTGTTAGGTGCTACAGCTGTGTTATAAGAGCACAGAAGTTTCAGATCTCCATTAATGTGTTTATGTGGCTGCTACAGACAGGGCACAGCCATCTGTAGCATTAGTGCAAATGCTTTCCCATTCTTTGCATAAATTAGGAGAAACATGATATTTCATGAACTGCTGCTTATACAAGTTTTGCCAGAGGATCAAAGTTCAAAAAAAAGTATTTATTTTTTAATGCATGTGAAATAAAAAGTAAGGGCTGGGACAAAAATTCAGCCCTGGAGCTATTTTTCAGGTTACAGGGCGAAAACATATCATAATTTTGCCAGTGATGAAGAGAATCCCTGGAGTTAATTATAATGGCACTTTCCCATAGCTGAAGTGAAGCTGTATGTGTCAGCACTTCTGCTCCTCTCAGAGCTCCACAAATGGTGCCATTTTAGGTGCCAAGGCACATACAGATGCAAGATTTAAGGGGAAATAATTCTTAAAATTGTAATTTTGGAATGAAATGAAAACCAAAATGTCAACCCCTTTAGCGCTGCTTTCTCCTTGTTTGCATTCAAAAACATCTGCACTAGAAAACACGTAGGCTAGTGTCATGCTTTAACCTCAGCCGGCAACTGAGCACAGCCGCTCGCTCACTCCCCCAGCCCCGGTGGAACCAGAAGAGTAAAAGTGAGAAAACTCATAATAATAATAACAAC
>NW_008824031.1:71343-76753 GCF_000699105.1 Pygoscelis adeliae
GTGGTTGCTGCCCCCCCCGGCCGACTCCCCCCAGTTTATGTACTGAGCGTGGATGTCACGTGGTATGGAATATCCCTTTGGCCAGTTTGGGTCAGCCGTCTCCCAGCTTCTTGTGCACCTCTTTGCTGGCAGAGTATGGGAAGCTGAAAAGTCCTTGACTTAGTATAAACACTGCTTAGCAACAACTAAAACATCAGTGCCTTAGCACATTATTCTCATGCTAAATCCAAAACACAGCACTATGCCAGCTACTAGGAAGAAAATTAACTCTATCCCAGCCGAAACCAGGACAGCTAGCAAACTGGGGGGAAAAGAATGCCATCAGCACATGACAGAACTTGTTTTATTTGTTTATTAGTGGATGTCTCATGTATGTGATAAGACAGGAGCAACACCGCACATCTTTGGCCTTTGTCCAGCAAAACCCTGAAGGATATGCTTCACTTTAAGCATCTTCAGCATTCTTCACTTTAAGAGAATAAATCTACTCATGTGCTTGACACAGATGGAGAAAAGGGAGAGCATGGAAGCTGGTGTCACAGGGTTGGGGAAATCTAATGAGAACCTGCAGCTGGAAAAGAGTGCCCAGTATGCATATATATGCATAAGTTTTATCTGTATCAACCATATACATAACTGATATTTTCTTTGAACTGATTAGACCATGTTATCTTTAAAATATCCTCCATTTCTGGGATTAAACAATTCTTCAACATGTAAAAAAGGTACAGCAGAACTGGTCGCTTTATGGCTTTTTTCTCCCCATTTGCTTAAAAAAGAAAAAGTAAGAAGATAATCACGGTGAATTTCTGCCTAAGGATTTTGGAAACTCCATTCATTCATTCTGTGGTTTGAAGTCATCAGTTAGGGGATATGAATAAGTACAAATAATTCTTTATGGCTTGCATGAGAGGCACGTTTCCTAACTGGCTAACTCCTCAACCCATGTGTACTGCAGTAATCAGGGCAATGAAAGTTTAACAGGTTGGAGCCGGCTCTGTTAGTTACTGACGGATCAAGACTCCATCACTTCCTGTAAAAGTGTACCTGGCGATACACCATTCAGAGGCAACACACACCTAAATTAAGCCAGCCCTCAGGTAGGCCTTTCCTGTTTAGGGTCCATGCTGGGTAGGATGCACTTTATTGCAAGTCCTCATTCTCACATATACATCCCATCCACATGCCTCTCATTTGTCTTGGAGCAGTTGCTGCTCTTTGCCTGATGATTGAAGATGGGTAGAGGAGGGAGGAAGAAGAGGTGCAACTACCCTACACAGCCCTCAGATCCTAAAGTCTCCCACATACCTTGCAACCGTCCATTCCCTGTGCCCTACCACTAGCTCCCCTGACTCCAGAGTTAAACCCCATTGCCCAGTCTTGTGATCATCCTTGGGAATCTTGAGTCAGTGAGCTAGAAGGGAGCTTTCAGGCCAGTGAAGACGTATGCTTACCTTGTTGTCAATACAAAACATTTTTCTTTGCTTGAATGCAAGCAAACCGTATTGCCTCACATAGCGGAGCAGCTGGCAGGGACTTAGCCACAAAAGACTGCTCTCACCTTACAGCACCCCATTAGAAAAGAGCACAAACACAAACATACAGGTTGGGCTTTCCTACCGGGACCAGTGCTCAGAATGGCCAGCAAAGAAATCTACAGAGTCCACTGTGACTGGATTATTTGGGGTCCCCCAAAGACTAGTTAGGTCAAATGTCCACAGAAGTCTTTTTGGGGATATTGTCTGTGGCAGACCACTCCAAAAGGCAGCAAAGAAATATAGGAAATGCAAGGCAACTAAAAGGGATGTGCCCCTGTAGCCCAGTAAGTGTCTATGAAGGTGGACAAAAACAAAGGTCATCAGTCTGCCATGCCCTACAGTTTTGGGTCTCCAGTCTAGACTAAGGGCTGGCTGTCCACGCTCCTGCTCAAGCATGTCCACCACCAGAGACTGTTGGAAACGTGTGGGGAGGGAGCAACCCACACTAGACAGGACGAAACCAAAACATACAAGAGAGCCAAAGAACAGGCTCAAGGTGCTGAGTGCTCCTGGGGGGCCTCGACCAACCACTGGCATGTTGGCCAGCAGGGAAGCTGAGGCCAGTGCAAGACCACCCTTCCCCACAGGTGCTTTATGGTGGTGACCATATGAATGCTTCACCTAGAGCAGTTCATTATTTTTATCTATCAGTTGTGTATGTTAGATAGTAAATACTTGCTTTGGGCTCTTCAGCTGTGTGCATTCTTCATGCAGAGCCTCTGTGACCATGGTTGCCCAAAGTGACCCAGAGAGGGACAGTAAGAACCGTGTTTGAGAACCACCAGCCAGCGGCCAACAGGCTCTCTTGGTCCAGTCATTGTGACGGATGTGTTTAAGTGCAGACATTTGGATTTGGAAATACCTGGCATGTTTTCCAGCTCCACAGCCATTCTCTCAATCTGTTTGCACTGTTGTCACCTCCTAGGTTTCCTCCCCAGTTTTGCTGGTCACAATCCACAGCACAATAAGGAACATGCAGGTGGTGCTGAGCCATGCCAACCCCCACTTCCTGCGGTGGTCACAAAAAGCAGGGGAAATGTTACCATAACTGGCTTATCCCAGATCAAATGCTGGAGGTCCAGTTTCCACCCATTTGTGCCGCTAACATGGCACAGAGAACAAAGAAAGCTGCCCAAATGAAGCTGTCAAAGACTCCCCACGACACAGGAGCTTTCTTAGGTGACAACAAGCTGGCACAGCCACCTTTCTGCCAGCCTACAAAATTCAGTATAACGAGCAAGCCAGGGAGAGGATAAGGCAGGCTGTGTAGCACACTGGCACATCCTTGGCAGAGGCAGCAGTTGGAGGCAGGAAAATGAACACACTGCCCCATTAGAGGCACTTGACTTGCTGGCTCATGTCCCTGTGGAGTCCTTTGTGGGCACAGCAGAGCACAGACATTCAGGGCAGCACCCAGCCCTGCTCTAAATCACCTTCTGACGGGACACTGCCGTTCCCCAGACTAAGAGGTGATGAAAGCAGGATGGTGTGAATCCTCCTGTTAACACCCCCTTTAATTCATTCTAGGTTTTGCAGAGCTCCCTGGTCCGGGCCTGAGAGCAGAAAGGAGCTTTACGCTATGCCTGTTTGCCCTGCATTCTGCTGAGCTGACAGGGATCCCAAAGCAAAGCTGGAAACCAAACCCTTTTATTCAGATAACCCTGCCCCCGTAATACAAGCATCTCCCCAACTCAGGTGCAGCAAAGCCTTCTGTTCTTCCTTATTTCCAGGATCTGTTTTACCCACTATTACTGCCTTCTCTCCTCTCCTCCCTCCATTGAGCAGTTGCCAAGGGCATTTTCTATGCAGCTTGGCCCTTAACGCTTTGCTCTGAGCGAGCAGCCAGGACTCCAGCTGCCTAACTTCACTGCAGCTGGATGCTTACAGAGAGCTTCAGATTCCCAACCCCGAGATAAGCCAAGATAGCAATGCTGAAAATATACTCAAACTGAGGCTTGTATCTGGGTCACATAGCTGCCAAAACCACCCCCGTTCTGTTGAAACAGCTATTGAATTTGCTTCTAGAAGGAAAAAGACAGTAACATGCCAAGTGACACTAATTGTTAGGCAGCACTGAGCAAGTATAATGCGCTCCTGCAAATTATCCGGGAACATTTTTTCCCTTGTTTTGTAATGCATTTTGAGGGAGGAATGGGGAAGTTGATCAAGGTGAATGCATAATCCATGAAAATCTTTGAAAAGGCATAGCTCTTCCAGGGGAACGCTTTTAGTAGAACGTTACCTGTGGGTTAGACACTTGTGGGGAAAATATTAATAAGGGCTTACAGATTTGAGGAGGACAAAATCCCTCAAATCCACCAAAACCATCATCAACCTGTATGTCGATGTTATCAACTCATCACAGGTAAAAGCCTAGCTTTCCTTTGCACCACTTTCAGCACTGATTAGGAAGGTGGAGATGGCACTGGGAGGAAGAGGGCTCCTGCTTTGGAAACAGTGATAAACCACAGAGAATTCAACAGTACCATTTCTTTAAGCAAGTTTCCTTTCTATAAGCCATACACACAAAGTTCTTTTCATCATCATGAGTTTAGAAAAGAGATACCAGCATACCAAAAAAGCCTGAATTTGCTCTGGATTGGGTTAATATGGTGGATTTGTGAAAAATTATATTAAACGCTGCCGAGCATACTACTGCCAATGGCCAGCAGAAAAGTCCCATTGGATGGATTACTTACTCTAACAACAATTTCAGACTAGCAAATTGAGGACCAGTAGGTTTTATCTCCATCTCCTTTATCAAGTCTTGAGACAAATCATTTAACACCTGGATCTGCTCCTCTTTCCCAAATTAAGCAGTACAGTATTCAGCCAGGAGGAACCAGATGACTATTCAGGGACAAAAGAGCTGTTCAACTTAAATAAAGGTGGCAGAACTTGGTGATTAATTTGTCTCCTTTGTTTCTCTAGTTGGAGAAGAAAGAGGAAAAGACAGCGGCGGAGTAATTATACTTAACTGCACCAAGAGATTTCTGCAGTCCTGAATTCATGAGTGCTTTCGTGTTGCTTGGAGATCACCAGTTAGGAGATGCTTCCTAAATACAGGGCAGAACTATTTGAAGGCGGGAATACATGACACAGCAGCTGAAGAGTGGTGCGCCCAGCTTGTTTGCACTCATTTGTGCTGCTTGGGCTTTTTTTAGAAAGCCGTATGTATAAGTTGTGGTGGCTGTGGAACGTGGCATATGGAGAGAGGCTGTTTCGCACAGCTCGCTGCATAGCACCATGCACCCGCCCTGGCTGCTGGGTAATACAGATTTGCTACAGATGTGTGTGGTTGCACTGGGGTTTGGGTTTTACTTCTACCATTGACTCTTTTTTCCAGGCAAAAGGACTTCTGAGAAAGCATTTAAAATATTTTGAAACCTGTGACTTAACACACCCAGTTGCTGTTCTAAGTCCAGTAGAGTCAGTGGGAGCCTTCATCTTGGGAAGGCTTACACAGACATTTCATCTTATCCATTTTGCATTTTCATTAGATGAGACGTGTTTAAAGATAAGAATGTGCACAAGTCTCCAAGGTTTCATGACCCTTAACAAGGGAAAAGAAGAGGGAAGCAGGCTTCCAGATGAAGTATTAGACAACATGTGATGTGAAATCATTTGGGATGTCTAGTGTTCCCTTATCATGGCTGGTTCTGGTACTGGGAACTGGAGCCTGCTTCTGAAGGAGCAGTGGCAGCAGAGCAGCTTTATTGCTCAACAAGCATCGACACCATTTAGTGCGATGGTTAGCTATCTCAAAGCCAATTGCTTTCATGCCATAAAGCACATACTGATTTTCAGTGCTTTAACTAGGGAAGAAATGTGCTTTGGAATTAAGGTTGTTTTCCCATTTATTTACACTCTTT
>NW_008824031.1:76778-102784 GCF_000699105.1 Pygoscelis adeliae
CTAGTAAATGGAAAAAAGAGAAAATAATGAAAAGAGAGACAGCAGTGGCATAGCTTCAAATCTTTTACAGTCAAATGCAGATGTAATTAGGAAAAGGTCAAGTCCACCTTCTGCAGCTGACCCCTATACAAAATATATGAGAAATTATTGATCTAGATATCTGGATCCAGAGGACATTGAAAGGAAACACCAGACAGAACTAATGAGCCAGCACATGTGAATTTTAGCCCTTGTAAAATTCAGTACAGTAATTTCCCATCTCTAAAGGTGATGGTGGCTTTGTTTTCCGATTTGGGTTTGGAGAAGTACAGAACACTGAATGCTGCTGACAGATCTGGATGATGCTTGACAAGAGCATAAAATAATTTTATTTCTGGGTATGTCTGACAAATTATTTGGCCTGGGCAATTTAACAAGGCCATAAGAGATTGGAATCACTAGAGAATGATTTCATGGCCAATGGGCTAGAGGCAGCTCTGTTTTTTCTGTCTAAGCTGTGGGTCATTATGGATGTATGACAAAATATGTTCCAGGACTTTGAAGATTTGAGAAGCCTTAAGATGAAATGGTAGCAGCTGCTCATATCACAGACAAGGAAGAAGATCCGTTTACAGGAAAACTAGAGAAGAATGTTACCAAAAGATGTATTTTCCCTGCATTTTAAATGTATCAGCTACATTTCTGCATTGTTTCCAGCCTTAGCTGAGATTTAAAATTGCACTGCATATTTACACAGATATTCTTTGCATTGTAAAAATGCTTTCTAAAAGATTTTCCCAGTCATGCTTTCAGTATGACTAACAGAATCACCTTTTAAACGCAATAGCCAGTTGGGAGTAGTATTTCTAAGGAACATTTTCCCTCTCTTTGCCCTGTGCTGTTCAGCCAGCTGCAGCTGTGAGGAGCAATAGAGCCTCAGGGGACCATATGCTGCTACTAACAGGCATTTTCTGCATGTAAATTTAGGAGGTCATCACATAGGAGGTCTCAGATCTGTTACTTATTGCCTCTCATCACATGGTTCCTCTGGAGCAGGTGCCCAATCCAGTATCTATACATCAGTCCATAGAAGTCTGTTCCCATTCAAGCAGGCAAATGTTTATTTTTGTTTGATTTTACTTTGTCTTTTTATACAACTCATCCTCCTTTATCCTGCTTTTGCTAACTGTTGCTTCAATGAACTAATATTTTTTCTGCTGTTACAGCAAATACTTCCTCAAGCATGTTCAAAGCTGACCGTGTTGGAATATTTTGCTGAATCATGAATTCTTTGCATAGCAATATCCCACAGTGTGTGTACAGACAGAGGACTTAGATAGGGAACACTCTTAGCTACTGCTACATGCAAACTGTGAAAAATTAACGTTTTTCTTTGGGGCAAAAGACTCCTTATTTAATGTAGTTACTACTTTGCTCACAACTAAACAGAGTTGCCATGACAAAAATCAGCATGTAAGTCACATTGTAATGATAGCTTAGTTACCAGTGTTTCCTAGTTATTAGAATGGCTGAAAAAAATGCTTCTAGTGCTGAGGATGTCAGTCTTGTCCAGACAAAGAGTCCAGAGCATCCAAAAAAATCCCTGTGAGGGTCTCCATGTCACAGAGACCTCAAACCAATGGTGGAGAGAATGATGATCCTCACAAAGATTTAGCTTAAAGGAGGAGAACCTTTCCCTTACCAAGGATTGGAAAGGACTATGAAATATGTTTGTGCAATAAAATAAAAAAAAAAAACCCAAACAACAAAAACCAACATGTGCTACCCAATAATAGCATGAAAATAAGTGGGATCTACTACCATCAAGCTAATACAATGCCTCTGCCTGCCTTCCACTCACTCTGCTGGCTGTTGGTCTAATATATGCTGGAATGTAGATTGCCTCACACCAATTTAGGAGGAGGGATAGACACCTAGAGGTACTCCAAGTGCAATGCTGTGGCCGTTAGTTTAAATACAGATGTGGTATGGGCAAGCAATAGGATTTCATAGAAGAGTAAGGAGACAACTTAAGTTCAGTGAATGGCCCTCATGAGGCCCTTTCTGGAATATTTAGGTCCGTCCTGTTTTCCACATTTCACAAAATAAGTCGAAAAATTGAAAGGGGGCAGAAAAGATCTCCAGAAGTACTTTAAACTTAGAAATATCTTTCAATGTAATATACTTAATTCCTCCAAAAGACCCAAGATATATTTAGGTTACCTCTATCTGAAGTTAAAAGTTTGCTTGTTCACAGTTTACAAAGGTCTACCTGGGGAAGTGTCAGGCAGCCTTTGGCAACTGCATGTTGGGAGCCAGTTGTTGGAAGCTGAAACTGGACCAGGTCACCCTCCTAATGAGACACAGAAACTAAGCGTCAGGCTAATAAACTGTTCAAATAACTTATCTAGGGATATGATAGATCTTCCTGTATTTGATATATTGAAGTCTAAGTTGTACGTCTTTCAAACACATAACACAAATAACGGTGATGTACTTCCAAAAAGGGTTATGAGATTGGTTCTTTCACCTCTGTTAGGAAGGTGGTCAGTTTAGATCATCAAAATGGTCCCTTTGGCTACAATAATGAATGGTTCTAAATCCATGTGGTATGAGTTTTAGAAGGTGTGATTTTCTTCATATTAGCATAAGCTATTCATGCAGTTATATGAGGTCTTCTTGACATCCATACAATGCTAGTATTTTTAAGAGTCTAAATTAGTGGTTTAAGTGTAGATCCTGAAACATGATCAGGCATTTTTCCATGGGGTTGACCCAATATTCATTCTTTAAAGAGCAACAAGCTTTAAAATGTACACCTTAATATATTTTTGTGGTCTTTTCTTCCTAAGTTATTAATTATAATAGCCAGGCCAAGCCCTGGTCATTATGTAAGCAAACAAAATAGCTGCAGGAAGCATTTGCAAATGCTGATTCTGAAGCATCGGCAGGACTATCATGTTCTTTCCATCAGGAATGTGGGCAAGTGGAACATCCCCATGAAGCAAGATTATCTTAGCTTCACCGCTGTGTCAGGCACATCTTTATTAAAAGGAAACCTAGATCCCTCTCTTGGATAGCTCTGTTCTCTCTCTCTGTGTAACACACAAAATAATGTCTCTTACCCCATTATTTACTCTCCTTGGGAAGACACTGCAAGATCCCACAGGAAAATTGAGAACATCTCCATTACACCGTTGTTTTCTGCACAGGAGTCTCAGGTGTTAATTGACCTTTGAGAGACTACATAAAACCAGGGCAATAGAGCATGACCTTTTTATTCAGTCTTTAGCTTGCACAGGGGTTACTTTGTTATGGATATTGAGCCCATGTATTGTCTGGTACAGTTAGACCTTTGGCAGAAACAGAAGCTCCACTCTGACAAAATGTTACTCATTGTGTGGTCAACGGCCTAAGTATTGAATACAATTTCTCATCGGAAACCTTGGCACTTACCTCAGGATTTGACTTATCACTTGGAAAACCAATGTTCTCATGAGTGGTGAATGTTTTGCAAAAGTTAGGAGCCTTCAGGAAGTGTGTTGCCTCCATTTTTAAATCTTAGCATGGATGTCTAACCCCCTCTTTCTTCTTCCTTCCAGCAGTGCAGATTCTACCCTTTGCATCATCTCTGCAAGACAAAATGTAATAAAATATAGATGTAGATGTGCGCTTCTTTGCTGCTTGCAATGCAACCCGCTATGGAAGGGATTAGCATTCTGATCCAGAGCCTGCTGAAGCCCACTGGAAATATTTCTGTAGGACTTAGAGCCAAAGAATATGTCCACACTTCCTGGTAAGATGGCCCCAAAACTAGACTCTCTATGCCAAATTTGTAAGCATGTGTGGAGGAGAGTGCACACTATGGAGAACTCAGATTGTGCCTGAGCACTCATGTTCAGCCATGCTTACAGGGGTGGCTAGATGGAGAATGGGATGAACATGAAGGACTCCTGGCTTAGGGCTGTTCTGAAGGCTGCTTTTTAAGTGCAGTTGACATGTAGTCAAGGCCACATTTGGGCTCCATGCTACTGACCACCTTCTATCAAGTATTAACATCCTGAGACCAGCCAAGACATAATAATTTTGTCTTGGGAGACATCTGGGTAGTTTGCTGTAAACTTTCCTGTGAACATTTGTTAAAAGCACAATGAGCAGAAAAACTCCTTTATAAGACCCTTTATTAATATTATGATTGAACAAGGAGTCCATGTATCTAAGAGACATGGGATAAATCTGAATATTAACCCACAATTCCACAGATGGAATCCATTCTTACTGGTTTTTTTTTCTGTAGCAGTGGGCATTGTGTTGCATGTTTTGTTTTTCCAAAAGCTCCTCTTTTTTTTTCCGTATTTGACCTCAATGACCTCTTCTATTTCTTTGCTAAGAACTCTACATTCCAGTTTCTCTTGGGTTTTCATTTTTTCCCTTCAAACATTTTCCAGCATAAGGTACCTTTTCTGCCTTAAGTCATGCCTGAGTGCTTTAATTTCTTTACCTGTTCTCACAGCAAGTACAAAATGCACCCTTTCAGAGATGGGAAATGAAGCCCACAGAGATTAAATTATTAGTCCCAGTACATCTCTCACACAGCAGAAAACTGAGATCAGGACTTCTAAATCCAAGATTAGACCTTCACCAATTGAACAAATCACACCAGACAATTAAGGTCCTGTGAGGTCCCACGTGGTGCTGATATGGCACATGGCCCTGCCAGATGTTCAGCAAGACCCTGGCAGCTGGAAACGTATATCAGGCTTTTAAAGATGCGTCATCTGAGCTGGCATTCCTCTAGGGTGCAGGCAACTTCAGGGCTTCCTGTGCACTGGTTATTTTTGGTTTTCTTCATATATTACAGTCTAGGTTGCTATACAGGGTAAGTTTCTCCGGTGAGTTCAGAGGGTTTCCAAAAGTGGCAAGGAAGGTTTGCACCTAACCCAAGGAGGCCAGGGAAAAAGGACAAAGTAAGCTCATTTTATTTCTCTAGGCAAAAATGAGCAACAGAAAGCAAGCTGCACATTCAAGCTCTCCAAGTGAGAAGACAATAACAAGAATTATAAAAGGAATTATCAGCAACAGCAGACACAAAGAAGCTCCCAAATCATCCACTACACATTGATATTCAAACACAAGAAAGACTCTCGTTTACGTTCAACAGGGATGACACTTAGCAACCCTTTTGCTGATGCTCTCAAAGGACTGTTAGTTGAGATAAAAGAGTTATACCTTGGGACTTAAACAGCAGCTATTACTGTAAGTAGAGAGAAGTCTGGTGCAGACAACAAAGGGCTAGTGAGACATGATGGACTGGCTGAGGCTGAGAGAAAGAAATACCTGCAACATGAAAGGAGTCTTAAGTTTTCCTTTTGATCTTCTTTAGTATCTTCCAGTATAATTTTGTCTGTTTATGCACTCCAGTGACCTCCACTGCTGTAATGTCTAAATGCCTTGCTGGTTTTTAGATATCCACTCTTAAAGCGCTCTTTTGAAGGAGGGGAATAATGGTCCCACGGTTAAAAAGCAGCATAAAGGAACAGAAAAGGTGATGCCATTTCCCTTACATGACAAAGCAATGCTCCAGTCACACAGGTTCGTGTGGCGGAGCTCAGCAATACAAGGAAGAGTAGTCTGGAAGGGATACTCAAGAGATGTGAGCTACTAAGGAAGTGTGATACATCATACTGAGATGGTCATGGCTGAAGAGAGTGCACAGATAGGGAATATGTGAGCTTGAGAAATATATGCATGCTACTCACGATCACTGATTGTGCTAAGATCTTGTTTCACATGCTCTTGGTTCATATAGATCCCTTAGTACCGTAAATCTCCTTTCAGGCTCTAAAATCATTAGATACAAGGCTGCTTCTTAGCTCTTGAAGATATAAGCTTAAAAGTGACCTTAAGAAAGTTGAAAGCCTCATGGGTTCACATATTCTGGCACAGAGACGTGTGTACTAGCCCTTTGGTCAGTAGCTTCTCCTATAGCAAATCCACTGTGCAGAGTAAGGGGGATTAAACACAACTCTGCATGTTTCAAAGCCCAGACAGTTTTTAGGAGAAATTATCTGTCACCCTAATCCCTGCAGCTCTGTTTATCTCTGATCAGAAAGGGGAGTGCCAAATTGGCATACTGATTCATGTACCAAAAAAGAGCGTGCCTATAAGCACAGATCATGATTTGCATACTTATTAACCATGACTGCCAGGGAACATTCTGGTTCCTTTGTAAGCACAGAAACAGTAAAAATATGCTAATAGCAGCATATCAAATTTGGGCTTTAGCCAATCTGTCAATATTGAAATTACTTGCCTGTAATATAGTGGGTAAACAACTTGCTGCATAGGATGATCCGAGGCATGATTTGAACTTGTTGAAATTTAGTCATTTTGTGCCTGAAAAACTCACAGATCAGAAAGCGAAACATAAGCATACATGCAAGACAGATTTCACACTGACTTTCTATTCTGTTATCTGTTTGCTGCCTTCTTTTCTGCTTTGCGAAGTGGCTCATTCAAGAAGCCAGGGGGTGGGGTAATTTCCAGAGAGCATCACTTAAATCACCGTTGACATATGTCTTCCATATAGACCCCATTTCTTCTCTTCCCCGTACAATAAAGAGAAAATGTCTCCTGACATAAACTTGATATAAACCCAAGTCATCCTTTCTTACTACAGACAAATACAGCTTTTCCCCACAGCAATGATCATCAAAACCCATCAAAAGTTAATGATCTTTCTTTAGCTCTCCAGAGCTCTCCCACCTCTGAAGTCAGCAGAAAAATGGACTACAGCTGTCCAGAGGAGAGCTCTTTGCTTTCGCTGGCTCTTACACCCACTGCCTCCAGTCCAGCGAGAGTCCAGCCCTCAGAAAATCCTCAATTACATTGATGCTTATTGTCATCATCCTACGCAAACTGATCCTGAACTCCTGAAAATGAGTGAATAAAACTTTCCCCTGCTTCCTGGGGGAAATTCGCTGCCTAGATTATAAAACACTTGACCATTCTGCTTCTCTTCTGGGCTGCGATGCTTCAGCCTGCCCAGTACCTCCTGCTTTGTGGTCGCCATGTGGTCATGAGCTGCTGGATCCCCTTTGCTTCCAGTTCAGCCACACCATAAAGGGTCGGGATAGCATCTCTGCACGCCAGAATACACTCCCTGATCTTCTGCACACCAGTGCAAGAAAACCTCTAAGTCTCTGGGGTCACACATGACTATGGTGGGGCCTTTCCTTACAGTCTCAATGTCTTTTAGAGTTCACTTTCCAGCTCAGAAGCACAACAAGCTCCCTGGGCAGGGCAGCTGCCTCTCATGCAGCACAAAAGGCCACCTCAAACATGTGAATGCTTTTGCAGTCATTGTCCAGCACTGCTGCATGGAGGACAAGACAGACTTCCCTGCTCACCATAACATAATGCATTTTACCCTGTGTTGTGGTTTAACCTCAGCTGGCAGCTAAGCCCCACACAGCCGCTTGCTCACTGCCCCCGCCGGTGGGATGCGGGGGAGAATCAGAAGGGTAAAAATGAGAAAACTCGTGGGTTGAGATAAAGACAGTTTAATAGGTAAAGCAAAAGCCGCGCGCCCAAGCAAAGCAAAACAAGGAATTCATTCACTCCTTCCCATGGGCAGGCAGGTGTTCAGCCATCTCCAGGAAAGCAGGGCTCCATCACGCGTAATGGTTACTTGGGAAGACAAATGCCATCACTTCAAATGTCCCCCCTTCCTTCTTCTTCCCCCAGCTTTATATGCTGAGCATGACATCATATGGTATGGAATATCCCTTTGATCAGTTGGGGTCAGCTGTCCCAGCCGTGTCCTCTCCCAAATTCTTGTGCACCCCCAGCCTACTCGCTGGTGGGGTGGGGTGAGAAGCAGAAAAAGCCTTGACTGTGTGTCAGCACTGCTCAGCGGTAACAAAAACATCCCTGTGTTATCAACACCATTTCCAGCACAAATCCAAAACATAGCCTAGCTACTATGGAAAAAATTAACTCTATCCCAGCCAAAACCAGCACACCCTGGTACTCTTCTGCAGACTCCAGACAAGAGGAGCTTTGCCAACATGACTCTGGCTCAGAGAAGAATGAACCTCTGAGCAGACATGGAGGTGAGATGAACCAGGCTACCCTGATGAGCCCATTTTGCAAATACAGTCTTCAGGCCCAGATGTTACTAACTGAAGCTGCAGTGGGGCTACACCTAGCCTTTTTCTGGTGACTTTATGTGGCAAAGAGGCCCTGGTTTCTTTCTGTGGCTTTATGTGGCAAAGAGGACCTTTTCTCCATCTCCACTATTTATTTTTTCTCTCCATTTTTGTTTTTCAGTTATCTGGCATAGTCTGTGCTAATTGTGCACAGTTGCCTTCCTTTTCTTTGAGGACTGTTCCAGATAGAAGGGCAAAAAATGATGGTGTAGTTAATGAAATACTTTTGGCCCAATTCTCTTTATTTTCAAAGAATGGGTTTGAAAGTCCCATTTCTCTGAGCAGAGCTATAAATAAAAACAGAGAAATAAAAAAATACTCAGAAAGACTCCATGAAGTTGCTCCTGTTTATCCTCAGCATATCTTTACAGCCACTTCTCCTCTAGCCCTTACATGAGACAGACTTTGCAGAGCAGAATCTCCCGGCCCCAGTGGTGCAAACCAGGAAAGCGCTAAAACCAGACGCACATCTCCAGACCTTGCCATGCAGCCCAGGGACTTGAGCAGCACCTTGCACTTTTTCCAGCTGTTTCACTCCAGGGAACAGCTTCATTGATCCTTCTGTGAACCAGAGAAGAGGGTGCCACTGACCTGAGACTAAACTTTTGTGAGCTCTTGATCTGGGTCCCAACCCTGAAATCAAGGAGGGGAACCACAGGAATAGATAAGCAGGATGCTTTTAAGTGCAGAAGCTGGTTGGTGGGCAGAAACCATTACCCTTCACGGTGTAAATGTGAAAAGTCAGGAACACAAAGCAGCATCTGGAGAAGGACAGGGAGGTCAATATTGACAGAAAAACAACATGGAGCTCAGCAATCCCATCCATGATCTAAGGAGTCGCACACATCCACTTCCAGACACAGCAACTTATGTCACTTTCTTCTCAACGAGAAGCATGCGTTTGCCAGAGACAGGAGTCATCCAGCTGACAAAGAGAAGCACAACCCTGCAAGGAATGCCTTGTTTAATGACAAGATTCACAGTATTTAATGCTAATACCTCAACAGCTAGGATCCAAGTTACTGACTGGAAAATCTCAGGGCTAAAGACAGAGTGTTTCGAGGCTTAGTAGCTGCAGAGGACAGCATGGAAACGTGTCCCCTCGAAACCTGAAAAGAATGAAATAATCCAATTTCAAAACCCACGTAAAACTCGTGATCACCTGTTGGCTTGGGTCCCCCATGTGTTGTGTTCTGAATGAGCCCATTTTTTAAGACTATCCACCAAGTTTTGGAATTTATATTTGTGCGTAATCTCCATCCACTCCACATGTATGCCAGAGGGAGAGAGCCTTGTTCTCTCTGCTTCTTTCCATGGGATGATTCCAAGTTTCACAGCCAAGGATGAAAAGTAAATTAACAGGATATTCTGTGATTTGCCGTGAAAAAGGCAGTGTGGTGATAGTCGAAGCACAGCAGGCTCTCCTTGTTCTTCACAGAGATACTAGGTGGGGTATCTCAGATAGCACAAGGTGGTAATTGTAGAGAAAAGTTAACTTGCTAATAGCAATCACTTTATCTTGTTTGTCAGTGATTAGTTATGTAAATTTGTTCTCCCCTTCAATTCCATACCAGTGCATCAAGGTGACATGCCACATGTGCATAATTACTGCCAGTGTTATTTCCAGACCTTGATCTACAAAATGCAAAGTGCCACTTATTAGAAAGTCCACACAATCAAAGAGGCTTCTTTCATTTCTCTACACATGTTTGCTGTTCTCTTTTGATAGGCACAGCATGTAAGAAGCCAGTGGGAAGCAAACACTGCATTCACAACGTGGCTTCTCCTTTGTTAATTAGCTAAATCAGGTGCATAATACGGTCTTTGTAACTCCTAGAGAGTCTGGGACATTATTGCTCTTACAACACAGGGAAATGCTGCTTTATCCAAGTCTGCAAGACAATAAAAATTAAAAAGGAAGATGAAAAATTACATTTATTTATTTTTTATACAGCACCACTGCACTTCACAGGCGAATGATATGAGACTCAAACCCCCAAGGAATTAATAATCTATGGGCCAGATTCAAGCTGTGTCACTTTTTACTCCCTGTGGCACCCCTCTGACTCCAGGTCGATTCAACAGAAGTAACAGCATCAGGATCTGGCTTTAATTAAAGAAAACTTCAGAGACTAATAACCAGGATTAAATAAAATGATGTTGTCTCAGCCCTAACTCATTAAAACTGGAATGAAAAAAAAAATAAACCCAAACACCAAAGAGCTTTTAGCTGCAGCCACATTTTAGTCTTTGACATGCAGAGTCGTCATGGCTGGGACCGTAAAGTCAGACAGTCAGTTTGGTGCCTACCATGTCTAGCTAATAAAACTGAGCTGCTGATGACTTAAAAGCTCCTATTAGCATACACTTCTGAAGAAACACATGCCATTGCTGATACTCAGTAACAGGAGTGAGAGTCCCATCCAGCTCACTGAAAGAGATGGACTTCGTCCCAAACCATTCCGGTGTTCACTCTCCAGCCCTTTGTCTCATCATGTACCAGCTACTACTTCCAAAATCCACAGACAAGGACACAGCAGTCCCTGCTCTTCCCTCTACCAACAACCCACCTGAGAGGCCGTGCTTGACCCTTTGCAGCAAGGTTTGGCCAGCAGGAACACGGTCTCCACGACGGGCAATGGGACGAGGTGCTGTAGGCCAGCAGCAGCTGTTGCTGTATTATGCAAGGACCCAATTCCAGCTGGGATCTGCCTGTACAAGTCAAGCAGGAGAAGGCAGCTGAACCCATAGGGTTGTGACTGTCTTCTTTGGACTGAGTTCAAGTGCACATACGTTTCAAGCTAGAAAGAGCTTCTTTGGAAAAGTTACCCAACAGCAGGATTATTTAATCTGAGCCACAGTTCACATCGGTATTATATGTGGCAGAGGCACAGCTTCTGCGGAAGGGCATTCTAATTTGGTTTTAAAAATGGTCCGTGCACAGAGAACTAGACATCAGCACCACACCGTATTGCAGCGTTAGAAAGCAAGAAGCAGAAAAATTAATGTAATAACAATAATATTGCATTAGTCTAAACATAAAAGCAGCCTCACAAATAAAGTCACCTTACTGTAAAAAAGGCTAAAGATAGAGACAGGGCAAAGCCAGGGACGGGGCAATAGGCTCCTTTAAGAAAACACATGGTATGCTGTGTCCTAATCCAGGCAATCTGGGGCATGTCTGAGTCCCTTAGTGCTTTTATTTGCCAAGAAACACTGAAGAGGAAGGAAAGTGCTATTAATCCAAGGAGGCAAATGAGGCATGGTGCAGCTGACTGACACCCCATCAGTGATACCACCTTCCTGTGAAGGATCTGAAGGTGAGATATGGAAGTGTTTTACTAACAGAAGTGCGTAGGGCCATGTGGCCCCCAGCTGCTTGGTAAAGTGTCTGGTTTGGTGTGAGGAGGGACAACAGACTATCTGGCAAGGTGGCTGGTACCTAGCAAAATTAACACATCATTGTAAGAGTGAAAACAGGGCAAGCTTCCTTTCCAATAGGAGGGGACTCCGTTGTCTCCTGTTTCACAACCTTTGGCCAGTTTAGTCTCTGTTGGACTCTCTGAGCTTTGTGATCCCTACCACCCAGTGTGTAAATACAGTGCCATACCTCCAGTGTTCCCCCTTTTCCCTGGGCTATGGCTGGGTGATGGCAGCAAGAATTGCTATTCTCCTGCCCTTCCCAAGCAGCCTTGTAGCAGCCCCAGTGCATCTGCTCTGTTCTGGGCTACAGCAACTGGCTGCAGCCCTCTGGCCCCAGCCCACGCAGGGCTCAGCAGCATCTGGCCACGTGTCCTCCCCACAGACTCTATTTTGGGGGCTGCCATAATAGCTGGCTTTACCTACTTCTCGCTCTCGGTGGTCAGCCTCACGCTGAGGGGTTTTGTCAGCCCTAAATGATCAAGCTGTTCCACATTTCCTCCAGAGCT
Source organism: Pygoscelis adeliae (assembly GCF_000699105.1). Lineage (NCBI taxonomy): Eukaryota > Metazoa > Chordata > Aves > Sphenisciformes > Spheniscidae > Pygoscelis > Pygoscelis adeliae. The sequence goes on from NW_008824031.1 coordinate 88,897, forward strand.
GGATGGAAACAACAGATAATCTGGTCCAGCCTTTATGATGCAGCTCTTAAATGCACAGGAATCTCACCCATCCCCAAATTCGCGTGGGCCCTGGGGGCCTGATTCTGCTCTCCGGCAAACCTGCCAACTCAATGCTGCCTGTTGTTCCTTTGAAGTCAATGCACTGGCTCCAGATTTACATTGGCATAAGAGGCATCTGGGTACAAAGTGAAAGCACTGCAAGATGCTCTACTCTCCTGAGAGTCTCAGTGAAAAGAAATCCCATCCAGGGCAAGATCCAGTAGCGCTGGGGCAAAGCACATGGCTCCCCCCCAACTCTGCCCAGCTGGGCAGAAGCAGCATCTTTCCCAGCATGTTAACACCAATGGAGAAAAAAGTCCCCCCTCTCTTTTCCTCCTTAGCTGCTCTGCCAGGCAGAGCCCCCTCTCTGGAGCGGTGAGCAGGAGGAGGCTGTCCGTGTCGGGAGCTGCTGAGGGCCAGGGAGCTGCAGGGCAGGGGGCTGCGTAGGCAGCTGTTGACCCTCGCGCTCTGCCTCTCTCCCGGAGCGGGGGGACTGGGGGAACTGAGAGCAAGGAGCAAATGAGACTGAGGCCAAAGGCTTCAGCGAAGAAGTTGCCTTCCTCTTAAAGACCAATTTAATTAGAAACATCCTAATGGAGACCTGTTTTGTAACTCCCACTCAGCCAGACAGGACTAAAGGGGCATATATGACTTGCTGCTACATTACAAGCTAGGGGTCTTCACCCTGGTTCCCAGCAGGTCTCCAGTCAAAAGTGAGAGCAAAAGCTGAATAAATGGGCTGCTGCCAAAGGGCTGGTTTAATAACTGATCTGGAGAGATGGCCAACCTTTAGCTCTGACCTGGTGCACCTTCTAACCCCAATTCCACTCTGTCCCTACTAACAGAACTAATTGAAGTATCAGGAGACAATCAGAGCCCTGAAGGGTAACACAACAAAAATGCCTCTGCTTTTAGATGCTAACTTCCCCTGCCCCTGCGTGCATCATCAGGGAAATACATACGTGTTTGCATTAGCTCTGACCTGGTGCACCTTCTAACCCCAATTCCACTCTGTCCCTACTAACAGAACTAATTGAAGTATCAGGAGACAATCAGAGCCCTGAAGGGTAACACAACAAAAATGCCTCTGCTTTTAGATGCTAACTTCCCCTGCCCCTGCGTGCATCATCAGGGAAATACATACGTGTTTGCGAGTTTAGAGAGTGTATGATTTTCCCTGTTTAAAGCCCTACAAATATACTCCAGCTGAGATGAGGAATGCCTTGGAGAAACAGGATTTTTTGCCTATTGAATACATTCTTGTGTTTCTCCCACAGGCTCTTATTAGGCTGTAATATCAAAAAAACCACTAAACCCCTTAAAGTAGTTTGATAGCAAGCAAGGACATATGAGAGCTGAGCAAACTGTCTTGTCCAAACTTTTTTCACCCTTCTCTAGACGAATGGTTTTCTTGTTCTCTGCCAAGTGTTTGCAGACAAAGTTGCAATGGAGCTGGGAAGTATTATTAGTAAGGTTTATTATAGCATCTCTCCTTGAATAGCTGCAGTGAAGGAATCCCCACTGGGTGACCCAGGGTGCAGATGAGTATAGAAGCCGTGTGATTCATTGTGCACAGCACAGCATGAAATACTCACAGCAAACGGTTTGCCTGGGGAAGAACCGGGCCTCTTTCTGTCTCAGGGGACCTGTGATCTAGTTGGCACTTCCTGGGGTTTGTTGCTTGAATTACACTTCATACCCTGTTTCCCAAACATGTTTTTACCTTTTAAAAGTGTGTGTACGGTAAGACTACCTAACACCCCAGGCTCAAGCTTTAAACTGAATTGCTTAATAGGGAAGGTAGGTCAGGTAGTGCTATTTCTGTTCCTCAACCAGCTAATCAAGTACTTCGAAGGCATGGAGTACATCTAGAGCATTCATTCATGTGAATGAATTTTCAAATAATTTTCTGAGAATATTTAAATTTTTCCCTTTGTTGTGTCTTCAGGAGCGATTTCAAACTGGGTAGACTGTATCCCTTCTCTGACGGATGGAGCTTGCACCAAACCTGCTGTGTTCACTCAGAGCTAAAATCAGTCATTTCATTGCTTAAAAGTCAGGCCCATTGTTGTTACTTGCTCACTAAGTTGGTGTATTAGTGGAGAGTAATTGATAGCACCTCAGTTTAAAAACGTAAAGCCCAGATAAGGGGTAGACAGCAATCTGATCAGTCTTGTCAAGACTGAGGTGCCTCTGAGTATACCACAAGAATGAAGTTTAGGCACCTTCGAAATGTGAATTCAAAAACAATGGTGTCTTTGGAGAACAGGTACCTCCAGAGACAAGCAGCAAACAAGAAGGATTTTCAAAATCCAATTTTGATCTTACTGGCACTAATTCCAGTGTTAGCTTCTCAGTCCTCTTCTGAACATGGTGACAAGACCCTTTCCAGGGAATCATGTGTGCTTAAGAGCTGACCCTAAAATACGTATGAAGAAATGAGAGTGGGTAGGAATTGCCAGTGATGGAGGGGAAAGGAAAATAGAAAGGAGCAAATCTGTAGAAAAATAGAGCAAAGCATAAAATTATCCTAGAAAGGAAGGTCTTTCCAAGGTTCTGCCTTTCACAAAGCTTATCTGGGCAAGGTTATCAGAGGTTGGAGAAAAACAGGCTACTACAGCAAGCCATGCAAGGCAAGGCCTGTGAGGGAAGTGCACATCAGCTTGAGTGGATCTGTTCTCATATTGTGTGTTGTCCTTAAGGAATCAACCGAGCTCTCAGGAAAAGGGGAAGAAGTCACTGGTGCTTCATCAGTTTGATTGAGGTTATGGAGTCTGCCCATGAGCTCACAGGCTGGCTGGCAGGAGGAGGGAAGAAAGAATACTTCAGAAGACAAGCTGAGGAAAGTACTGTAGGCTGGATGTAAATGGGACAAGGTGTTGGTGATGTGGGGTGGTACCTGTCTATCGAGGGCTTCTTGTGTCACTGGTAATTTCAGCCTTGAAGTCAAAAAGTAAAGAAAAAGTTTGCTTAGCACAGGACTTCTGTCTTTGCAATGGCTTCTGCTTAAGTGACACAGGGCTCTGTTGTCTGCCACATACAATAGGAAGGGATAATTCAAAGGCTGTAAAGTAATGCTCCCCCATTCTAAAAAACACTAGGGGCAATCCCAGGGGCATTGATGGTTGAGAAATATACCCCTCAACTCACATACAACCACCTATCAGTACCTACTGCAATGTCCTGAAAATACAGCACAGCCAGAGGCACCCTGGAGACTCAGTGTGTGGAAGGACCCTTCTTCTAAGGTGGCCTTACCAAACTACTACTTGTATCAGCCAAAAGGGCAAAACTTTGAGGCCCCAGAGATGCTCCTGAGCAGGTTCTGCATTTCACGCTGCGTTCAAGATGCATGGACCAGACTCCTGCTGCCTCCATGGGAGGCAACAGCAGGATCAATGCCACCCCCACCAAATTTCTTTCCTTTATGAAGAAATGGATGCCAAAGTTGGCCGTAATTTCCATGTAGGCAATTCAGTCATTGCAGCAGTTGTTTTCCTCTCCTATCAGGTAAAAACACATAAAATTTGTTATCATTGGCTCTGTCTTTCCCAATACTAAAAATCATTAAAGAATGGGACCAAGGCAAGAATGACATCCTGATGGCAGAGCAGAACACCCAGACGGTCCTTTCCTTTTCTCTGTGACCTCCCTGTCTGCTCGCAGGCTTTATTGCAAATACTTGTCTCAGGTTGAAGTGCTCCACTTCCTTCCTAAAAATCTCTTTCTTGTGCCAGTAATCAGGGCAATATAAAATGTTCCTTTTAGACCATCTGGAAGCCACAGGAAATGTCAATTAACTGCATATATTTGAATCATAAGTACATTAGGCTAGAAATTTCTACATATTCTAAAAATTAAATCCTATAAAGATTTTAAGCTGTGCAATGTTTAATTAAATGGTGGCCCCAGAGTGCGGGGATCAGAACCATGTCCCTGGGCCATGGTGCGGGGTTTGCCACAAATCCACACAAGCCAGTCCCCACCAGAAGTGCAGCTATAATGTTTTTTCAACATAGTGAGCTCCCTGTCTAGCTGGCACAGCCACATCACAAGCATTTCATTTATAGCCTCTTTTGAAATGTAGAGGATTTTATTGGGTATGTCCAGCAGAGCAGCTGAAAAATAAAGTGTGCTCCCTACTGTCTAGAAAACCCCAAAGCAGAACCTGCCAGTCTGATTCAAGCACACTGGTCTAAAATACCAGCAACAGTTTAAAATTTGAGCCAGCTCCTTTCTTTGTATGCCTGCAACATGCCAGGACGTGTGTGCACTACAGCCCAGCTCTCAGCCAGAGTAACTCAGCTGCAGTCAACCCAACCACGCCTCGCGGTGCAGCCCTTGGGTGGCTTCACATTGCAGTGAGAAGGTGAATGAGAAGGAAGCGTGCCTTTCCCACCCTTCCTGTAGGGAGCATTGGCTTTAGCTTTGATTCTTGCCTTTGCTTGATGACCTCAAGCAAGTCACCGTGCCTCGCTTTCCCCTTCTTTGTGATCAAAGCAGGGCTTGAATGCTGTTACTAGTGCACGATACTGTAATCACTCCTGAAGTTTCAACTACAAGCTGCCTGTACACAAGCAAAGAGATTTGCCTGCCAGTGAGGGCAGCACAGTGCCCAGCACATTAGTTACCGGTTGCTGCATTCCCCGGCTCTTGGGAGAGTGGGAGGGAGCTGGAAGATGAGGGCTGACTGCTCCACCATCACTTCCCTGGCAAAGCCCTTCAGAGCTCTGACCTGTGCTGCTTGGAGGGCGACTGTGCTAACAGGAGAAATTGCACAGAAAGCAAAATGGTTTCCTGGAGTGAGGCTGGCCACTTTTAAACCAGCATCAGGCCTGTCCATCCATAGGGCATCCAGCAGGTACTACCTCCCCACAGCCAAAGCCCCTGCTCCCAGCACAGAGAGGGTTGAAGCATGCAGTCCGGCAGCAGCTGAGAAGCTGCATGTGCACCACAGCAGAGGAGCGATGCTGCTAGTATTCCAGCTTCCCTCTTAGGGAGCCACCAAATAACTTAGAAAAGACTAATGGTGTGTGGTTGAGGGCCAGCCTTGGATACCTGAGTGTGAGTACACTCTCCTCTATTCTGGGCACTAGAGGAGTTCATCCTTTTCCACTGCCTAGCCAGGAACAGCATGGGGGCAATGTCACTCTGGGAGCAATTTCATCCTGGTCAATGCCAGCGCGGGGCTCTCCTGTGAATGCTCCTTCTGGGATTTCAAAGAAATGAATAATGAAAGACACTAAATTGGAGACTGGATTTGCTGAGTGTAGGTCCTGCCCAATTCACCTGACACTGGCCTAGTCAAAAGTGGTGTGGCAGGTCACCTCTGTTTGGACTTCATTTCATTTGGGAGGGAGCCAGAGGAGACTCTAACAGTAGGGGACTGTATGGTGGATAAGGAGTTGGCTAAGGGGATGTGGCAATGGCTGACATTAGATAGGAAATACCATGTTAGAGAACAGTTGTTAATGGAGATCATCAGAGGTGGTAATGATTAATGTTTGCATTAGTGATCCGAAATAAATATTAAGAGCATTATTAATGGCATCTGTTGATGACAAAAAGGTAAGAGGCATCACCCATAGAGAAAAGAATTGGGGATGCAGTCTGAGAAGAACTGAATGAGCTTGAGGACTGGAGTATCAATAAAAATAAGATGAAATTCAGTAGTACAATGTTCAGGGTCTTGCAGTAAGGAACTGATGACAAAACCTTTTTCTATAAGCTGGCAGCTCATCTGCTAGAACTGAGCGAAGCAGAGAAAGACCTGTGCATATGAGGTGATTATGATATGATTATATGCTGCCAATGTGATGTAGCTGTGTAAAAAGAAAATGTGGTCTTAAGTGGTGTCAGGAGAGATACTAACTGTTGTACAAAATGACAGTAAAACGTCATCCCTGTGGTATACAACAGTCCCTGCTGAAGACATGAAATGCACTGGGGAAGATGCAGCGATCAAAGAGAAGGAAAGTCTGTCTTCTAAGGGGAGGCTCTGAGCGTTTTGCCTTGTATAGCCTGGCTCAATGAAGGGAATACGACTCTGTCTGTACATAACACAGGCAGAACTAATTGGTATCAGGAGACAATCAGAGCCCTGAAGGGTAACACAACAAAAATGCCTCTGCTTTTAGATGCTAACTTCCCCTGCCCCTGCGTGCATCATCAGGGAAATACATACGTGTTTGCGAGTTTAGAGAGTGTATGATTTTCCCTGTTTAAAGCCCTACAAATATACTCCAGCTGAGATGAGGAATGCCTTGGAGAAACAGGATTTTTTGCCTATTGAATACATTCTTGTGTTTCTCCCACAGGCTCTTATTAGGCTGTAATATCAAAAAAACCACTAAACCCCTTAAAGTAGTTTGATAGCAAGCAAGGACATATGAGAGCTGAGCAAACTGTCTTGTCCAAACTTTTTTCACCCTTCTCTAGACGAATGGTTTTCTTGTTCTCTGCCAAGTGTTTGCAGACAAAGTTGCAATGGAGCTGGGAAGTATTATTAGTAAGGTTTATTATAGCATCTCTCCTTGAATAGCTGCAGTGAAGGAATCCCCACTGGGTGACCCAGGGTGCAGATGAGTATAGAAGCCGTGTGATTCATTGTGCACAGCACAGCATGAAATACTCACAGCAAACGGTTTGCCTGGGGAAGAACCGGGCCTCTTTCTGTCTCAGGGGACCTGTGATCTAGTTGGCACTTCCTGGGGTTTGTTGCTTGAATTACACTTCATACCCTGTTTCCCAAACATGTTTTTACCTTTTAAAAGTGCGTGTATGGTAAGACTACCTAACACCCCAGACTCAAGCTTTAAACTTAATTGCTTAATAGGGAAGGTAGGTCGGGTAGTGCTATTTCTGTTCCTCAACCAGCTAATCAAGTACTTCGAAGGCATGGAGTACATCTAGAGCATTCATTCATGTGAATGAATTTTCAAATAATTTTCTGAGAATATTTAAATTTTTCCCTTTGTTGTGTCTTCAGGAGCGATTTCAAACTGGGTTGACTGTATCCCTTCTCTGACGGATGGAGCTTGCACCAAACCTGCTGTGTTCACTCAGAGCTAAAATCAGTCATTTCATTGCTTAAAAGTCAGGCCCATTGTTGTTACTTGCTCACTAAGTTGGTGTATTAGTGGAGAGTAATTGATAGCACCTCAGTTTAAAAACGTAAAGCCCAGATAAGGGGTAGACAGCAATCTGATCAGTCTTGTCAAGACTGAGGTGCCTCTGAGTATACCACAAGAATGAAGTTTAGGCACCTTCGAAATGTGAATTCAAAAACAATGGTGTCTTTGGAGAACAGGTACCTCCAGAGACAAGCAGCAAACAAGAAGGATTTTCAAAATCCAATTTTGATCTTACTGGCACTAATTCCAGTGTTAGCTTCTCAGTCCTCTTCTGAACATGGTGACAAGACCCTTTCCAGGGAATCATGTGTGCTTAAGAGCTGACCCTAAAATACGTATGAAGAAATGAGAGTGGGTAGGAATTGCCAGTGATGGAGGGGAAAGGAAAATAGAAAGGAGCAAATTTGTAGAAAAATAGAGCAAAGCATAAAATTATCCTAGAAAGGAAGGTCTTTCCAAGGTTCTGCCTTTCACAAAGCTTATCTGGGCAAGGTTATCAGAGGTTGGAGAAAAACAGGCTACTACAGCAAGCCATGCAAGGCAAGGCCTGTGAGGGAAGTGCACATCAGCTTGAGTGGATCTGTTCTCATATTGTGTGTTGTCCTTAAGGAATCAACCGAGCTCTCAGGAAAAGGGGAAGAAGTCACTGGTGCTTCATCAGTTTGATTGAGGTTATGGAGTCTGCCCATGAGCTCACAGGCTGGCTGGCAGGAGGAGGGAAGAAAGAATACTTCAGAAGACAAGCTGAGGAAAGTACTGTAGGCTGGATGTAAATGGGACAAGGTGTTGGTGATGTGGGGTGGTACCTGTCTATCGAGGGCTTCTTGTGTCACTGGTAATTTCAGCCTTGAAGTCAAAAAGTAAAGAAAAAGTTTGCTTAGCACAGGACTTCTGTCTTTGCAATGGCTTCTGCTTAAGTGACACAGGGCTCTGTTGTCTGCCACATACAATAGGAAGGGATAATTCAAAGGCTGTAAAGTAATGCTCCCCCATTCTAAAAAACACTAGGGGCAATCCCAGGGGCATTGATGGTTGAGAAATATACCCCTCAACTCACATACAACCACCTATCAGTACCTACTGCAATGTCCTGAAAATACAGCACAGCCAGAGGCACCCTGGAGACTCAGTGTGTGGAAGGACCCTTCTTCTAAGGTGGCCTTACCAAACTACTACTTGTATCAGCCAAAAGGGCAAAACTTTGAGGCCCCAGAGATGCTCCTGAGCAGGTTCTGCATTTCACGCTGCATTCAAGATGCATGGACCAGACTCCTGCTGCCTCCATGGGAGGCAACAGCAGGATCAATGCCACCCCCACCAAATTTCTTTCCTTTATGAAGAAATGGATGCCAAAGTTGGCCGTAATTTCCATGTAGGCAATTCAGTCATTGCAGCAGTTGTTTTCCTCTCCTATCAGGTAAAAACACATAAAATTTGTTATCATTGGCTCTGTCTTTCCCAATACCAAAAATCATTAAAGAATGGGACCAAGGCAAGAATGACATCCTGATGGCAGAGCAGAACACCCAGACGGTCCTTTCCTTTTCTCTGTGACCTCCCTGTCTGCTCGCAGGCTTTATTGCAAATACTTGTCTCAGGTTGAAGTGCTCCACTTCCTTCCTAAAAATCTCTTTCTTGTGCCAGTAATCAGGGCAATATAAAATGTTCCTTTTAGACCATCTGGAAGCCACAGGAAATGTCAATTAACTGCATATATTTGAATCATAAGTACATTAGGCTAGAAATTTCTACATATTCTAAAAATTAAATCCTATAAAGATTTTAAGCTGTGCAATGTTTAATTAAATGGTGGCCCCAGAGTGCGGGGATCAGAACCATGTCCCTGGGCCATGGTGCGGGGTTTGCCACAAATCCACACAAGCCAGTCCCCACCAGAAGTGCAGCTATAATGTTTTTTCAACATAGTGAGCTCCCTGTCTAGCTGGCACAGCCACATCACAAGCATTTCATTTATAGCCTCTTTTGAAATGTAGAGGATTTTATTGGGTATGTCCAGCAGAGCAGCTGAAAAATAAAGTGTGCTCCCTACTGTCTAGAAAACCCCAAAGCAGAACCTCACAGTCTGATTCAAGCACACTGGTCTAAAATACCAGCAACAGTTTAAAATTTGAGCCAGCTCCTTTCTTTGTATGCCTGCAACATGCCAGGACGTGTGTGCACTACAGCCCAGCTCTCAGCCAGAGTAACTCAGCTGCAGTCAACCCAACCACGCCTCGCGGTGCAGCCCTTGGGTGGCTTCACATTGCAGTGAGAAGGTGAATGAGAAGGAAGCGTGCCTTTCCCACCCTTCCTGTAGGGAGCATTGGCTTTAGCTTTGATTCTTGCCTTTGCTTGATGACCTCAAGCAAGTCACCGTGCCTCGCTTTCCCCTTCTTTGTGATCAAAGCAGGGCTTGAATGCTGTTACTAGTGCACGATACTGTAATCACTCCTGAAGTTTCAACTACAAGCTGCCTGTACACAAGCAAAGAGATTTGCCTGCCAGTGAGGGCAGCACAGTGCCCAGCACATTAGTTACCGGTTGCTGCATTCCCCGGCTCTTGGGAGAGTGGGAGGGAGCTGGAAGATGAGGGCTGACTGCTCCACCATCACTTCCCTGGCAAAGCCCTTCAGAGCTCTGACCTGTGCTGCTTGGAGGGCGACTGTGCTAACAGGAGAAATTGCACAGAAAGCAAAATGGTTTCCTGGAGTGAGGCTGGCCACTTTTAAACCAGCATCAGGCCTGTCCATCCGTAGGGCATCCAGCAGGTACTACCTCCCCACAGCCAAAGCCCCTGCTCCCAGCACAGAGAGGTGTGAAGCATGCAGTCCTGCAGCAGCTGAGAAGCTGCATGTGCACCACAGCAGAGGAGCGATGCTGCTAGTATTCCAGCTTCCCTCTTAGGGAGCCACCAAATAACTTAGAAAAGACTAATGGTGTGTGGTTGAGGGCCAGCCTTGGATACCTGAGTGTGAGTACACTCTCCTCTATTCTGGGCACTAGAGGAGTTCATCCTTTTCCACTGCCTAGCCAGGAACAGCATGGGGGCAATGTCACTCTGGGAGCAATTTCATCCTGGTCAATGCCAGCGCGGGGCTCTCCTGTGAATGCTCCTTCTGGGATTTCAAAGAAATGAATAATGAAAGACACTAAATTGGAGACTGGATTTGCTGAGTGTAGGTCCTGCCCAATTCACCTGACACTGGCCTAGTCAAAAGTGGTGTGGCAGGTCACCTCTGTTTGGACTTCATTTCATTTGGGAGGGAGCCAGAGGAGACTCTAACAGTAGGGGACTGTATGGTGGATAAGGAGTTGGCTAAGGGGATGTGGCAATGGCTGACATTAGATAGGAAATACCATGTTAGAGAACAGTTGTTAATGGAGATCATCAGAGGTGGTAATGATTAATGTTTGCATTAGTGATCCGAAATAAATATTAAGAGCATTATTAATGGCATCTGTTGATGACAAAAAGGTAAGAGGCATCACCCATAGAGAAAAGAATTGGGGATGCAGTCTGAGAAGAACTGAATGAGCTTGAGGACTGGAGTATCAATAAAAATAAGATGAAATTCAGTAGTACAATGTTCAGGGTCTTGCAGTAAGGAACTGATGACAAAACCTTTTTCTATAAGCTGGCAGCTCATCTGCTAGAACTGAGTGAAGCAGAGAAAGACCTGTGCATATGAGGTGATTATGATATGATTATATGCTGCCAATGTGATGTAGCTGTGTAAAAAGAAAATGTGGTCTTAAGTGGTGTCAGGAGAGATACTAACTGTTGTACAAAATGACAGTAAAACGTCATCCCTGTGGTATACAACAGTCCCTGCTGAAGACATGAAATGCACTGGGGAAGATGCAGCGATCAAAGAGAAGGAAAGTCTGTCTTCTAAGGGGAGGCTCTGAGCGTTTTGCCTTGTATAGCCTGGCTCAATGAAGGGAATACGACTCTGTCTGTACATAACACAGGCACCCAATACCAAAGATGGAGAGGAGCTATTTAGGTCCACGCACAATGTTGTTTCAAGAGAGAATGGGTGCAAAACGGCCATTAATAAAGCAACTGGAAGTTAGGAGGTCAGAGCTCTGGGAATGAGCTGATCCTGCAGATGCGTGTCCGCGGCCCCAGAAAGAGAGGAAAGGCGATGCTGGAGTGCCATCGTCTGCCCGTTTACAGCATTGCAAGGATCTCAGGAGGAGGATCAGCACTGCAACGATCAAGCAGGGCTTCTTTTGCAATTGCTTAAAAAAAAAATAATCCGCGTGTGGGCTATGTTTTGCACCAAACCAATGCAACAAGTCCTGACTCTCCCCTGACAGCACAGCTGGACGTGCAGATCTCCCAAGCATACACGCTGATGGCATGCAAAAGGAGCAGAGGGACAATGCATGCAGCCTCATCTGCCGGCCGGAATAGTCCATATCACAGTCCAAACGCAGCAGAGAAATAATAGCAAAATATCTACAACCTCCTCGAGAAGAAATCTAGGAAAAAAGGGGTGAATAAGCCAAACTCACTTCCAAACTCTAACATCAACTTAAAAAACATGTAGTGTCTGAGTTGGTTGGTTTGCAGCAGAGCATCACACCCCCTGGTTGTGTTACTGTTTATAGTGATAGTGGGGATAGCGCAGAGTGAATGTATTTCTGCCAGTCATCCCTTTTGTAGCTATCTTACATGAGGCTCCATGACATGTTAAAGAAAAACTGCAAACATTTTCACTTGAAGTACATGCTTTGGCTCATTAGTCCGCAACGGTATTGATTTTCTGTCTTGTTTTCTCAGTTAATTGTTCCAAACGGAGAGGGGCTGCCAAGGCTGTAGTGCTGATAAGTATCCTACTAATTGCACACCTCAGAAGAGAATGGAAGGTCCATTTTAAGCTACTAAGTGTAACTGTGACACAACTCAAAAACAGACATCTCTGTTTTGCATTTGCAAACATTTTGAAATGCAGGTTGGCGTCAAGGCCTGCCAGCATCTGCAGCAATGCTGCCAGCCAGCTTATTAATGGGCCAATTGTCTATGCAGTGGTTGCTCAATATTGTCATACTACACCAGAGCCTAGATGGCTCTGCAATCAGAGCATCCATTTTCAACCTCCTTTGCATATATTTATAATATTTTCTTCTTATAAAGTGCCCTGCTACTCCTCTGTTAAATGCTGCATCAACCATTTGGTGGAGAAAAGCATTGAGAATAAAAAGAACTGTCACTCAGTACCACATTTCTGAAAGCAAACCCATACATGATTGATTCTTACTTAGCACTGCCACCAAGTTTGTGTGAAAGGAGTGCCCATCCCAGGCAGAGCTTGTGGGATGTGCCAGGTGAGGAGATCAAACCCCCTGAGACCCCGGATCCTGTCACACTGCATACAGCACTGACAGCCCTGGGAAGGATGAAGTGGAGGAGCGGGGGAATATGTCCCTCCTCGCAAAAGTCATGGGGAGCCTGGGATATTAAGGAGCTCACAACAGCATGCAGGACCAGGCCAGAAAAAGGCTGGTGTGTGAGGTTCTCCTCCAGCGAGCGGCCAGCTGGCAGGAACAGTGGAAGTGCTCGGACACATCAGTATGCTTTTGGTACCTCACACCAACAGTACCTCGGAGTCCATGGGCCTCACTGCAGCTGGTGAATGAGCACTGTTTTTCAGAGCAGCAGTGCTATCCAGCAGGTCTGCAGGAGAGAAGCTAGAGCATTTCTTAGTGTTTACTCTGCATTCATGGCCAGGGCTCGCTTTGAATGTTTCTGGCTCCCTCTGAGCACAGGCAGTGCCTCTATTCCTGCCTGCCCACCGTCCCTGCATGCTGATGCTGCTTCTCCTCACCTCCACAGCCCCTCCTGCCCTGCCCACCAGGGAAGTGTCAGCAATGGCAGCAGCACCTGCATGAGCACCTAGGCCGACTTCTGGTGCTCATGTCAAAAAGTGCGATTTGGAAAAAAAAACCAACAAAACTGAAGACCCCAGGAAGTGTCCACCTCATGCTGATGGCACCTAAACTCCCTGAGTGTGAGAGAAGCTGGGCCGCAGCTGGGCTGAAGGGTGACGCCCAGGTCCTGCAGTACATCAGTACCGTGGCATCCCTAATGCCAACCCCCTCCCCAGCTCTGCAGTGAGCAGCCCGCGGCACCCTGCCCATCTCCCCGCGGTGAGGCGAGGGAGAACAGCCCTGGCTGACCTGACGGGAGGGAGGGCTGGATGTCTCCAGGAGAAGCACGTGCCTCCCTTAGACATTAATTAAACATCTCCTCCTGCACTGTGTGCCACAGATAATTGCCCTTAATTTTGCATGTTTATGCAAAGGGGAAGTAATAACACCAGTGCCTTTGTTACCTGCCAAGAGCCTCATTACTGTCACGAGATGCGGCCCCGCACGTTCATCAGGGAGTGAGGGCAGGCGGCAAGGCCTGTGGTGCAGCATGGCTGTACACCCTGAAGGGCTGCCGGGGCAGGCAAGATGGCCCCCGCTCTGCACGCCCTCCCCTTTCCCCATAGCTGTCAGGGGCCTGTGCGGATCAATGGTGTCAAATCACCCTCACAGAGGGGTCCTGAGGTCCGCCTGAGCCAGCAGCCCTGGAAAGAAGGCAAGGCTTTGCCACCAGGCCTCTGCCCGGAGCCAGCAGCGCAGGAGCAGGCCATGTTTTCAGTCAGCGAGCAGAAGACTTTCTCCAAAGCATCAAAACTGAA
>NW_008824031.1:103280-150982 GCF_000699105.1 Pygoscelis adeliae
CAACAGCCCCATGCTCTCTTCCAACACTTACCCAAAGTTCTTTGCCTGTTAATCTGCTTTCTGTTCCCTCACCTTCTCATCCATGACAGTTCAGGTCATGACAGACATGAGCAAAATGTGTGAAACTTGAATTGTGCTCTGGCCATCGGAATGGAGCAGCAAACAGGAAGCCAGAAATGTTCCATGGGTACTTTTCTCAAGCTTAGTTTCTCTGCCAAAGCTAAATGACCAGCCATTACTATATTCCTGGCTGATCTGAATGATATCTCCTCTGAGGAGAGGCTACACAGGATCACATCCTGCTTTCCTGTGACCTCAGTCTACCTGAAGCTTCCCCAGCCCTTAAGAAAATGGCCTCCGCTGGAGGAAAACTACTGAGCAAGACTAAATATATGTTTCTTGGTGGTCACCACCAACAGCCCACATTGCAGAGTGTATGTAGAGTTCACCCAACAGCAGTGTGGATATAAACAGATACATTTTACTAATTTTGCTGTGGCTACTGAAGGGGACACACACACTTATTATACAAGTTAAATTTCCGTAGTTCACTCCCGGTGACTTCATTGAACTAAATCTCCCTGGGGCTTTACAGGTCTTGCTTTCTGGCTCTTGCAGAACATCTGCCTCTAGACTAATTAAAATAACCATACCAGAAAAAACATAAATACAGTCTTACCATGCCCAGCCAAAGCTCTGTCTTGCCTGGTGTCCTCCTCCTATGGTAGTCAATAGACAATGGTTAGGGAAGGGTGAAAACCAGAGCAAGCATGCAGCAATCCTTCCCTTGGAGACTGTCCTACTCCCCTCTTTTCTATGATAGCTCAGGTACTGCCTGAGCCAGGGACGGTTTCTTTGTGGTAGGACTCAGCTACCAGGGAGGTAGTTGTACTGAGTCCTGTTTCTTCCATTAATTACTCTGCACTTTGAGTAGAACAGACATTTCATCTCCATTTTAGTTTTTTAACTGTGTTCCAAAGAATGTGTTGATTTCAGTAAGTTAACATTTTCTGAGATTTGTCCTCTTTACTTGATCCTGGTTACACTTTCAGGTTTGCATCTTTTTTGGAGAAATGCAGCTTTAGATCAACTGGAACATTTAGCAAATTTACATCAACTGGAGTTAACTGTTTTATCAAAAACAGTATATAATTAATTGCTGATACATAGACAGTCTCTAGGTGGGGCCTGATCTGGTTGCTCTGCAGAGAGCAAACATAGCTCCATTGACATCATACAGCTGAGGGTACGTGAACCACACCTAAGCAGGATTAACAGGCCATAAGCAGGGGTTACAGTCCCCTTCACAAGTCCTGTGGTACCTACCACCCTGCAGTACAGTCTACAGGAACCACTGTAAGATGCCATGCACAGGCACACAGTCACTACCCGTGTCGTATGTGAGCACTGCCAAATGTTCGATGCTTGATACTCCTGCTCAGGAATTTAAAACAACTAAGATTCATTCACATTGCTAATACTGCCTAACAGTATGACTGATTAAAAGGAAAGATGGGTAACAGATGGGTCAGCCTAAGTAAAGTGCTGTCATGCAGAGAATACATTTTCACTGTATTGAGTGACTCAGTTTTTCTGGTTGTTCATGATCATTAGTGACATTACTCTCTAAACTTGATGCTTCCCATTCTATATAGGGAGGCATCTTTTTACAAGAGGGATATCTATTGTTCTTTCCATTGTTAAAATAGTTTTTTCACCAGTTGAAGAATGTGATGTTTTGCTGCAAGCTGGCTGAAAAAGATCACTTATTGAAAGGACATGTCAAAGTTTTCATATCATTTTCCAAAAATATTTGTGTATGGTGGTGCATGCTCTGCACTTAGAGGACTTGGCAGTCATTAGGTCTTTTTATCGTTAATGTTGAGTCTGGATAAGAGCATTTCTAAACTGTGGAGAATAGTTCTCTGCTGTCTCTGACAACCTTAAGATTATCTCTGGTAACAAGTGAATAAAGCATTCTCTCATTATTTTGAGATCAATGACTGTCACTTATTTGCTGAGGCTGTGAGAGAGTGGCCAAAGAGGTTAAAAATACAGTGAAAGTACTCTTTAATTGATTTTTTATTATCCTTTTTCTGAAGGTGTATCATATTATGCGTGTTAGGAGATAATTGGGTCTTACCTGCCATGAATAACAGAGCAAAAAACTCAATCATAAGGTGAAATAATACACTGAAATTGGCAAACAGACATGTTCACTACAGAAGGGAGCTATTGCATTATCTGGAGTATTTATTATTGCAGTGTCTGGACAAAGAATTGGGATCTTTATGTAGCCCATGTTTACAGCTCAGCCCAACGAGTTGCTGAGATCTGTGGCTCTGATCCAGCAAAGCACATGTTTAACTCTAAGCATGTGAGTAATCCCATTCACTTCATTTGTACTACTTACGCACTTCAAGATAAACAAATATTTGCATGACTTGTTGGATGTGGCTCTTACTGAGCCAGAAGGAAAGAAAGATAGGTGATTATGCAGTTCGATAGGGAAGAATGTTTTGAGAATTTTTTTTTCTTGTTCCTTCCAAAGGATGCTGTATGAATGACGACCCCAGTAAATGCTCACTTAGCGTTTGTGGATACTGCCACTGAGTCTCTTTTGGCTGATAGCGACAGGAGGCTTTAGGGATTGTCTCATCTGTTTTCATTAATGTTTGCAGGGTTGTGTTTCCTTTAGTTTAATAGATAGCAAGACTGGAAGAAGTTTTCATGGGCGCTTTTCATGGTGCTCTGTCACTCTTATAATTAAGCAAGCCCTTCTTGTGCCTTGTAAGAGTATGCTGAGCTGGTCCTTATATAACAAGGAATTTTTTTTCTATTAATATAGTTGCCTGTGTCCACATGCAATACAGCTGTAGATGATGTGTGTGTGTGTCTTTATGCACATAGGTATTTTGAGCTGGGAGAAGCCTCTATTGACTGCACACTTGATCTCCCCACTGAAATGAATGACATGAGGTGCTGTAAGCCACATTATTCCCATTCTTGTAGCAGGGTGAGCTTGCCAACATTCACATTACAGGGAGACCACTTCACCCATCTCTACTTACAACGTGCACACAAAATGCATTTCATGATTTTACTACAGAGTGTATGATTGCCTCCATGGGTCAGCCTATCATCTTTCATAAATTCCAAAAACAACAACACCTTCTGGGCAGCAGCCAAAATAAGGACTGCTGAGGAATCTGATATTTGTTTCATGTTTATATCAGGAGGAGTCAAGCAGTGATAGATCTTCTATCACTGTACTCAAGTTTCTTACTCTGGGTTATGGGATGAGAAGTCAGTCGCTCCAAGCAAAGCTGTGTAAACTTGTAGAAGACAGTAAAGTTAGAACACATCAGAATATAAAGCATTATTAGAAATATCCTCCTGCAGTTGGTCTTTCTGCTTAAAACTGAATACTATCTCTTTTACTTATCTGTCTGTTCATTTCAGGGAAAACCAAAAGTATATAAAACCAGATTTTTAAAATATTTTTTATATTCACTTCTGTGTGATAGAGCTCATTGCAGAGGCTTGTTGGGATCTCCTGACTTCTATGTTTCTTCTGGAAAGGTTCTTTACACTCTTTGCAATTTGCAATTTCCTTTTTCTCCATAGATACACCATGTTTCAGTGTTTGCCCTAAAGACTAAGGAAGAGTGCAAGACAGATATATCCTGATAATAGCTTTGCTATCTACTGCAGCTGCAGCTGACATAATAAGAAGTGATTTCTTCTGGGGTGTATAAGATAATTTTTCTCCAGGAGCTCAGTGATGTACAATTAAACTCATGGTTTAATGAGACAGAGAAGGTGGTAAGAAATGTCATATCATTCCCATGAATTAGAAAGGTATAAAGCACTTCCCAATAGACCAAGTCAAACCTACCAGATTTTAAATTAACCATCATTATACTGCAGAACCTATCACAGATTGTCCTTCCAAGACCTGTTAAAACTAAGATTTAAAAGATCACATAAATAATAACATGTGCACAGTTTTAACCCCTAAATTTTAGGCCAATAGAAGGCCTTAGATGAAGTCTAATTAGGCACATGGACCACAACTGAAATACAAAACCCCAATCATTTTCAGTGGAGCCAAAATTCCAGTTGGAAACTCTGGCACTTCAGTCCTTATAACAAAACTCTCATTTTAATCATAAATTTTCTTCAATTATTCATGGTCCAGTCTAACTGTCTTATATGACCTGGACCATTCTCTTACTCAAACATGCCTAATTGCCTTAAGTTCTCGATTCAAGAATGTCTGGTACAGTAAGTACCACAGACCAATCATACAATGCATGAAAAATATTTTTACCAACTTGAAACATCTGATCAAATGAAATTTTGCTTATAAAATATCTTCTGTGTTAATTTAAAAATGTCTGACTCTCTACACAGAAAGCATAATTGGCATGTTAACTGCCAAAGTGGGTAAGAAGAATGGTCATAACAAGGTTTTTTTGTTATTTCGTAGAAATTTGTTTGCATTACTCATACTTCAATTTCCTATTCATTTCTTCTAATACCTCTATTAATCTATTGTTAGTCTTCTGATCTCTTAAACACTCTTTGTAATGCTTTTCTTCAAAGCCCTACATCAGTCAGTGTAATTCAGTTCACCCTAACCATTACCAACAACTCTGTGGACAACATTCACTTTTAGCTCTTTTCATAGTGGATAGATATTATCATCATCTTACAGATGGAAATACTAAGTCTCTGGTATTTCTCTTTGTCTGTTTTGCTTTGCTTTATGTTTTCTCATGTACAATCTGGGTTTTAGCTGCCAAAAACATAATTATTTCAGGAAAATTGAGGGTTAAATAGTGAGTACTACAAGGGGAAATTTAACCTAGATCCTTCTTCCTTGACATCCCACCAGCCTCTGCTTCTCACATGAACTGCTGCTTCTCTCCTGTTATCCCAACATTACTCATGTCTGACCTGTTCCCCACCCCAGACTCCTTCAGCAGGTAGTTTCCACCACAACCTGGGCAATTTCTGGGCTATGCAACCATCCCATGAAGGAGAGAGTGAGTCAGCCAAGAAGTATCAGAGGGAAAATTAATTTTCAAGATATGGTGCTTTTAAAAGGATAGATATGGGTTATCTGAATCATAGGTTACACATATAAAAATTTGGCATCAAAGAAGCTGCTTTAACAAACATTCTTTCCACCTCTGCTTGCATGCCATCACTCTGAATGTCCCCCTCTTCTTTCTTCTTCCCCCAGATTTATATGGTGAGCATGACGTCATATGGTGTAGAATATCCCTTGGTCAGCTGGGGTCAGCTGCCCCAGCCATTTCCTCTCCCAACTTCTTGTGCAACCCCAGCCTGCTCGCTGGTGGGGTGGGGTGAGAAGCAGAAAAGGCCTTGACTGTGTGTAAGCACTGCTCAGCAGTAACAAAAACATCCCTGTGTTATCAACACTGTTTCCAGCACAAATCCAAAACATAGCCCAGTACTAGCTACTATGGAATAAATTAACTCTATTCCGGTCAAAACCAGCACACTGACTGAGAAGTAAATTAAGTTGCAGCAGCAGGAACAAGCAAGGGAGCTGTTAGTACAACAATGAGCACCTCTGAATCATGATGAGCTGAAACCCCTGAGGACCACCACAGTGTAAATGCTCAACAGCAACAGTAAAAATTCCAGATCAGATGTGCTGTGTTTCCCTTTTCAGATTCTACATAGGAGATCTTCAACAGTCTCTTAGGATCTCTGGGCTAACAAATTCTCTGGACCAGATCTGTATTTAGTGTAATGTGGATCAGCTTTCCTCATGTTAATGGAGATTAGGCACATAGGAATAATCAGGCCTCCTAGGTTACTTATTCCATTTCGTTGCCATTGCTGGTAACCTTGCCATCCAATCACCGACATAAGCTTACCACAATCTGTTTTAAAAGTACTTACCTCATCTGGGAGAATATTCCAATACTTTAAAGAAACTGGATTTTTTTTTTCTTTTCTTTTATAAATTTCCACTATCTCAATTCTTCCCTTTTCAGAGATCCCGTACATGCAGATTATGGTTTCTTGAAATGTTCTCCAACTACTTTCCTTTTTTTTTAATTTAGGAAACATTATCCCTAGTCCTTTAATTAACCACACTGCCCATCTGCTCCGAGCTCTCATCAAATAACACCGTTCTCACGGCTGTGCTCTTCATCTAGTGTTCAGAGCTATCACACTATCTGGCCTCCACGATAGCCAACCTTCTGTTCCAGGCCAAGGAATCATCTCTGCTTCCATTCCCATGACTGTGTTACTCACAGGCACTTAGCTATTAAAAGCCTGCTTTCTATGTCGAATCATTATTTTGATCATTAGCACAGTCAGGATGCAGCCTGGTTCTGAGGACTCTCTTAAGAAGCAGAGGCAGGCAATATCAATGTAATAATAGCTGTGAGTCAGTAGATGGCTCTATTACAAACCATTGAGACAGTTTTTGGGTCTGTGTAGGTGGGGGGAGATCTTGCAGTCCTGCATCTTCCTTTTTGGAAATTGGGTTCATACCCAAACCAGTTTCTCCTCTGCATGTGTTAGCTGTAGATAAACTGTCCAAAGAATAGAGCCCATCAAATCCAAAACAAATCAAATATGTCAAAACATGACAATCCCCACATACTTTTAAGTCAAATGCTAAGAGCAACCCTGTGCCACAATGCTGTGGCACCCCTGATTATTTGGTCATCAGGATGACAAAATTAAAATTAATTACCTCCAGCTTCCTTCAGTTTGTCCTTGCTGATGTCGCCTAGAGTTTGAAGGTGTTCAGAGAGGTCACAGCTTTTTAGTATTAAACTGGAGCCACTGATCTGTCTTTGTTGCATAATAATGTTTAATTGCACTTAACCATAAGAATGGCCATACCAGATTAGACCCATGGTCCATATAGTCCAGTATACTGTTTCCAACAGTGACCAGCAGTGAATGCTAAGGAGGACTATAGGAACATGTCAAGTAACTATGAGATTCCCCAGGTATCCCAGCCCTCAGCCACTCATAGTTCAGGGACATTCTAAATTGAGGTAGTCTTTACATATTCAGTACTCTTCAACAGATTTCTCTTGCATGACCTCATGCAGCTTCATCTTGTGCCCATTTAAGGCTTTCACACCAACAACATCCCACATCAAGAAGTTCCACAGCTTGTCTACGCAGTCTGAGGTGTGCCTCCTTTCATTTGTTCAGAGCCTTTCCCTGCCATCTTTGTATGTCATCCCTAGGTCCTGGATTAGGAGAGTGAGTAAACAGGAAAGCTCTGCTCCCCTTCTTTCTGTAGCTCGTCATTTAAGAGCCTTCTGTTGCACTTTCTTCAGTCCATGTACTCTCTGTCCATGTCCATGTTGCAGGTTCAGTATTATGGCTAGAGATATACCCTGGCCAGACAATTCACATTCCCATGTGCCTTGCTTACTTCACGCAGCTCAGTAATCAGGATATGCTACAGCCTTGCCAAGAGGCTAAGAGGAACTGTGGTGCAGTTCATGACATGTCTTATGAACCCATTCCTGCCATCAATACTGCACTGTCTAACCCTAGTAATGGGCTTTTCTCATTTTCTGTCTCAAGCACTTGTTCAATTTAATTTTGGCCCATCAGCAAGAGCAAATTTCACCACAAGCTGGAACCAGGTCCTAGACTATATTTCTTTTTAGGCCCAAATGATATTTAGTGCCATTAAAAGGCAATGGTAGTTCAGGGAGTTCCCGCTGAGTAATGATGGGCATCAGGCACTCGTCTGTCTCTTGTACCTTTGGAAATGTCTCACTAATAGTAACATGGGGAAGGAAGGAAGAGTGTTCCCTGCGGACCCTGACGCACCGCTAATTCAAGTATGATTAAGTCCGCCTGTCCATCAGAGCCCTATTCCCTGCATTGTGTCCTTCTCACTCCTCTGGCTTTGCTAGCGCCTTCCTTTCTTCAGGTTTGTGCTTGACTCTGCTCCTGGCTGTGGTTCTGTCCTTTGAGACACATGCATCTTTCCTACCTCAAGCCCTCTGGATTTCTTTCCGTGCTGTATTGATAAATTACCCACCCACTATCCTAGATCTGCCCTTAGCAAGAGAAATAGTTAAATCCCCAGAGCTAATCTTCTGCATGGTAAAAACCATATCCAGAAAGATACGGTTACTTCAAAATCACTCTGTGAAGTGGCCAAACTTACACTTTGGAAGGAGGGGACACTGGCACTGGGCACATTGTAGGCGTTTCAGTTCTTGTCATTGATACGGGAAACATGCAAAAGCTGGCAAGAGACCTTTATTAAAAAGTGGTTGGGCTCCTCTGGCTGTTTTATTACGTGGACAGGACCTGTAAGGCTTTGTGCTGAACTGCAATAAACAGGAAGCATTAACAATAGCTTTGAGACAAGAAGGCTCCCCTGAAAGTCCGTGGCCCAGATCTTTGGCTGGTGCTAATCAGTCATTCAACTGGGTTTCAGGGAACTGCATTGATTACATCAAAACTAGTCCCAGCTCACATGTCTCTCATGGAAAGAACAAGTGACAGCAATAGAAGGTGGTGGGGAAGCATTTTATTGTCCAGCTGAATGTTTCTCATAGGTCAGAAAAGAGCTTGCTCTCCAACATCTTTTCAATCCACACAGTAAATATCCCGTTTTGCTGGCATTTTTGGATCACTCAGAGGAGATGCTAGCCTGGTGCATCCTCTGAAAGGCTGAATCAGCCAGATAATCGTTTCACCACAGGAAAATGATTCTTTTCTGTGATAGTTCCCAAGCAACATCTGACTCATAGTCTGCAAAACAAACCAAAGTAGCCTGGTACCCATGGACAGCTTTGGACAGGAGTACGAGTGTAAAAGTGCAAGGCAGAAAAACCCCTAATTACTAAAGTCAGTAAATAAATATACATTTCCACTTCCCATGTGTCACCTTGCTCAGCTCAGCCACCACTTGTCCCCACATCTTCATTTTACCCTCCGTCTACTTGTGTTAGAGGCCAGGGATTTTTTTTTTCTTTATGTAAGTGCTAGTACCTATCACAGACTGACTCAGGCTCTTGGCTGCCCTTAGGTGCCGCTACAGCACAAATAAATACATCTGGGTTTAGCTTGGTCTTCCTCATGTGTGAAACCTAGCCTTTGCACAAGCTGTTTTGCGTGTTAGAATTATGGGTGGAAAGCACTGAGTTCATCACAACTACACTGAGTTCATCATAATTACGCCAAACAAGAGTCATAAAACTCTCACAGCTCCCCATGGAACAGGCTGCCGTTTTGAGTTCCAAATTGTTAAATTCAAATGCCTCCATATTCCTGAGTCTGATCATTCCCAGGCTAGTCCTTTACTAGATGCTTCTTCTATACTTAACACATTTTGATCATCTCTCCTTCCTAGAAATGGGTCCTCGCAGTTCAGCTGTCCTGTTCTTTGTGTGGACAGCCTCATAGACATCCAGTTGCTTGATCAAACGCTTCCCTACCTCCAGCCTTGCAGGCACAACTCTTCCCTACCTCCAGCTTTTCGGGCACTGTAGGTTACAGCTTACTCCTTCAGAGAAGTGCCAAAGTGCAGAATACTCCAGACTTTACAAAGGGTGCTAAATTTAGTCATCCTTCGCTTTCACCCATGCAAGAAACACAGATCGAGGTGATACGGTAAAGGAGCAGTATGGAGCTCCGTGCCAAAGTTCACCACTCTTGAACCTTCTGTAGATTTTGGTCAGTGATCCCAAGATGGCCCTCACTGCAGCTTATGGCTTCTCCCATGGATCAGAGGATCTCACTTTCTCCATCCTATGCAGCCAGCTTCTCTGATCCTCAGCTGTGAAAATCGCTCCTTTGCTATAAAAGCTTGCCCTCCTGTTTCTCTCTTCTGCCCCAGTTTCTTTGCTCTCTTTACATTTTTTAAGGTGAGAACATCCTGTGTTTTTTGTTTCTCCATCTGAGGATTCTCCCTTTCTCTTCAGACTGCAGAGTTTCAGATCCCAGGCCAGATTCATCCTCTGAAGCTCTGGCATTCAAGCAGAGCCCAGAATAACAGCTTATTTTCCTTGCTGTGTAGCATTTCACAGTGATATGGTCAGGAAGAGTGAGAGTGTCTCAAGGATACTTCCAGGCTGCAACAGGCTCAACTGCAACATTCAGTGATGCAGCAATTTCATGAAAATAACCCAAATTCATCAGTTATGCAGAGCCTCTCCACAGCACTCCAGTGACTAAATTAATGAAGTTAAACCAGAACAAATCTCCGTCCCTGGGATAGGCAGTGACTTGCCCACAGCACCGGAAAGAACAAAGCTAGATTTGTTTTGTGCCCAAGGATATGCAATTTCTGCCCTTGAAATAATTTCCTAGAAGGAAAGAGATAAATTAGAGGCCCTGCTTTCCTCTCACTGTGGGAAAAATTCTGATCTTGTTTTGGCTGAGGCATGCTTGTGAGCTAAGTCACAATCGTTTATGTGGGCATCTCCTGCTCACCTGTAGAACCACTCCCGATCAGAGGTGCTGCCAGCCAGGACCAGGCCAGGGGACAACCTAGGCAGCAGCAGTGGCCAGACCAAGACACATCAGTACGCAAGACCGTGCCAGACATGTATGGCAGAAACCGATCCTATGTAGTGCTTTTTCCTATGTGTTCAGTCCTCTGGGTTTATCCCCACACAACTGATGCCAGAGCTAAGGCAATGGGACCTGTGGGTGTGGAAGGAGCCTCTCTAGGGAGCCAAGTACAAAGTCTTGGTGCCTAATGTTGTGCATCCAACTCTGTAAACTGTGGCCAAAGTGTTTTAACTAGGCTGGGTAAGGGCTTGCTTCTCATATTGCTTCCTGTGCTTTTGTGCATTGTTACTTCTAAAGTTATTCAAAACTTCTAAAGGAGGCTGAAGCAATTACATTGCAACTAAAATAAAGTCCTAATTTTGTAATCCACTTCCCCCCTCACCCACACAGAAAAAATCCACAATGAAATATAGTGCATGAGAAAATACAGAATATTCCACCCACCCTTCAAGAGTGCATGTATGAGCACAGCCCTATCACAGCCAGCACCAGGCTAGAGTGCTTTTCATTAACCCAGAATATATATGGGCAGAAGCTTGATAAGCAAATAGCAGTGTTCCCAGCACACCAGCCAAGCCCTATGAAAACTAAAAACAATAAATTTATTGAAAGCTTTTTTAAAATAGGAGGAAATTATTACTCATTTGAATTCTGTTCATGTTAAGGTCAATGGCCTTTTTTTCAGATTCTGATTGTTAATATTAGATGAAAGGACATTTCCTTTACATTGTATTTATGAACTCTAATGGCACAAGGAGGATAACAGCCACATACATTGCACACCAGAAACATTTCTGAATTTTGCATTGTTTAAGAATTAGTTCATTACTCATTTTCCTTTGACCTTTAAGTTAAAGCCAGGGTTATTTAAATGCATTTGGTCTGATTCTGGTTTGGGATGCAAAAAGAAATGATACTTTATTTTTACTCTCTAGAGGTTTAGTGTGTGTGTGAATACGTGGTTTCCATTCAGTCAATGTGTCCTTAGACTATTCACATGGATAAGAATACAGTTTGAAAAATGCTGGTCTGAGGGGATTCAATTCTCTCACAGTTTGTGTGATGGAGACAAAATTTCTAAGAGGTTGTAGGATGGGGCCAGACCTTCAGCATCTTCTGTTGAGTTTAACAGAACAACCCCTGTTTATGTCCCTAAGGTTGAGCACCACAGCATTCAGCTGAATGTGCCTAGCTTTGCATGCTAAAAAATACATGAGTTGCATAATTTTGTGGGTATTCAGAAGGAAATTTTTGATTGCTCAGGTGAGAGCTTTCAAAACGTTGCATGAGCACAAAATTATGGTTTTAGATTTGGTGTGGCTTTCTGCGAACAGCAAACATAATTTGACCACTGAAGGTAGCCCCAGAGCTAATTCTGGAACAATTATCCACAAAACAATATACTACGTGGTGACATTTCCATTGCCCAAGAAATTACTGTTTTTTCATATCCTCATTAATGACAGTCAAAAGCTTTCTGTTCACGTGGAGGAAAAGAGAAGCAAAACCCTCAGATTTGCCTGTGTCTAGGTACTGGATATTGCTCAAAATACATCGTTTGCTAACAGGGATCAAAGGGTTATAAACGGTGTCAAACCTTCACTCAGCTGTGGAGTCATTTCAGATTTAGCCTGCTGTCTGTGAGAATAGGGCTTTGCTGTGGGTATTCCCAAATGCTCCCTCCCTTTGCACCAGCTGCCAACGCTGTATCTTTGTCAGCGAGATAATCCAACCGTGTGCTTCGCTCCAACATTGCTGTCAGCTCTGCGACTTCCGCAAAACACCTGTGAGCTGGTAGCTTCCTACGCGAGGTTGTGCCCTTTTTTCCTTGGGAGCGCAGCGCACCCTCTCCTGACCGGGGAAGGGTAGAGGGGTGGCGAAGGCCTTGCTGGTGCTTCAGCCCCTTGCTGGTGCTTACTCTGCCCTCCACCCCATGCACGTGGCTGGTGCCTGATGCAGTTGCACTGTTAGCTCCAGCAGTGGTTGTACCTCTTTGCCTGGCTGCTGAGACATCGCTCTCAGCAATGAGTGTGAGAGTGATACCAGAGTATGTCCTCTTCCTCCTGAAGGCACAACAGCCTGCAAGCAGCCTGGCTGTAACTCTATAAAATGGGAGTCCAACTCCTTGTCCCGCTGTCTTTTCCTTTTCTTGTAATGACAGGATAAATTGTGGCCCTCTCTTGCCATGGAGGGCAAGCTATAGCCTGGCAGCACGTTCTCATGCACACACACCTCCATCAGAGCCTTTGCGGTTCTGATGAAAATGGAGACTATTTTGATATTTGTGAGTGGTTTGGAAAGATTTATAAGTTTCAGAACCATACTCCATGATAACTGATATCAACACAGTAGCAGTTCAGTTTATATCCTCCTGCAGTACTTGTTAAAGGCTTCTAGAAAATATATGAAGTTAGTAAAGGCATTTTCCGGTTTGATTCAAAAAACTTTTCTGTTCTCAGATTCAGAGTTCAGCAATAAACTCTATGTTCGGGTATCACTGAGAAACCTTAAAATACGAAAAAAAAATAATTATCAGCACTCTAACAGAATGAGGCAGACAGCCTTCTTCTTTCACTTTCTAATCGCCTCTGCTCACACATGATGTACAACAGTAAAGCCGCACAGCACTTTTTCGAACAATTCTAGTTCGTGAAGAACTCCACTAAAGTTTTAGTCTCAAGTAAAGTTTTAGGACCTCATTCAGATTTCAAAGTTTTGGACTGAAGAAAACATGGGCTGATACATTATTAGTAATAATCTGGACACCCACAGCTCATTTCAAACTGGCAATATAGTAGCCTTTGTGGTAAATGGTTATAGATTTTTTTTATGCTGTAATTTGCAGAAAAGGCATTTGGGGGATGCTTTGCAGCCTTTTGAATCAGGGCAAAGAACACTATTTTTCCTGTTAGCCTTCCAAACTCACATATCTAAGGGCAGCTTAAAGTGAAAGACGTAGTGAGGGTGTCAGGAGGCCGCCCCCGCTCCAAAACAACAATATTACACAAATAGTTCAGCTATTGAATAGGATTGGGTAATCCTTTGTACTTTTAGTATTTCACCATCTGCCATGTCTAAAAAGAAGTACATGTAGCCAGGAGCACTGTGAAAGATAGGCAGGCGAGGGATCATGACCCCCGCTTTTGACCTTGATGCTGAGAACTCGCATCTCAAGAGATCTAGGGCTGCAAACCTGTCACTAGTCCTGCCCTTCAGAGGTAGACAGTTGGCAGGGCACAGATTCATCTCTGTAAAAATGAGAAACTGTTGTGGGGGGCTTAAGCGGGGGGGAGAACACCAGAGAACAACAACTGCATTTTGAAGTACCCAACTTATTCCTCTCAACCCTCCTATCAGCGTTTCCCTTCTCTCATTTCCATACCGAAGGCAGATATAAAGCTGTGAAAGATGTTCGAGATGTGGCATCCATTTGGAAACTTCCCAGGCAGTTGTACTAACATGTTTTTAAAGACTGCCTGTAGGTCTTTCATCTGGATTAGCTGC
This sequence comes from Pygoscelis adeliae, assembly GCF_000699105.1. Lineage (NCBI taxonomy): Eukaryota > Metazoa > Chordata > Aves > Sphenisciformes > Spheniscidae > Pygoscelis > Pygoscelis adeliae. The sequence goes on from NW_008824031.1 coordinate 117,339, forward strand.
ACATTCTTTCCTTGACTCCTTTTTTGTACTGAAGAGCTCACTCGCTTTTATCCGCTGCAGGACAAAGTTCCCCTTAAATCCCCACCTTAGAACTAGCTAATTTACACAATAGAAGAGGCTTGCTTACCACCACTTTTGCATCTGTATTTACACATGAAGGGCACCTGGATCCAAGTGAAGCTTCTTTTGGGGAATGACTTCCCTTTGCAAATCAGGAGTACATTCCAGAGCTTCACTCACTTTAAGTTCACACCAAATATGCAAGTTCAGCTGGCTTATTCATGGGAGTAAGGCAAGCAAGAGCTGGCCTCCTACTTCACATATGAGCAAGGTCTGTCTTTTTTTTTTTTTTTTCTTTCTTTCTTTTCGCTTTTTAAGTGCTAGAACAAATAGGCAGAGGTTTCTGCTTTCAAAGAAAGGACTGGTGGATACATCACACCAATCTTGTTGTCCTGGGCTACTTCTCGTTCATGAGGTTGTTTTTTTATTATTGAAGAGGAAAATAACATAGATGGAAAAAAATTCAGGAAGATCTATGCCAGACACATAAAGCTGAGGTGTTCATGTTTTGCAAATTGTTTCTTCTCTTGTCTGCTCGTTGATAATGGAGTTTTTGACACTGAGCCACAGAAAAACAAAAAAAACTTTGCCTGCCTTGGCCAACCTATTGAAACAAATCCCCTCATTAATCCCTCTTTCCTGCCCAGCTTAACTCTCCCATCCTGTTATCTTTACTCTATGATGTTTCACCCAAGACAAGGGTGATGCCTACCATACTAAATCCCTCCAAGAGACCTGGCAGAAAAAGAACATGACAAGAATCTGCAGGTAGACAGAAACCTGAATGGCTGGTCTTAAATAATATTGATATTTCTGTAGTGATATATAAAGGAACTGCAATAAAAAGCTAGACCTTTGGCTCAGTAGGGCCAGTTACTTGTTTTTAGATATGGCTGCTAATTAGTCTTTCAAAGGAAGATGAAAAGTCACTGTATTACACTGAGCCACAGTGTAATGCTACACGGAGGAAATTTTTCCTCAACCTTACAAAATCAGCAACATATGTCGTGCTTATTCTGGTATTGTCTTAATCCAAATACCTACAAATGTTATCAATCAACATCAAATAACTGAGTCCTACTCAAAATCCAGGTCAACAAATCTGAGTATGGGACTATGTAATCGTGTCATTGGTCATGATATGTTGCCCTTTAAAAATTTTAATTTTCCTTCATTTTGGAAAGGTTGAAATAAATGATCTGATTGTCTTTGACCCAGCAAAGGGAAATGAAATAAGAACAGCTGGGTAGGTTAAGAAGGAGATGAGTCATGTTACACTCAACTCATCAGGAAGGGCCAGAGATCTGGACTACAGGAATTAGGACAGCTGAGTGGGAGTAAAACAATTGCAAGTGTATTAGACTCTTATCCACATCCCTTAAAATGGGTTTGGTTCTCACAAAGACAGGGCCAAGTAGAAGTCAGCAGAAAACTGGTAATATTTTGCTGGAAATATTTGACAAAAGTGGAAAAGAAATTGCTTTTAATGCAATGTTCAGTGGAAAGTGTCAATCCTTTATTTGAAAATATGGGCTGCTGTCTGAAAACCTGGGAGGTTTTTGCAGAAGAATTGTCGCAGCAAAATCCAAACTAATTTAGGTGAAATCAACAATCTATCAGAAATGTTGTCAAAAGATTTCTTACCCTGACTTGATGCAAATGTTTTGGATTTTTTATTCGTGAAGTATATTATACAGACCTAAATCAGTACACTGAAATACTGGCAAGCATTACAAACAACACATATGCTTTCATTTAACTATTAATGGTATTAATGCTAGAAAGAGTAAACTGCCCTTTTACATGTATCTGATCACTTCCACTTAAAAATATGGACTTGCTTTAATAGTGATCTTCTAGAACAGGACACACCCTTGAATGCTTCACACTTTTTTCCCCTATAAATCATGTGTAAACTCCTTCCGCTGGCCAAAATCATCTCTCTGCAACACTGCTCCTGATCACTTCCATCGTTTCTGCTTCTTATCCACTCACTTGATACTACAGTGTCCACAAGTAATGTCCTCGTGATGTCTCAAACCAAAACAAAGCAATTGTGGATGATTGAAAAAAGCTCCGAGTCCACAGGACCCCAGATAATGCTCTAAATACAAATGTGCAGCATGCCAGTGGAATAGCTGAAAACTCTCCTCAGGTCAATGAAGATCAGGTAAAATAGGAGACAAGCAAAGGCAGGCAAACAGTCTTTGGATTAAGCATGCAGGTTTTTTTTCTCTGTGATTCTGCCTCAGGTTCATTTTGAAGTTTATAAGGTTTTTTAATTATAGCTCCAGTGTTTGAGGTTTTATTGGGACTTTTGGGGTTTCTTTTTTTTTCTGGGTAAAAAGAATATCGAAATATGATAAATGCTCAGACAAACTGGCAGGAAATATCTCCTGAAACCAGGAGAAACAAACAGGAAGATGAAAGTACCAGCAACTCACATTGCCCTTACTGGTCACTCCAGTGCTGAGGGTAATTGTTTTTTCACGAGGAACAAGAAGGAATGCATGTGCAACAGCAACATCTCCAAAGGACCAAGGACTAGCACTGTATTGCCCAGTACATGAACTCCCATTAGCTCACTGCTAAATAGCTGCATGGTGAGATGCATTTAAGTATCACACAGCTTCAAGAGAGCAACAAGTACTTCAGATCATTGACTGTTGTGGAGTCTCCATCCTTGGAGATACTCCAGACTCAGCTGGATATGACCCTGAGCAACCTGATCTAACTTTGAAGTTGCATCCGTCTTTGAAGTTGGCTCTGCTGTGAGTGGGCGTTGGACCAGGTGACACTGAGAGGTCCCTTCCAGCCTAAGTTGTTCTACGATTCTCTCTAAAGCTGCTCAAATTAGTTACTTGTATAGCTAGAGTGACATAAAGACAGTGATAATGCTTTAGTACAGAAGCTATAGGCAGTAACATGAGTAATGTCTCTCTTTCCAAAGGTGAAGACAAGATCTGAGAGTTGCTAAAGTCATGATGATCTGACGATATAAACAAGGCAGTTGTTTGGAAGGTAAGATAGTATCTTTTTATTAAGCCAACTGATAAGGGTGTAAAAACAAAGATAAGGTTTGGGGCATGTAAGCCTTTTTCAGGTCTGCTTTTTTCATGTCAGGTCATCTTCAGTTGATCTTGTAAATAATCATAATTACTGCAGTGCTAAACTATGGAGAGATGGTGACTCTATGCATATAATTACTCAAGAAAATGAAGAATGTGAGATTAAGCTTTAAAATGTGTATTAAGGAGACATACAGCCTGAAGCAAAAGGAGCATTGAGTTTGTTTTGAAATAAAATACAGTGTAAAGGTAAATTCTACAAGTTGGATTTCAAAAGTCATTTCAATTTACAGGTTTATGTTTAATTTCCTTGGGATACTCTGGTTTGCACAGACTGTAAAACTACTGCTCAGTTCACTGGAAATGGTGGTGTCTGCTGAAGAGAAGCCTTTGTCTGGGACAGCAGAGGACATTTCAGGTCAGAAGTAAAAAAGTTCTTTGCTAGCAGTGACGGCCTTCAAAGAGCTTCCTAGAGCTGTGCTTACCTTGTGCCAGCCCTGTGAGTCATTCTTTCACACAAGCAAGAAATGTATCCAGATTATATATACTTAAAGCAAGAAGCCGGGCTTTTTACCTTGTTTTTTTTACAGATGTCTTATTTCTTCAATTGTTCAACATTAAGACATCTCCCAACTACTGTGTGGCAGCCGTGTATATCCTGCATTGAGAGAGCTGTCTGACCATGTCAGGGCTGGTCTGTCACTTTGACAAATCCAAACCTCCTATATTCTTGCCCTTAGATTACCCTCCAGATTTTTTGTTAAAAAGTCCCGGCCATTCAGCAGCAGAATGAGTTATTTGTTTAGAGTCTGAGGGGAACCCCAAAGCCTCCTTTCCTCTGGTTCTTGACTGTCTCCAACTCCACGCAACTCAGCACCCCTTTTCTGCTGCCTCTCACTCTGCGTGGATTAACTAAGGGTGAAGTTATCTTGGGGGGGGGGCATCAGGGGCCTCTTGGGACTTGTTTCCAAGGTTCTTTGAGAGGTGGGCTATACATGTCAAAAATAAGGTAACAATTCTGAGAAAAGTCACAGCATGCTGGTTGGAAAAGGCACAAAGGACCCACACCCAAAGCCCATCGGATCAATGGAAGGATGTGCAACAACCTAATCTGATGAAGCATGGGGCAATGAGATGCTCAGAAGCTGAAGCCTTTGATACATGAGCCCTGTAGCAAAGATTCCCTGGATGCCATGAAGGTGAATTGAGGTTAGCAGGGAGCAGATAAACACAGGAGGGCGCAGACTTCCATCCACCTGATGAGGGAACACAGTTTGCTTTCATCTAAGTGGGGCCCTGTGTTTTCTAAACATTTCAGATGCTGCGTTCTTGTTTTGGTTTGGTTTTCATTATTAAAAATGCAGCAAATGAAACTCCCAGAAAAGAAGCGGGAGGGAGAGCTGCTCCCACATTTTCACCTCTAGGTAGATTGCTTGACCCTGCCCACAGCCCCACCTTGAGTGACTAACAAAAACATAAATCCCTGTGGGACAGGGGAAGATACTGTTTTTATATACCAGCAAAGCATGCCTCAGGAAAAGGTATGAAATCATCACCAAGGAATCTCAGCATTTGTGTGCAGCTCCGAAGTAATCACCATCTTCTGTTTATTGCCTGGGTAAAAACCCTTTATTTCTTGGGTGCTGCATATTTGAGTTCCTACCTATTGCAGACAAAACAGACATTTTGTTCTTCTTGCAGCTGCATCCTGTATACTCAGAGGTGCCCCATGCTTTCTCAGATTTTCCCTTCTTTTCTCTTTATTGGCATCATTTTCCTCGTCGAAGAACTATAGCAACATTTTCTTTGTGCAGGAAACAATGACATATACCAGAGCTACCATGGACATCCTGTTATCTGTAAGCAATGTTCCCGGTGCTTATTTTTCACAAAGAGTATTTCAAAATTTCCAGACCAAAATGGCTTGAAAACTCATTAGTTAACATGAAGCTGTCCAACATAAAGCTGTCTTTATCAGGCCTGATATTTCTCTGAGTACGATAAGGCTCTGAAATCCATCCTAAGTGAATTATGTCTACAGGGCATCAAGGGCCCTGTAGGGAGGGAGGAAAGTTCCCCATAACTCACAGCTCATGATTTAGGCAGGGACACCTGTACCAGGTGCCCTGCCTGGAGAGCAGAGGTCAGTTAGGCAGCATAAACCACTCCATTCCCTGTGTACATCTATTACATGCACAGTTGTTTCAGTGATGCACCAGGTTTAGCATGTGTTTTCTGCAAAGCAACGGCTGATGGAGAACGCCCTTTTGACACCTACACAGACTCAAATCTTTAAAAACATGGTCTTTTCAGTATGAGATGAGAAACAGCATCTTAACTGACGTATGACTTGTGCCTGGTTCTTGTGACTATCAGTCCTTGGGTGCCAAGGCAAGAAGCACTCAGGTTAGGAAGACATGTCATGTCCAGACCCTACAGACACCCTCAGTCTGGGCAACGGCAGATTAACTGAGTTGAGGTTGTTACAGGGAGAGTATCTGTTCCTAGGAGCTACCCAGGGCAGACCTGAGCAGGGGTCGGCACAAAACACAGTCAACCTGAGAGGTTTACTTGAGCAACAAAGCCTAGTCTTTCTTATCACAAGCAAATTTTGCCCCATTCAGTGCTTTAAAAAACTCAGATCCATCTGTGTGGCTAGTGCCTCCTAAACAACCTAGGTATAGTCCATCCGCTCATGGGCTTGTGCACACTGTTGTCATGACTCAAGCTGTCCAAGAAGTTTATCGATGAATTTCTGCGTGCCAACTAATAACAAGCCTCTGGCTGGGTGCAGATGATGGATGCATTTGCTCAGACTATAGCACTCAGAGGGTGACTCGGATCACCCTTTCAGCAGCATGCTATGATGGGAATACTGTAAAACACTTTGGCAAACATGAGTGCACGCAGTGTGAATGTTATAACTGCCAAATGTGTTCTGGGTCCCTGTGACTAGCCAGAGCTCTTAAGATTTCAGCAGGGATTGAATTTTGTAGCATGTCCCAGGGAAATGTGGGAAAGTCATCCTTGGTATAATTCCTTAGACCTTGGGGTGAACTGAGACCTGTGTAAGTATTAATCGCAGGTAATAATTCTTTAGGATTAGCTAGAAGAAGGTACAGAGATTTGATATTTGAGCACTCTAGGACTAAGGAGAGCTGGGTTTAATGCCCAGTCTTCCATAGACCCTGTCTCATGGGTCACATAGACTGGCTGGGGACTGCTGGGTGACAGACACCATCTCTTCTCTGGTTATACCCTGGGAGACTGGCAGGAATTACAGGGCATCCCCTCCGGGCCTTTATTCTTCTCCTCCATCCTCCACCTTGCCAGTCCAGTGCTTGATGTCTGCAGCTGGCGGTCCCAGGAGCTGCGGCACAGCCCGCATACTTCATGGCTATAGTCCTGGACATGCTCCTGTTTTTAGGTGGCATGGCTGCAAAACGCTGCTCTACCAAATTCATGTTGCTTGCAGTCTCCTTCTTTGGGTGTGCCTTTTCCAAGGCACAAAGATAGGTTTGTTAACACTGCGCTAGCTACCATGATTTTAAAAAATCACACCTTTTGCCTTGAGCTGGGAAATCTGTGGGCGTTGGAGCAAGATATATATATATACACATACTCACATATGTCTCTGTCTATGTATGTTATATATATTCTGCATATCTATGTCTATATATATCTGTATCTACTTACATATATGTGTATATGTATAGCTTAAGCCTTATCTGTAGAAGCAGGCTAATACGCCCCTTTTTTTGAAAAACAAACATTTACTGCTGACTTGTCAGGCATATTCCTTTTTGTTGTTTTTTTAACTCGGCCAGTTCTTAGAGTACAATAGTACATTGGCCATCTGTGCAGAGGAGAAGAGGGGTTTAATGAATAGACAAAGCAGGGAATGATTGACTGATTGGGACTGTTTCCCAGTCTCATTCATACCAGCCATACAATGGAATCACTCCCCATTTACACCGCCAGAAGTGAAAGGAGAATCACGTCTGTTTTGAGTTCATTCCTCAGAAGCTCAGATCATCCTCCTGGGCAAAAGACTTTAAAGCACGTGTGCTGAAGCCAGGCTATCTAGTTTATTCAGAACATGCCCAAGCCTTTTATATGTGCTAGTAAAATTAGCTTCTCCTCGGCCCCTCTGATGGTGTCATGCAGCAGACGTGGCCTTTGTATAGGGCTAGGACAGTTTGTGTCCGGACAAACTTGTTTATGCAACCCAGTATGCCCCTTCCTTTTTTTGTCCCCATGTATAATGACAAAGTTCTAGGCACGTGGGCAGATCACTTTCTTTCCCCTTTTGTCAGAGTACAAATTTACAACAGCCTGTTTGCATACCGTGCGCTGGATTTTAATCAAGTTCACTGTAAGGAGAGATAATAAAAATGAGAACCATGATTACTTCACAGTTGATTTCATTTGAATAAAGAGCCGCTCAATGACAGATGGTTTCTAGAGCTGCTCTATATGTGAGCTGCCATGATGTTGAATAGTAAGAAGCACAAGAAAGTATGCTGCTGTGGTCTTTGGGTCCTTACTTTGTCTTATCTATATTCATGTTTTATTCAGAGAGGAAATTAGATTCCACGCCATTTTTTATTCAGAAGAGAAGGCTGGAAAGGGATAATACACAGTATGCAAACCTGCCAGCTTCTCTCAGATCAGGTCCACATCCCTCTACTCCGCCAATACAGCTTTAACAGTATTCCCCATCAGCAAAACGCCTTATTGTGAATGTAGCTTATATCAGGAAAACTGCGCTTTTGGCAGTGTGACTTGTTTCACCTCCACCCTCAGCCCAGAGGCAAATGTGTTATCCCAGAAAAGCAAAGCAAGGGTTTTTGTTCGTAAGACCTGTGTGAGGAAGGGACGTCTCTATGCACTGCCTGATGCGGCTATACCAGCAACTCTTTGCAGTGCAGACACGACCTGTGAGTCTGTTTCCACTGGCTTTGCATTTGGTTACTTCTGTTGGTTACTTTTGCCATATCTATATGCTACAGTATTACAGAAAATTGCTGAGGACTTTCTTTTCCGAGTTTTATTCTGCGGCAGCAGTGCCCCTCTGGCATATATTGAGGGAGTATATAACCTGTCCAGAACTAAGACTGATGCTCGCAAACTCTTCCTTGCCTGCAAAACCAGAGGTCTGCTGGCCACAACTATAATTTCTTACCTCATCTTGCAACATCTTGGTGACATATTCTTGTTGAAACGAGTGGGTTTTCATCAGCAACCTAAAGTAATTTTTTTCTTCTTAAACAGAATACTGTTTGTCCTCCCCCATCTTTTCTGATCTCTCCCTGATTGCATGCTTACCTGATCCCAGCTGCATTATTCTGATTGACTCTCTTCTGAGCTGGAATGGAAAATCATTGACTTGATGAATTAAAATGCTAGGCTTCCTTTGCATTTGGAAGAGGTTTTCCAGAAGAGGAGAAAATCTGCAATTTCTGAACATCCAATTAATAGTTAGGAAGGTCAAAATTTGTAGAGAAAGGGAATAGCTTTTATTAGACCAGCTGTTGTGCTTGGAGGGTTACACAGGTTTTTAAGCACGCCACCGATCTTCAGTTCAGAAAGTACCAATCTTCAAAACTAGGTACAGGTCAAAAACTGTTGCTCTGAATTCAGTTAATGCATCAGGAAGCAATATCGCTTGAGATGCAAAGTAGTTGGTGCCTGTGGCTTGTCATTGTCAGAAGGGACTGCTAGTAAAAGTGGAGTCCAGAAGGGCATTAGCCCATGAGGTTCAGCGGGAAAGAGACAGGTAATTTATTACCTGAGGAACACAGAGGTATTTGCTGAGAATAGTTACTGAGGGATTAGAACATGCCATAAAACCTCTGTCTTTATTGCATCCACAAATTTTGCATCCAATAATGATTAAAACCGAGAGGTAAATATTTCAGCTTCTCAGGCCTCATTAACGGGAGTCTTTCCAGTGGCTTTAAAATGCTTTGAATCATGCTCACATAGAGCGCATTCATCTTGTAAGCTTTTGGACTAAACTTTTTTGGCTGTTGAATCATGGGTTCAGCTAGTGACCACCTGTGACTCTTGAGATCACTGTGATTATTAGCTTAGGCAAATGCTCTTGTCTTCCATTCCTCCTTCCTGTCTCCATTTATCCTACTGGGGTATTCACCTGTTGTGTATTGTCTAAATCCTTGATTAGGAGGTCTCCGGGTCAGGGCCTGTCTTTGTGTCCTTTGTTAGATCTCTTCAATATTAATCCCTTTCACATTGGCAGTATATGAAAGGTGGATTCCTCACAAATTCTTATTAAGTACCCAATTAATAAGATCAAGAGCGTGTTAAGAGCACAGCACAGAGACAATGCTCCATTCAGATGCTGCATGAAATCTTGATGCTGATACTGTCATTTGAGTGAAGTCTGTCTAGGGCTGGGGATGAATCCCATGACGAGCACTAGGAAAGGATTATTAACAGAGCTGGAAACTTTTAATTTATTTGTTTGGAATTCGGTATGTGTATGATGAAATAAAAGTAACAAATGATTCCTTTGTTTTTCACTGTGCACCATTTATACAGATTTTATTTTAGAAATTCAGACATAACTTGATCCTGGGGAAAAAAGATAAATTGGCCTAAACATTAGCCCCCAAACCTGAGCATAATCGGGGCTTCATTCTGCTTTACAGCTTCTCTAGAAGCATACCACAACACAGAGCATTTTATGGCCATTTGGAGGAACCAGTACATCTAGCATCCTCTCCTGGAGTATCTCTGTCTTTCTAAGGGACTCATCAGTTCCCATGTGCCAAAGGATTAATGAAGTTCAGACGATGTCAGACCCAAAATCTGAGTAGAGCAGAATGCCTAAGAGCATCACTGAGGAACCTTGTGGCAGATAGGCACTGAATAAAAACGGCGTTGTATTAGACTGAGAGGAGAGCTGGGAGCAAGATGACTCTTTGGGGTCAGTGACAACAGGGAATTGGCAAAGGCCAGCTGACCACGAGGGCAAGCAAGATGAAGGGAAAGGTTCTGATAGGCCTGGCTGGGACCGCAGGTTGAGAGAAAACCCTGCGGTTTACCTGAAGCGCCAAACTAAATAAGGTGTCAAGCTACAATATTCGCTTTCAGAATAGATGGCTCCAAATTTCTGGAAGGAGTCTCACATCTGAGTGGGTCCATACTGAGAGGTGTCAAGCTGTGAAGCCTGGTTCTGCTTCCAGGCTCCTTCCCCTTGCAGGAGTTCAGACTTCCTTCTTCCCTCACTCAAGTTTCCTCAAATATGAACGTCAGAAAGCACGGGCACGTATGGAGTGCCTTGAGTTTTTGACTCTACCATAGCAGTGCCTTGAAAAAATATTCCCACGGTGCACCTCCGGCTGTGGATGCGAGGTGATAAAGGCAGGCCTCTGTGCGCTCCCAAAGATGCTGAGTGCTCGTTTTGCCATTCATTGCCCTATAGAGCAGCCTTTAGGCTGCTCTGAATGGTAACAGGTGCTTCTGGCCCCATTGTGCCATCCCAGCTGTCAGGGATTTCTGGGGACCAGTGAGTGAGATTGTGTAGGAGTTGCTTTAGTGGCTCTTTGCCATTCAGGAATTCTTTTGCGCCAAGGGAATCCTCCAACAGCTGTTTGGGCTGGCTTGGTGACAGCTTTGTGCTGCTGGAGCTGGGCAAAGCAGCCCCAGCTGGGCCAAGGATCTGGCTCCTTGCATGTAACTTGCTTATTTAGGCCTGCCGCCCTGTTTTGTAGGTAATCTCTGCTACTGTTAGTGAATGCAGCAAGCTGCTGAAGTTGGTGGCCTTTGCCAAGAGCAAAATACCGACTGATGTAATTGGAATGTGAGATCTGCAACGCTTGAAAATTGTGCCAGAAACTAGTTAAATGGAGATGGCATCTCATTAAAGGGAAGAATGGGGTCTCTGTGCATGTTTTCTGTCCTTAGTTCGGGCAATGGATCTCCAGCAAGTTTCCTCTGCAAAAGATAAGCATTTGAAAGAGAGGATGTAGAAGAGCTGGATCTGTGGGTAAAATGTGTAGGTGCAGGCCTACTGTATTCAAGGATGCGACATCCAGGTGCAACAAATGAAGACGTGGCTGAAGGCTACGTGTCCCTCATAAACAAAGATATGCTTTGCCATGCCGTACTTTTGGTTTGTGCATGTGCCCTGAATGTCTTTCCTCATCCCTTTGTGCTATTGCCTATTCAGTAGCCACGAGGAGCATATCATAAGGCCAGCTAGCGACAGTGTCTCCATATCTACTGAGTCACGACTGGCAATGCATGCTTCAAGGATCAGCTGTTTGGTTATCCAGAGAGCATGTGGCTTTACTCAGCTGCTCCAAGCAAAAAAAGCCAAGAAGGACAACCGACTGATTGTCAAGAAGTGTGGACAATGAGGCAGGAGGGGGAATCCATGTGACTGGTTTCTGAGTATGGTCCTTCAGTATCCAGTCAAAATAGAATTGGCTTGAGCTATCATCTGATGACCCGCATATGTGAAAATATTTGTCCTTATTCAAAAGGGAGTGGGACACCATATACTGTGAATGGAACAATGCATGCAAGCATTTGGAAATCCAAGATGTGCCTTGCAGCTAAGTCTCATGAAATGACATATCTCCCCCAGTGCATTGTTGATGGGCAATCAGGTCCCAGCAAAGCTGTGAGGAAAATAAAAGTGGTACAAAACAAACTCCTTGCTAGTGAGCAAGCCCATTATTTGTCTGCTGCTAAATATGTAAGTACTGAAACAGGTTAAGCAACTGTAGATATTTTTCTGTTCTTTTTCCAGTATTTTGTAGCCTAATGGACTAAAGTGCAAAGCTGACAGGCTGCTTTAAAGAGATGTCCTTGTGGGACATTAAAAAGTCTTCATACATTACACTAGACAAAACAGACAACCACCTCACTGTCTTTGCTCTGAGCGAAAATGGGGCTGCTTTTGATATTCAGTGCTATGAAAGGATATGCTTTATTCCGGTAACTGGACGGAGGAAGGATACGCAACAGAGATAGACGTCATCTAGAAATTACAGTATTTGCCGTTATTTGAAATACATCTCCCTTGGGAGGATGGTAAAAGCATTCATTTCCCTCACCTCTCAAACAAACAGTTACAGAATTATGTGGCCTGGATTCATCCGCGAAAGTAATGCCTTGAAGGGACCTTCCCAAGGGAAGAGAGGTAAATGTGATCCTGTGGTTCCCAATTATTTCCTTCTGGACCTTCATGAAGACACTGCCTGCAGATGGTGCCCCTATGGGATGCCAGGCTGGGTGGGCCAAGGCAGGGCCACTGAGCGGCTCTGTCCCCAGGACAGCCTCCCAAAGCTTACCTGGAAAAGCCAGAAAACACTGGAGCCCCACCACATTTCCTGCGCTGTCTCCAGGGTGTCTGCTGGGGAGCAGGGGTGAGGCATGGGGTATCCAGCCCCTGTGGACGGGCTTGACTTTCCCCGGATCCCCTAGGATTTGTGATATCCCTGGAAACCTCTCAGATGTGAACTGCTCACCTCTCTTCTTCCTCCAGCCCCAGTAGTGAGACTTCACCACACTGACCACATCGTGGATGGGGGCCTGGGCTTGGATGATGGGCAGCCTCCAGATGCTCGCTCGCCCGAGGGCTTTGGCATCCCTCTTTCCCACTGTGGGGGAAGCCAGTGCCCGCATCTGGGGAGCTGAGCTGGGGGGCGGTTTCCCACAGGAGGCAAGAGTGGCTGGGTGGGTTTGGAGCCAGGGCTTGCGGCTATTCGAATTCAGAGGTAAACTGCATCTGCACCCGGAGCCAGCATATGTAGGGGCTGGAGGAAGGGAGGGATGGACTCTCCTTGAGGTGATATCCTCTCTGCGAGGGACTCTCCAGGGTGTTTAAGCGTAGGCTGCAGAAATCTGTTTGATTCATAGATACCTGTTGCTCTTCTTTGAAAGAAAACAATTCCTTCCTCCCCGTCCCTCCCTGGGCTACTTTAAAATCTTCTTCTCCCATGAGGACTTTAACCAAAGAGAGAAGACTCCTCATTGTATTAAAGAGAGGCCTGCTGGGTGTGAGCCATTGCACCAAATTCAAAATAAACCTGGAAAATATTGCCAAAAATAATAATTAAAAAGAGCCTGTGTGGTGTGAAAAAACATTTTGCAAGCAAATTAAAATAGGAAAGCAAGGGGGAGCTTTCCTGAAATGGAGCCCAGAGGATCTCTTAGGGCGAAGCCTGAGCATTTCTGACCCAGCTTCTGCCCCTCCACTCCTGCTCCCGTGCTACACAGAGTCCTCCCAGGTCTCCTGGCTCTTCCCCATCACACATGGTGCCTCCTTTGCCACATGAACCGTCATGCCAGATCCATCCCACTGCCCCCATTGCCCCACACCAGAAAACGTGACAGCTCTGTGCATGAAGCTTGGTGCAGATTTACCCAGCTTCAAAGTTAGAGCATAGTATAAATTAGGAAGAAAAGCTCCACGCCTCTCTGAAAGTCTAAGTTTACGTCATCGCAACCTGCTGATACAGGAAGACGGCCAGCTATTATCTTTTCATGCCATGCTTTTTGTCAGCTTGAGCATGAGTAATGTCAGCTCACTGATATTTTTCATGCTTTAATAAAATGCAACCAACACTTTGGGAACAGCATGCATTTACATTTTCTCCCTCAGTCTCAACCACCTTAAAAATCAGCAGTACCAAATGCCAGGCAGTTACCACCACCAACTTACAGTCACTGGTGATGTTGAACCAGATAGGAGAGAGAATACTGTTTTCTCAACACTACTTTTATCTCATACTTTAAACCCCCATCAAAGAATTTAATACATATTTCTCTACATATTGCAACTTGTTGTAGGGGCTGGACTTGGATTGTCTTTTTAGTTAATTGCTACTTCACTTTATATTTTATTTAAAATACACCAGTTCTAAGAAGCTCTGCTAGGAGGTCATTGTCTCAGGGACTGTGTAAATGTCAGCTATGTTTCTATTTGCTCCTTTATTTCCTTTTTTTTTGTTAGGATTTTCCTCCAGGCCATTCCCTCTTGAGGTTCAGAGTCCTTGAGCCTCTGTTCCAGCTCCTTTACTTTCCAGCTGAGCATCCTACTATCGTTAGTGAGGTAGTTCCAAAATGCACACATTTCTTACAGCTGAGATAAGAATCTTTGGGGTTTTCCTTGAGTAGCCTCTCTTCATTCAGCTTCATGTAAAAATGTTGTCCTTCATAGGCAATAAATCTGCACCACTTTGATTCACAAATTCATCTCCCCTGTCCTTGTGGACCCAATCCTGTAATTGGATCCAGACACAGAAGGTACATGTACACTGGTAAATTAAACATGCCCAGCAGTGCTCCTGGGCACTGCAGCCAGTTGGCATGGAAAAGGCAGTGTCTGTGCTAGCAAACTGCCTCGTTAAAAGTGTTCATGTGGTAATCACTTACTGGAAATGGTCCCTGGACTGGTCTAAGTGCTCTGCCCAGGAATAGAGTTAGAATGGGCCAAATTCATGTCAGGGATGCTCTAACAGCCTGCTAGTGCAGGCAGTCACAGCCCAGCACCTGAGGATGCTACTGCCGTACCTGGGTTTACTAGCATAGCCATTGCTGCGTGAGTATCTTGCTACAGAGACAGTGCTGTGGGAGCAGGCCATAAGGATTAGCCCACTGCTTTATTTGGGCGAGTTGTTAGTGCCGTGGTGCAATCCACATCTGCTGTATACGATAACATACCACTGGTGGCTCAACTGCATGTCAAGGTACATTTGTCTTAAGTACTGTAAGACACAACGTGAAGTTTAAGCCATTTCTAAATGACACACATTATCTGGATACATAGGTAGGTAGGTAGATAGATCAGGATTTTTCATCCTTTGGCTCTTCTCCAATGTCTAATTAGAGAAGATGAGGTGGAAGGGACCTCAAAGGGATCTCAATCCTCACTGCAGAGCATCAACATAAAAATTCTTATACAAGGTCACCCATGAGTCCAGGTGCCCTGGGACCCTGTCTCTGACAGTGACCTGCAGCAGGTTTGTAGAGAGAGTCCAAAGCAGGGCATGATACAGTAATCCTCCTGTGGCCATAGCCTCCTCCCAGCTTTTAGCAATTAACTACTTCCTAAGCCTTTGCATTCAATAGACACTAAAGGATTTTTTCATCATGAATGTTTCTATTCCTTTTCTGAAACCAGTTATATTCTTGGACTCCATAATACCCTGGGCAAGGAGTTCTACAAATCCATTAGATGTGGTATGAAACAGTATTTCTTCTTGTTTGAGTTTGCTGCTTGATTATTTCTTTGCATGTCTTCCAGTTCTTCTATTGTAAGAACAGCTGTCTTTATTTACCTTTTCTATGCCATTTGGGATTTAAAACATTTTTCTCAGATGTTGCCTTTCATCATCGCTTTTTTCCATAAGGAAGATTCCAGTCTACTTATTCAGTCTTTGCATAGAAGTTATTCCTCCATAGCTATCATACCATACTTCATCACAGTTACAGATCTAGTCTAGTTCTGCTCCGTGCTTCTGAGATGGGGGGACCAGACCCATTTGAATGTACTTGAATTTAAGTAATGACTTAATAATATTTTCTATTTTTTCTGTATTCTTTTTCCAGTTTGCCTTTCGGACCTCTACTGAGCACTGGTGTGATAGTTTCATAGGACTGTACTCAGTGCCTCCAGTTTCCCTTTCCTGATAGGTAGTAGCTATATTAGAAGCCCTCATTACATAGGTAATATTTGGATTGTTTTTCTCCAAAGTGCATTACATTGCACTTTCCAACACTGAATTCCATTTGCTGTTCTATCATCAGGTCACTCAGTAATGCCAACCTCTTCCGCAACGCTTTGCTATCAGCTGTAGTTTCGACAGCCAGGTCCTGCCAGATGTGGTGGAAACCCCCATGCTGACTCTTTATTCTACCTTTGATTCCCCTCTTTTAAAGAAAGTCAATTCACAGAGGAGCCCATCCATCCCTTTGCATATTCTCTGCAACCTACACACTATTGCTGTCGTCCAAACAGAAGTCTTGTCATAGACCTGCCATCCTCTCCAATTGATGTTGAACTAATGAATTAAATCTTATGCATGTTGCTGGGAATACGATTGGACTTCTCCCACTCTATAAGCGATATACTGTGCTCCGTTGGACCCCTGCAGCAGTTTGCATCTCCACGTATTGAAGTACTTGCAAAGATGGGGGGGTATCAATGTCTCCAGGTGACAGCCAGGGAAACTGATACCCCTTTTAGCAGTAACAGTATGCAGTATTCTAGAGTGGCCTGAATGCTATTTGTTGAATAAATTAGTTAATGAGTAACAGCAATAGTTGCTAATTAACATACTCAATGAATATTTATGCTGGCATCTCGCCAGTTGTACATCTTATACAATGTGTCTTTCACTCTCACTTTCCCCTTATTTATTTCATACCATGAGCTCCCATCGGAAATGACCTATCCTGGCTCTGCCTCCCCAGCATCTGTCGCAAGGAAAGCCGACTTCTTCTTCCCACCCTGCAACAGCCAATCATGATCAAATGTAAACTTCAAAAATCATCCCCAGACTCACTGTGTCCCTACTTCCCAATGTAGCAGTCGATCAATGGGCCTTCCACAGCACTCCTAGGATTTAGAGTGAAACTGTATAGAGGAAAGAAGATCCCAGCTGATGGGATGAGACAGAACTGATAAGTAACCTGTGTGATTCAAGGTTATACCTGCAGATTTTTTGCCACTGTCACAGACCAGCATCAGAAGAGGTGTACCTTCAAAATGTGTCCTGTATATTGAAAGCATCATAAAGAAAATCAATAGCTTAATTTCAACCTGGAATCCAATCTGCAGCCTGCATAGCTCCTGGCCATCACTGTACCCACTGGATTAGCTCCAGTGCCTGGAATAGCCCCAAGCGTGTGCATTACACTCATCTCACTAATCAGGCATTTCAACTCTGTACTTGCTGTAGGATGATGAGGTAAGAATTGGTGTTTGTAATTCAAGAAATGAGGGAGTCTGTTGGTGTCATCTCTCCTTTTGAGATGTCCAACACATCTTTGGTCCAGAGAAGAGCATCATACAGGCACAAAACCTAAGGCTTGACAATGTGTCCAATACCACCCTTAGAGATGGGACTTTAAGCATTAGCCCTGTATTAATCTTGCCCAACTTAATAAAAAATTAATGCTAACTGTGAACAGTAAAACAACTAATGCTGGTTGTGAAAAGTCACAGAAAATCTCACTCCAGGAGTGACTGCGATCTCACATTAGTGAATGATAAAATAGCAAATAAAATTTTCATGACAACAAACGCAAACTCATGTTTACAGGGAAAAAAACCCCACTTTAACAATGTCTATACAGTAATGGACATTACATTAGCTATTACCACTCAGGAAAGACACCCTGCAATCACTGTGGATAGTGCTGTTAAGTACATAACTCAGGGTCCAGCAGCACTCAGAAAGAAAAACTGAACATAAGGAACTATTAGGAAAGAAACTGAGAAAACAAAAAGATGCCTGTCCCCATCCCTGTGTTGCTGTGTACACTGATGGTGTGTGTCCTCTTCACCACAGCAGGCAGAGCTGCTTGCTGTGCCTAGGAAAAACAGAGTAAACCGGACCAGAAATGTTCACAGGAGGTCAACAGGGATGATCAAAGCTACGGAAAGCCTTCAGAATAAAGAAGTATCATATGGGCTGGGACTGTTCAGCTGGAAAAGAGACCACTGGGACAGCAGATGAGAGAGGTATGTGAAATTGGGAATGGCCTGTAGAATGTGATAAAAACGTGTCTCTCACAGTGCAAGGACTGGGGAGCCTTTACGTGATTAAGTGTCAGGTTTAAAGCAAACACACCCAATGCATAACCACACTGTGACACCCGTTGCCGCAGGATGTCATGGAAGCCAAAAGTATAAATGTGTTCAAAAAGCAATTAGAAAATTCTTGAAAGAAAAGTCCATCAAAGGCTCCTAGACTGCAGAGATGAAGATACAGCCCTGGCTCAGGAAGTCCCTAAACTCCAGATTGCCAGAAACTGGAAGGATGAAGTGGAGGAAATATCGCTGTACTTTCCCTGCTCTGTGCTCCTTTGCTGAGCATCCGCTATGGGCTGGTCAGAGACAGGATATGGTCTAGGTGACCCCTCGGTCTGACTCAGCACTGCTGTTCCTGCAGTCTGGCTCTTTTCCAGCTGGGCTAATTCACACGATGGCTGCTTGGAGGCTGTATTTCTTTATGTCCCGCTGTCACGCGTTATTCAGGTTATCCAGAAGAGACGATTGTCTCTGCCAGTGAGGTTAGACCCTTGTTGGGATCAAGTCAAAGGGGCACAAGTTTTTGGACACAATGACCAGAGCCGAGGAACTTGGTACTATAAGGTCAAGTGTCCTGACATGTAGCTGCAAAGGAAAAGCAATGACAAGGACAAGAGCTAAAACAGGCCCTGGGACTGCTGTGGCCAGACCAGCACTGAATACCACGTCGCTCTGGCAGGACCTCACTGAGGTGTAGGAAATCACACTCAGATCCATTTCTTCTGAGACAGGCCCCATCTCCAACCTGTGCCACACAGGGTTGGAATACAGATGTGTAAGGGATTTTGGATCACACCATGCCCAGCACTCAAACGCTTTCTGCCAACTTCACCTTCTACCAGGGCGTAACCACTCTGGGCTTTGCACTGCAGTTCCTCGCTAAACGAAAGAGGAGGCGAGTGTTGCTCCAGGCTCCTGCCAGGCTCTTCTCTGAGACTTCCCAGCCTTCCCACGGCAGATGCACAGAGCTGCAGGAGGTTCAGATAAGGCCTCATTCCAAAAAAAAACCAAAAAACCAAACCACCTGAGCACCCAGGTAATGAGTAGCACCTGTGCACCTCTAGGCACATGGCGCTTCCCAGCGGAGCTCATGGAGCTGCTCCACGTGCTGGAAATTGTGCCTGTACTTCAGCATTTTGCTGTATCGGGGCGTAAAATTGAGCAGAGAAGCCCTCCTTCGCCTCACTTTGCAAAGCTACAGTATTTGTGAATGTCTTGCTGCAGATAAGTAGTTTAAATGCATTGTAGCAATGCGGCTGTTTTTGAATTACTAAAATCCCAGCTCTACAAGCTTTGTCTGTGATAAGCCTAATCTCCTCTTCTCATCATTATCATGCTAGAAATCATGCTGGAGGCCTCTACAATCTGACTTCATTTTGCATTAACCATAATTGTGAGAACTTGCTTTCTGCATGCGTGTTTGGGCAGAGATTGTTTGCCAATGACTTTATACAATTATTTTACTCCCAGAAGTATGCCAGAATTAATTTCTTTTGCTTGAATTAAAAAATAAAAAAGGAATTATCCCAGGGGAAAAAGAAAAGGAGAAGAAAAGAAAGTCCCTATTGTACAGCATGGCTCTGAAGTGTACAGTAATACACATAACAGTGTGCCTCAGTGGCACAAATTACAAAGTTAGAGATACTGAATAACCAGGCTTCACCAGTCAGCTTGGCATATGTTGCTTCAGTGAACATTGCTGTGACAGATGAAGTCCCAACACACCAGCTTTCAGTAGGGGAAATATGTAATGACATGCATTGCAGATGTATCTTCACCTTTGCTACTCTCTAATTAATACAGATACAGTGTTGGTTTTGGACATCCCTTTTTTTTTTCTTCCACTTTTACCAAAATCCACACTGTCTGTTCACTCATTACTTTTTCCTTTTCTTTACAGACTGCCAAGGGTTTTCCTTACCTCTAGGGACTAATCCTATTCCTATTAAACCAAGAGACCTCACATGAGGTGTGGGACAGGGGCAGGAGTTGGGATGGGAGCTGCAGAGGAAGCTCTGCACTGCAGAGGGTGTGGAGACTGAGCACAGGCTAACAGCTCTCCGGAGTCAGTCAGGAGCAACAAGGCTCAAAGAGCAGAGCCAGTATTTGCAGCTGCAAAGCAGACCTGATGCTGATCCCAACGCTTTTAGATTCCAGTCTGATACGAGAAAAAAATATTTCATAGTCTTTCCATTAAACACCTTATCAGCGATGTTAAAGCATTTGGAGTGACTGAGTGCTAAGGAGGAGACACTCATCATGAGAGAGGTTTATAAAGAGGAACACCTAAGAACACGAAACCAAAGACATTATTATGGCTAACGAAACAAAGGCATTTGATTAATTACTGACATTGCAGAAGTACATTTTTAAAAGTGATTACTATAACTAGAGATGTCGAATGTGATAATATGCACTAAACAACATACAATAGGGCTGGAGAAGATTTATGAGATTCCTCTGCACCTTGGCTGCAACAGGGTACATTCAGTGAGTCCCAGGAATTCACAGGAAGAGACCTGAAGAGCTGTGAGTCTTCTCCAAACCCCTGGAGAGCCACATTAACTAACCAAGACTGGCAGTGATACAGCTAATATACCATGAGTCACCTAGGAGGAGGAGAAGGCAGCAAGGCTGCTGGACTGATGGCCTGTTCCCAGTACAGGGGGTACGGTGGCTTGGCCCTGACCAGAATGTCCAGGGAATTGTCTAACGGGAGGCACATGGGGCAATCGTGGTGCCCACGCTTCCACGTGCCACTTCTTCCCAGCAGTCCCCATGGAGCGGTTTGGAGGTGGCAGGGCGTTTGCTTGGGGAACACCATTACACAAGCTTCATCCGCTGCAGGGGAAGGAATGCATCAGGCCTCCATTTGCTGGTGCAACCCCAAAGAGATGGGGGAAAACTGGCCCAGAGAGGGAAAGCCCTCTGAAGAAGGGCTCTTGCAGCCTCCTGCTTCTAGATCAGGATGTCTCCAAAAGCTGAGGGCTGTCACTTGCATTATAGATATGTGTTGGGAAATGGGTAATTATTCATTAACATTTTATACATTACCAGTTGCCACACCTGGGTCAGATTAGTCACTGGTGGCTAGCAGAGCAGTCTGGAGAAATACCACTATCTGCTGCCCTGTTATTATCCTCTTCCACAGACACCAGTCCCTGGCTGCTCTCAGGGAGCACCAATGCATAGCCAAAACTCAGGTTACACGTTGCATGTTAATTTCTAAGCTAATTTTTCTCTCTTTGCTCTGTTTGTGCTCTGGCTCTGAGTTCCCGTTCATAGTTAGAACTAGCCATGCATATTTAGACAGTGACGGTAAGGAGGGGAGAGCTCAGGACAGGCAGGCAGCCGAGCCTTTAACATTTCCACCTGCATTCAAGTTGAAGACAGTACCTAGAAACACGGGTCCTCTCTGCATTCTGCATGGAAATACAGCTTTATTGATTACAGGTGGGGCTGCAAACAAAGCATTTCTGAAATGGCAAACAAATGGTGATCACAGAAAGAAAAACAAGTTATAAAAAAAAAGAAATATAAGAAGGCAAGTTGCAACAGTGAACACTGGGAATTTGTCTAAGGGCCAAAAACTAACCCAGTGTTGGTAGGTGCTCTTGGACAACTGCAACGTAAAGATTTGGAGCCAGATTCTCCGTTGGGGTAAGAAAGCGATGAAGTAAATTGCACTAATCTGATTTATAGCAAGAGAGACTCTCTGCCATTAAAAGCATAGATCCCTCCAGAAGAGCAAGGGGCACCTTTTATGAGTTGCTGCATGACAGCAATTCCTTACGCACTGGAGAAATACCTCAATGATTTCATTGGCAGACATATGCCCATAGGGATGTTTCAAAAGGTGAAAAAAATAACAATATCCTTAAGCTACCTGTAACAATTGCTAATTTCCAGCTACCTTCTTTTTTAATCATCGAGACTGGCGTATGTTGACATTCCTTTATAGTTGCTATTAATCAGATTTGACTATCTCTGTTTAACTACCACCTTCACATGCCCCATGGCATTTTTTTGCATTTGTATGACAGCTCCATAACCTTAACTGTGTTGCCCTGCTCTAATGACACCGAGTGCAATGTGATAGGTTCAGATAAAGGTGCTAATAAAATATGTTTGCAGATGCCCTTAACAGAGTGGTGTTGAAGGAAGTTTATGGGTCCTGCCCTTGCCAGCAGAGGTCACTGCAGAATGGATGTGTCAACGTTCACCTAGAAACCATTTTAAGTCAAATACGCAAAGTGAGTTTCTTCCTTCCTTCCCAGACACACGTGTGAACTCACACACATTAAGTCTTTTTTAAAAAAATTTAGACTTATGGAGATCTGAATCCAAACAGTACCAAAGCCTCCAGGCAGCACAGTGGATCTCCCCAGCGCTCAAGTGACCTCTCCCACTAGGCCAGATCACATTGGTTTTAGGCAAGGGTAACCACTATAATCAAAAGCAATGCAACATTTTCTCAAAATAGCAATATGTTTTAATATCATTGCTAGCATATGGGTTACTTCTGATAGCAGACCTATTGTGTAAAAAAAAGGGTGGCTTTTTTTTATTATTATTGTTCTTTATCTCAGTTTCTGAGGCCCTCATGTTGAATGTTGTAATCTCAGTGAGATTTAATTCTGATTACCCAGTATGGAAACATTTCTCTCATTCATCTCTCTGAGGTATATAAACACAATGTGAATATGGACCATATGGATTTCCCAGTGCACCCAGGGTCACACAAGGGTTGTCAGAGTAAGGACTAAAGGGGATTGGCATGGAAGATAACTCTGCGGGACATTCAGTTTTGTCATGGGAGCCTTCACGATGATCACCTGACCTACTGTATAACCCTGATATAAAATCATCTCCCATGAGCTCTTCTCCATCTTCAAATGTTGCAGAGGAGATTTCAGGAAGTCATCCACCCTTGATTTAAAGAGAAACTGAGAATCCAACTTTACTCTAATAAGTAGTAATTACCTTCAATTTTTTTACTTGACTTCTGTTTTGGATGTGTCTAGCATCAACAACGAACCACTGGATTTTATTATGGGTTTATTTTCTGCTTGAAACATCTGTTGCATTTTCCCCATGCTCATACTTGTAGACCGCAAGCAAGTCACCCCTCAGCCTTCTTTCAAACAGACAAATTCCACTGAGTTCTCAGTCTCCTACCGTAAAGTTTTCCAGATCTCAGATTGCTCATGTACCTTTCCCTGATGCCTTTCCAACCTGTCAACATCTTTTTTGAAGTGCGGACTTAAAAACAGGACAGAGCGTTCCTGCGGTAGCCCCGCGCTTTTTTGCACAGAAATAAATCCAGGTCACGGCTCCTCCTGTGTGTGTTCAGGACGTTCCGCACAGCAGCGCTGCACGAGGAGCTAACATTTATCTGGTTATTTCCCATCACCCCTACATCTTTACAGCTCCCCTATGGTGCAAGGAATGGAGTCCTCTTCTTTTTGGAGGGATCTTTGACACCGCCTCCCTCCCCCCCGCCAGCTCCATACACTGTAATGAAAGGCCGGCCCTGAAAAAGGCCGGGGAAGAAAATGGCTCCCCTGATCCTTGGACCATTTGGCTCAGGACCAACCCCAGGTTTAAGTTAGAGCCTCAAGGGAGACTCCCCAGCTGCAGCAGCACAAAAAGGATGGAGCTGGGAGCGAGGGTGGAGCCTGCATTCCTCAATCTAAAAGGAGACTTTTAGTCTCTTCCTCGCCTCCCTTTCTTTGAAATGTCTCTCAAGAGATGGTTAGAGAACAAAGGCGAGGGATGAATAAAACACACATTATCAGCACTTTGCATGAGTCCTGCAGGGAAAGGTGGCAAGCTCTCTCATTTTCTCCTCCCTTTCTTGTTCCCCCCTTGCCATAGCGACTCTCCCAGCCCCAGCTGGCTTGGCATCCTCCTTGCAATGCTTTGCAGATCTCCCCTTGGAGTCACAGGAGATGCTGGCTTCTCTGCAGGCCTCACTGCTTTGTTGCTGCTTATTAGCATCCCAGTTAAAAATGCCTTGATTGGAATGACACAAATGGCAGTAGCAGAGGGAAACACGCAAGAATGGGAACAAAATGCTGCACAATGATAAATGAAAAGCCATAACATTTGGGGGGTGGTGCACACCACTGACTCACTGGGGAGCAAAGCAGAGCCGTATCACTCCTCACCATCAGGAAAATCTGTAAGGACTAATGTTACATCCTAGAACAATGACATTTTAAAAATGAATATATTCTTTCTTTTCTGTCTCTTGAAGCATATCTTTGAAAACTGCATTGTCCAGTGCTGCACCATACTTCTTTTTTTTTACATAGGATTTTAATGGAAATTATTTCCTTTCCAATCCATAGAGCTTTATACACAGTTTCTCCAAGTGTAACTCCATTAGTGCCATGCAACGGAAAACGAAGCCGTACATCTTGTCCTAATTGGTCAGAGATATTTGTATAGGCCATAAAACTTTTGAATGCGTTCTTTTATTATCTATTAAGGGGTTTGTGCCTTTTCCAAGCAAGTTCTGCAGAAGACAAGCATTTGCTAGCCTGGAATATGTCAGCATAGCTCCATGAATGATGTAAAGCCAAATCTGAATGATGCCATTGGTATTAATTTGCATGACCGCTTAATATAATCACAGAAAAGGTGGATAGGGATGGATTGGCCATTGTTTTTTGCTGTACATGAACTGGGTTCAAAACAAACTTGAAGTGGTAGTTTTGCATGCAATAGATAGTAGATCTATGGAATTGCTTGCCAAAGGATGTTGTGGATGATAAAAGTTTATAAGGGTTCAAGCAGCGACTGGACAAGTTCACAGTAGAGAAATGCACTGAGGTTACTAAACATACAGAAACCACACCTAACTCAGGGAGTCCCTGAACTGAGAATAGTTGGATGCTGGAGGAGTATCAGGGGAACGTATCTTACAGGTTTGCCCTTTCCTTACTCTTCCCAAGGCATCTGCTTATGATTACAGTCCAAAACTGGATGCCCGGCTAGATGGACCTTGGCGTGACCTGGTATGGCTGCTCTCCTCTTTTTATGTTTGTGGTACAGGTAGTGGTGATAAGGAGGCTGTAGTTGTGTTTGTATTTCCTGAAGCGTTTAGTTCTTATGAGAAAAATGACCTAGATATTTGTATTTATTCCTACCATTACAGTATGTTTTGGGTTATGCATGGCTTTCAAGAAGCAGTGTTGGATAGTGGCAATATTACTTATATTTTCTGTGGATGAGTTGTGTCTTCTTTATTCACAATCTTACAAGAAAATCAGGGCAGTAAAAAAAAAAAGGGAAAATTAAAACCAAAGAAATGGAGTACACATGTTATTTTGACCCAAAACAAGTCCATGACAGCTTAGTACACACAGACATTTCAATAGGCATGTTGGCTTTATAATCCTTTTTTTGGCATCAGCATAAGTGATGAAAGGTAGCCATGTGTCCAGATAACTCCATATGAGTGATTAGAAAACCTGGTCATTTTTCCCATGGCACAGGCCCCTACCTGCCTTTTTAAAGACAGCCTTCTTCCAAGATGCTTGATGAATGCCAGCTTGTTGCGGTATTATCAGTAATGTCATATACCTGTGAACATGCAGCCCAGCCCTGCAAGAAGCAAGTGCCAGGGGAGAGGATGAAAAGCAGCCTCTAAAAGCTTGAATACTCCAGATGGGCAGACTGTCCCCAGGGAATAGCTCTCCTCTTGTTTCTATCAGCAAGCAGAGGGAAACAGTTAAAAGAGACAGGCCGTGTTTGCATTAATATTTAGAGTGTTTTGGCCAAAACGTAGCTAAATAATGAATCTGAAGGTACTAAACACTGTTGTGTGAAGCTTGAGCTCAGACCAAACAGAGGAAGAGAGGTGGCAGGAAGGCATCTTGGGGAAGCAGAGACTCTGCTTGGCCCTGTGTGCCATCAAGGTCTCAGTGGAGGACTCCACAGAGATCAAACTGTGAGACCATGATGAACCTGACAGCAACCTCAGGAGGAAACATTGGTGCCAAATTAATGGCCAGTGGAGAGCTTTTATCAAAGCAGCTGAGCACTGCAGCTTAGCTGAGAAAATCCAGTGAGGGCTTGTCTATCCAGTAAGCCAGAATCACCTTGGCTAAATTAGCCAGTGAAAGCAGGAGAGGCGTCGCTTCCCCGAAGGGCCGGAGATCACCTGAACTTCCCCAATGCCAGTCAACAGGAGTGGTGAAGGAAGAACAGGCTCTGAATGAACACCACTGTACGGGACGTTCAAACTACAGGTGGAGAACTGAGCTCAAAAACTACTGCCAAGATGCTGCTGGGGGTGGGAAACAGCAAATCTCACTTAGCAGCCATAGATTAGATCTAGATGCAGACACAGATATTGTTGGTTTATTAATGCACCTATTCTCGAACTGGGTGGCATGTCCCCCTGGGGGGCTGGAACGCATAGGGTTGAATAGTTTACTTCTGCGAGGGAGAAAGCAAGTCTGAAGCAAACCCCCCGCACCGCTTCCCTCTGTGTTACTGCTCGGATCATCCAGACTTGCTCTTCCAGGATGCCAAGTTCCACAGGCCACATCCAACATCCACATGGAGCCCCCACCTCTTTATCATCTGTCCTCCCCCAGCTGGGGATGTGCCCAGCTGCTCTCACCATGGCCTCAGCACTGGCCTGGCCACATTCCCGGCCCTGTGCCAAACAATCCCCCGCGATTCCTCCTGCTGCCCCAAATTAGGATATTTTCCCTAGGGACTGCTGTCTCAGTGTCAGTTTTTCCAAGTTGAGGCTACGCCAGCTTTTCATTTCCTTTTCTTTCCTCATACAATAACTCAAGTTTTGTCCGTGGTAAGCTTTGTCTAATAAAAGCACCTGGTGAAGATACCAGTTTTCCTAGGCCTTCAGGCTAGGGCTTAGGCTGGTGGTAGCCATCACACCTGATGAAATCACGAGGTATTTAAACCCATCTCTGTTGCTGCCAGTGGCAGCTGACAGGGGGGTTACAATATCAGGGTATACAGTAGTAATTTATAACAAATGAATAATGTATAAAAACTGACCAAAAATTGAGGTAACATGCCTGATACACATAGTTGGTTCTGCTGCCGAACAAGGCAGTCTACGCTGACCAGAAATCCTGACTTCTTCCATTCACTGCCACCCATTTTACTTGTGTTCATGCAAGTATTTGTGTTCATTCCTCTGCTTCTCACACTGTGGTGCAAGAGATTGATCCTGGCTCTTGCTCAGGAGGGTGTGCTGCCACAGCGGTCTCCTCGTCTTTGCCCAGGGTAGAGCCAGAGAGCTAGTCTTCACCGCTTGAGCACTTCAGTCCTGTGTGAAGAGCATGGACACCCACCTGCCCATCCTGCTTTTAGTCATTGGTATTCAAAACCTTCCTTCAGTTCCTGAGTCATCTGGGAGCAGTGTCAGTGCAGAAGAGGTGTGAGGGTGGGTCAGAAGAAAGTTCTTTGGTTTCCAGTAACTTGATGCTGGCTGAGGTCCTGTCATAGCCCATGGGTCTTTTATCACAGCCTAATGGTTGGGCAGAAGCTGCCATTGGGATTGTCTGATGGGAAACTGAGGCCAGGGGTGGGGTTAGTGGCCAATGACCAGATCAACTCACCAGGGCCACAGTAGTGGAAGTGCATAAGTCATATAATAAGAAAGATCACTCAATGTTGGGTGAAAGATAAGAAGTTATTCTGCCTTAGCCTCTCCTGAGAATCACCATAAGTTTAACTCATGAGTGTAGGTTCAAGAAGGCTCTTAATTTTCTGATAAGAAATGCAGAGATTTGATTTGATGCTGGAGAGCTCAACACTGGAGAGCTGGTGACTTTCAATAAACACCGCCTACCAGCAGAGCCTGACACAGCTTCACAAAGAGCTGAATTTCATTCTAAACAGATATATTTGTTTTGGAAAGGTGTCCATAAAGCTGAATGTGGTGCAAGTATGCTGCTGGCGGTGAATTTTCTGGCAGAGTCCCTCTTGGCACGCAGCAAAGTTACTAGTCCAGTCCCGTCGTTCATGCTGGGCCTGAATCACCAGCATGTTGCTGCAGCTTTGTGCTGGTACTGTTCCAAAGAAATGAGCAAGCGGCTCCCGAGAGCCCCTGAGCCATGCTGTGCACCCGCCTGCATGGCAAGGACAGTGGCAAAGCTGCCGGCCAGCGGCTGGCTCTGTGCGGGAATGCCCCTCCGGCTGCGTCAGGATCCTCTCGGTGCCATTTGCCATCTGCCCATCTGTGCCTCGTTTTCTCTCTTGGTCCTACATCAGGCTGGGTGGGCAGGGAGCAGCCCAGTGAAAGGGATAAGCAGCTGCTGTGCCTCCTGCAAACAGCAAGAACTGTGTCCCAACTGTGTTGCAGAGTGATGATGACAGGGATGCTATAGTGGAAACTGGGGGGAGAGGCACAAAATCCTGGTGAGGTTTGCATCTGACCTATGCTCAAGGTGAGTAGCGCCCTGCTTTATTGGAAGAAAGAGTCAAGTGGCTTAGAGTCAGATGTATGCCTTGTACATACAGGCAAAGAATTATTCTGAAGCTAAGACCCTCAACAAGGACTTGAAATAATAGGATTGAGTTCTCACCACTGTCACGACTCTAATGTGTCGCCAAACAATGTTATTTCTCCAGGTTTCAGTTCCTTCTCTGTGGAATGGGGAATTTCATCTTCTTTCTCCCATCTTTTGCTGCTCCTGCCTATTTAAATCGCAAGTTGTTTAGGCCAAGCGTTGTTTCTCATAAGGTGTACATAGAGTGCATACGCCTAGGAATAAAAATGGAAACTTAGGACTCCTATAAAAATGACAAGTCCTGATAAGGAACCTGCTCACCCTGCAGGCTGTGTCTACCAAGTGGCAGCATACGTGGTCAGCACTTTGAGAGGTATTAATCCGATGTTTCCTCGTACCCTCAGTCTCTTTGACCCCGTGTGCTGCCAGACTTCCATGGCTACAGCAAGTCTCCCTAATCGCTAGCTGCTGGCAAATACACAATCAGTCACCAGCCACTTTTGAAGCGTGCCAGACACACAGTGGAATATGTGCTCCCCTCAACCCATCTGCACAACAGGCTACAGATGCCAGCTGCTTTCCTTGGAGTGACATGGACGAGAGAGAAAGAAGGGAAAAGGAGAACACAGAGTAACTGAAAACCATATTCTCCATGCTTCTTTTAACTCATTTCCCTCTTGGCTGCATACTATTGTCCTGCTGTTGCCCCAGTTTTTCTCTCCTTTTCATTTTTCCATTGACTAATTAGGCTATCATTGAGTTAATGAGGTTAGTGAGTTTTTATCGCATGACAATAAAATATGAGATGTTCCTAAAGTGTCTTCATACTGTTTTTTCAAAATATTGGCCTTTTATTCAACATGTCCCCTACTTGATGGTTTAGATCATTTGAATACGCTGACAAGAGCAGCCAGTTCCGAGAACCCCTTAGTGTAATTCACCCTTCCTTTGTGAAGAAAACTGACACTGCGGTTTTCCTTGGGAATATTCCTGATTTAAAAAAGGGTAAGATACAAAAGAGCACTGGGGATAACAAGCCTAACCTCGTTCTCCTTTATACTTTCCTGACACTGCTCTGACTCCACTGGCCATGATGAAAGTACTCCTGGTTGATGCTGGCCAGCAGCAGTTGAAATGGAAGTTGGGTAGTCTGAAATGAAATCTAGCTGGTCTACAGCAGGTACACATGAAAATGCAAACGTGCAAGTTCTGAGGCATGCTGGTATGGCACACTGTTGTGAACAAGGCTACTAGGTAAGTAGCTGGTCATCATGTTGCAACAATATTAACAAGGTAATGATGTCACCGTGACTCTTGTGCAGGATCATACATGTTTTGTGCCAATATTTTAGGAAGAAAATTTACTTCTTAAAATTTTTATCCTCCTGGTGCAAATCTACATGCAAATCCTCTTCTTCTAAAATAAATGTAGCTGGGTATGATCTTGCGCATGAAGGCACATGAGCATGGCTGTACCACCTGAATAAATTCCAGTTCAATGGGATTGAACTAGTAATACGAAACAAAGTGCATTGGACCACTTGGATATAGGAAAGAAGAGGAAAGAGACCCCCACTGTGTGCAACTTTTCCTTTTGAAAACAAAATGAACGAAAGCAGGCAAAGGTTAATCATTCCATGTGCGCTCAGACGAAAGGTGGTTGATGAAGACAAGAAGTCATTCTGGGAGTTTGATTTTTTTAGCGCACAAATTTTTGTGAAATTCTGAATTCGGTCAGCTCCCCACATCAAGCTCCCCAGCTTATCTGGGAGCCCTGCAGACCCTCCCCGCATGTGTAATGAATAAATAAAGATTGCGAACAGCAGAAGCCACATTTCTTCTGAGTGAAGTCTGTCTGCCCAGACACACCATATGAATGGAACCATTTTCAATTCACAACTCGTATTAATTTGGTGACAGAGGGGGAGAACACAAGGCTGGTGGGTACAATGAGATAATTGGATAAAAGGCATGTGAAAACACTATACCTATAATGTACCTTGTTAGCATATGCAAATGAGATAATTATATAGGCCGATAGCAGTTAGGCACAGTAATACATAGTCCATGTGAACTGTCCACAAATAGTTTTGAGATCAAGAAATGAAAGTAAATTCTTTAAACATCCTAACTGGTTGCCAAAAGGAAATTCATTCCAGCTAGAACTTAATTCAGTGTAAAGTAACGTAAATCATTTGATCTCAATGAAGACCAAAAAAACACAACCATATCCAGACAATCTTGGATTAGGATGCATTGTTTGTATATATTTACTACATAAAGTTATTATGCAAAAACAACCTAAATGAGATGAAGGCTCTGTGAAATCATTCATTACTATTTCTCATGTGTTATTAGTGAGCTGTCCTGTTCGTGCAAGGAGACACCAGATCTTTCTAAAATCTGGGGTTGCATACAGGATTTCTACAAGTCAAATGGATAGTCAGATGCTTCTCATTCCCTCAATTGCACTCAGTGATTTTGCACTTCAAATTTAGGCCAGCCTCTCACCTTTCAAACTATTAATGTACCTCAGAGTTATTTTCTAGGGAATTATTCAGGTAGACAACATTTTTTCTACTTGATTTGCTATGAAATGACAAGCACTGTTAAACCAAAGGTTAATCATTGATTAAGTTTAATGACACTAAAAGAAACAGGTCATGTGAGAAAGCAATTGCACTTTCATTTTTGCTGTCACAGGTCATTTATAGCTTTTGATTCAAATTCCACCCCACGCAAAGAGTTGCTAACAACATCCTACTTCAAATTCTAATGTACTACAACTGCAGAGCAAGCATGTGAGCTGGCAGTAATCAGGCCATTTGTAAAGCATACACAGATTCTTTCATTCATCCTGGCCATTAAACTGTTTGAAAAGATTATTTTATTGCTCCGCATTAAAAGGCAGTGCTTTTGACAACTTGTTTTACAGAGAAGTGCCCCATTTTATTTGTATGCAAGACTGTTCTGCCATTTTAGTGCATTTAAGAACCTCAAACTCATCATCACCTGCAGTTCTTCCCACTTTAGTATGGACTTAAAACAAAAAAACAACAAAAAAAAGGAAACCAGCTTGAAAAGAGAGCATTTATTCTCTCTGCGACCAATAGCTCTTGTGCCCCAAAATACATGAGGAGCTGAAAAGTCAAATGTAAGTCTCTATGATTCTTTCAAGGATGGCTACATCAGCAGGGAGCTGCTCATAGCAGTAATAGAGCTTGCTTCTGATCTCATCCTTCGTTGTGCCGTGGCGTACCCATTTGGTTCCAGCACGTGACTCTTCCTTTACACCAGATCAGAATCAAATCTTCCACCTGCTGAGGGAGAGTTAATGGGCATTGTTAATCCAATATGCATCTATGCTTTGGCCTACTAGCCAAAATAATTAGCCCTCTAACAAAGAAAGGAGCCTTTGAAAACTTAGACGTGGGCAGGAAATAAGCAATAGAAGTAGATCGTGAGGCTTATAAGGCTATATAAAGCCTCTGTAAGCTTTCTTTTCTTCCTTTTCATCCACGTAGTATGAAAAAGAAGGGCCTACTGCTCTAACCTTTTGGGCATTCACATCAGGACCCACATATTTTATGCACAAATGTCAAAGAATTTTCAAAACCGACCGTGTTTGAAAGAAAAAACATAAAGACAGGGATATTGGCTTGACCTAAAAAGTCAGGGTTTCTGTTACAACGAGCACTTACTTATAGGCAAAGGGGAACTCTGCTTTCAAAAAACTAATGATGGGACAAAAGAGATGAGATGATTGCCTTTATTTGTAGGTTGTACACGAATTCAGGGATGAGTCTGGCTCCTTGGAACTAGACCATTGCCAGATACAAAGCTGCAGAGAATGGCTTGTCTCTGAAGCATAGCGCTGAATCTTCACACAATGGGCAAACCACTCCAGGTGTGATTTGATTAAAATGGGCTGTTGGTATAGATCAATTCCAGACTATCACCACAGTTGATATCAAGAAATTGGCTTTAAAATGGTAGTAGAACTGATTCAACAAAAGGAATGCCTTGAAGTACTAAGAAATTTCTCTTTTCAAATAATGCAGCGAGCATTGTTCAAATATATAAAACATGAAGAGAGCTCTAGTTCTGCAGTATTGACATGATTTTTTTTTCCTTTAAATCTAATTCGGGAATGATCATTAAAAAGTCTGCATTAAAAATTCTCATTTTCAGTGCTGCAGCGTTGGAGCATTGCCATGCGCTTTTTGAAGAGTCACTCCACATCCACATCTATTTTCACCCTTTCAACCCAATTCTATATTGTTACTGCTGAGTGGTGGAGCTGCCTTTGAAAACATACAAAGCAGGTGATTTTCAATTGTGTAAAGCTGTGTTTGGCTTTAGGCATTTGAGTTCATGGGAATAGCCTTTCAAAGTGCCTGGTCCAAAGCATAGTGCAGTCAATGGAAAATCTCCAGGTGACTTCACTGGGCCTTGGATCCAGTCCAAACTCTGGAGCCTCGAAGTCTGGAAGTCTCAACTGGGCTTGAAGTTAGTCCCAATTGTTCAAAAAGAGAATAAGAATTTTGCAAGGTCAACCTCCTCCACACATGCTATGTCCTATTTTGCAATGGCTTGAGAGTCTCCTCGAGGGCCGCAGGCATTCAGCATCTCGCAAAATGATCTCCCATCTTAGGGCAAACCTTCCTACAAAAGTCACAGCAGTAGAGGTGCAGTGGATCCATTACATTGTCTCAATCCTTCTCTGCCAAAATTCATCCAGCTGTGCAGTTTAGTCATCTTTAGCCACAAGTTGTGGTTGCAGCTCATCTGCTGAACTTAAAAAGCCACATGGAAATTCACTTCTAGGAGACTATTCCCTCTAGGAATCAGCTAAGAAAAATAAATAAACAAAAACAAAAATACAAAAATTTAAATTAAAAGTGTGGTCTGATCTCCGAAACAATTCTTTACCCATAAAGTTCCCACCCAAGGAACCAGTTATATGCGTGTTTCAAGGAACTATATTGTTTAAAGAAACTGTAAATGTCACACAGTTAAAAGAGAGAGATGCAGCTAGATTTAGTTAAACAATTGACTAATAACTCAGTCAACAATATTCTTATCCTAGGTAGTAGTTATCAGCTTAGACAGCTGTTACAATCTTTCACTGTAATACTTAAAAGGCAAACCACCAAATTCAATACCATATTGTTTGTGTAGTAGTGTTTGTTTAAAGGTAAATCACTCATAAAAGTGTAATTT
>NW_008824031.1:151101-174204 GCF_000699105.1 Pygoscelis adeliae
GGAAGCCGGTCCGAGCAGACGGAGACCCTGAGATATGCAGTGCTAAATCGCCAGCAGTACTTTACCCCAGCTCTAAAATGATTGTGTTTTTACACCCAGTCACACCTAAATTAGCACCAGCATATTAGGCCTTCTTGCAGACGCCTCTTTTCTCTTTGTGCAACAGCATAAGATAAGAAAAAGTGCTACAATCGACACAATGAAGTCGTGTTTCTCCAAATAAAGATTCCCTTCCTGCCAGGGAGACCCTGCTGGGCAAAATTCCCTCCCCAGTCTGTTTTTCTTATTGATTTGTTACAGAATTATATTTTGGGTTTCCTTCTGCTTGCTTTCAGCTGACACACTACCTCATGGGATTTCATCATTTTTGGAACTGCTGACTGAAACTCCCAAATTCAGTGTTTCATTCACTGGTTTCTGAGCGTCAGCAGCATAGACAGAGAGCAACTGCTGTTGGCTTTGGAAGAGCTGCTCTAGATTCATGTCAGTATAACCAAAATTCCAGTTAACTTGTGAGCATGTACTAACTCTTTACCCAATGGCCCCTCCACCTATATAGGGGCTGGCAGTATGAAAGCAATGGGGATGCTCCCAGGGATCAAGCCTGAGACACTGACCCTATATCAAGCATGGGATGAAATGTGCCCCAGGAGGAATCACCTATGGTTCCCATCTTGGTCCTTCGAGCTGAATGCTTTTTGCCCAACTTTATCTGCCTAAATGTCAGGTTGCTAGGTCCAAACCAGCTTTCTACATGATATATTTTAAGTTATAATCAGTGAAAAGGGAGGCAGAAGACAATTCATGCTGTGTACTCTGTATACCTTTTTTGGGCAGAATGAATCAGCATCCATCTCTCAGGTGGTCCCTAGTGCCCAGGGTGGGTGGATATGTATTTTACTTTCCTGTATTTCTCTAAAGAGATATCCCAGGATGCCATCAATATGCCTCGATGGCCTGATGCCAGAGCACTCCCCATGTGCCATAAGAATGCACTGGATAAAATCTTACAGCTTTATAGCTCAAGCCCATCCAGAGCGGGAAGGAAAGGACTCGCACTGCATCTCTCACCCTTTCTCTGCCAAGAGTCTAATTGCTCAGCCAGCTTAAGAGAGGAAGAACAACTTGTGTCCTCTGCTTGCTCTTACCCGTCTGTACCTGAAAAGCTGGACCCAGCCAGACCTGGATCTAAGCCACAGTGCTCAGAGGAAGTTTTGACAGAATGAGGATGTTGAGCCTCATTTGGTAGGAAGGGCAGTTGCTGTGGAATTTGTACTGGGACTCTCTTGTTCTTTTGGACAGGAGAGACTTCTGATACGTGTATATGTAGATATTTTTTACAGAATTCCTTTTAGCAGTCCACAGAAAGGAAATAGGAGTCCTGCAAAGATCACAGAAAAGTGAACTACTCTGCTAAATTTAAAATCATAAAACATTAATAGAAGGCTAAATTGGAAATCAGTTCCATCTTCCTCCATCTGCCAAGCTCTGCTTTCTCAGCAGCAAAGCACGTAGCTCAGGGAAATTCTCCCATCTCTCTCCATTTGGATTTGAAGTTATCAGCTTTTTCCTGTCACATACAAAAAATTACTTTTAATTAGCTCAGTTTACAGCTATATTACCCAGCCTTGGAAACTTGTTTTGGGATATGAGGAACCAGTTGTCTTCTCAAGTGTCTTTTGAATCATCAGCAGCAATAAACACATCTAAGTCCTGCAGCTCAGGCATAACTAAGGCCATTACTTAGTCCTGGAGATAGAGCTCCACTGAACATGCCATTCCTTGCACACAGTCCCGCATCCAAACCAGTTCAGCCATCACTGCCCCTAGGCTATCGCAGCACTGAGAGGAACAAGAGCAAAAACTCCCTTGCCTTTTTATGTCAGCAAGTGTATCCCACATTATGGCCTAGACAGAAGACTTGCTTGCCTAAAAATGCTCTTTTTTTCCCAGTTTGGTTTTTTTTTTTTTTAACACAAACGCATTTAGGAACACAAGTTTCCAGTGCAGTGTGAGCTGCTCACATTCCCTGAAGTTCATGTTGTTAGAAATGAAGGGGGATTAATTTCCTGATAAGTTGGATGAAAACCTTTTGCAGGCTGTGTAGTTCACAACTAAATATAGCATTTGTCAATGCTTTCCTCGCCTGGAGGAAGAGAAGATTGTCTATTGGTTTCCCCTTCATTAAACAGTTGCTAAAATAAAATGTCTTTGTTTAATTGAATGCCTCTGCAGACTTAGTCAGGTGCAACTCCTATTTCTTCAAACAAAAGGATAACAAAGGAAACATGCAACTGCCATATAACCTTGTCATTTGCTTTGAGGAGAGGAAGAGTTACACACCAGTCATACGTTTCCCTCAGTGCTTCAAGGACAGAAGGAACAGCTGTTAGTCTGGGGGCAGCAGGATGGAGGAGGATCACACACACTGTATAAAAGCAGAATAGGATTTGGAGTTAAATTGCAATCAGCAGGGGAATGGTTTGGAAAAGGCTATGAGGGACACAGTTTTGTCATGGCAATTCTCTCTGCTGGACCATCAGGTTTCTACTTGGGTTCCTCACCCAAAAAGTTCTCTTGAAGCCAAGTGAGATTTTACAATAACCCTGGTGTGAGTGAAGATGCCGTAATTTGGCATCACTTGTGCAAAATAGACCTCTTTGGTATAAGGATCGAGCTACTGGCCTGAGTCAAGGATTGGGTAAATGTCTGTCCTTTTTGAAATAAATATTATTTCTTATTGTTTGCACTGCAACCCTGACTGAGAACAAGACCTCTTCATACTTACAGAGGCAGACCCTGCCCCTCCAGACCTGCATTTGAAATCAGTGAGAGAGATGTGGTATGGCAAAGATAACAGAAACAGAAAGGAAAGGAAAGAATTAGGTTGTCAGAAATCACACAAGAGGTTACTGGCAGTGCCT
Organism: Pygoscelis adeliae; assembly: GCF_000699105.1. Classification (NCBI taxonomy): domain Eukaryota; kingdom Metazoa; phylum Chordata; class Aves; order Sphenisciformes; family Spheniscidae; genus Pygoscelis; species Pygoscelis adeliae. Next base: position 154,026 of record NW_008824031.1, read on the forward strand.
GAATGTTGATTTTAGGATGCTAATGGTAGAAGGGAGGAATATGGGGAAATAATTAAGGAAATCTCCCAGGAGTTTATCACTCAGTTGATGACAAAATTCAGGGTTTCTGAATAACACTTTGTGTTACTCATAATAACAGATTTCAGAATAACACACTCTGTCAATAACATACATAGACCCATGTTTTTGCAGTCTGTACTCTGAAAAAGCATAGGAATCTTGGGCTTTTCTTTTCTTAATTCATCAGGTCTGAATTTGTTCTCCCTTCAGTCACAGCAGGGGCGACTTTGTGGAAAACCACTGAGTTATACCAGAATGGAATTCAGCAGAGAGCAGAAAAACAGCAAGTCACCTGCCCTGCAGTCGCAGTGAGAGTCTGCCTGCACTGCTGTTGTAAGATACGTTTGCTAGCCTGTAAACTACTTCCACGTGAACCTGAATCTGTCCCTTCTTCCCTTTCTCCCTGTCTTAAATGGTATAGCACAGGCAAAGCCCCACGCTGATCTCTGGCTGTGGCAGCCCGTTGCATTCATAGCTCCCCAGGCCTGAATGCCTTCTCTAGCAGTAGAAGAATAAATCCGGACAATGATTGCAATTCATGGATTTGTAATCATACAGGTTTTAAGGCCAGAGAGGCTGTCATGATCTCGTGATCTGATAGTCTGACCTTTGGCGTAACCCAGTGCAGAGAAATTCACGCAGAAGCTCCTGCACAACACTGCGGTCTTGATTTGTGGTTGGAGGTGGTTTAGAAACTACACCTTGCTCCAGTCTCCTGTTGATGGAGAATCACCACATCCCTGGTCAGGTATTGCAGTCGTTTGCTACACTCAGTGAGTTGCCTTAACACAAATCCTCTTAAGCCTCACAGGCCTCCTATCCACTTGCAAACCTGGAAACCAAGACATTTTGCAGATTCTGTTTCAGTACAATACAAATAAAAATCTCGGGTTGGGTCTATCACTCAGCCTAAAGCATTCAGCAGAAGCTCAGAATATATGGATATTCTCTATAAAGTGTCACTGAAGAGTGGAAAACTTACTTTCTACCTATATCACAAATTTACAAGCTGGTGTATTATCCAATCCAGACATTGTTATTTAAGCCAGTCTTGGCCTCAGAGAGAAGGTCTGACTTTGCCAAGAGGCTCCTAAGGACACTGAAACTGAATTTCTCTTCCTATTTGAAAACATCTCTCACTGAAACACTCTTTGAGGGAAATCACAAATGCAGGAAACAGCAGCTACAGTGCTGCATGTTCATCCATATAGAAGGAATGTGATGATATCATTTTGGAATGTGCTTTCTTTCTCAGGTTTTTGTTTTGGTGGTAGGAATGTCACTTTCTTAAAAAGTAGAGCACATTCTTGGCTGTTCTCGCCCTCCCCCTCCTTCCAGATTTTGCCTACAAATCAATATTCCCACCTCCTGCCACGTTTTTTTCCCAACCTGTCAGATACCGTTCTCATGTTACTAGTACAACCGTCTGATGTCAGGCAACCCAACAGGCAATTATAAATAGTCATTTACTATTAGCTAGAGGGCTTATTTCTATAGATATGTTTCAAGATGTTCTTTGGTATTTTAACTTGAAAGCGTTATTTATTTGCGTTCGGCATAGAGGATTTGACCACTTAAAACATGTCCATTTCCATCACGCTGTGGTAAAACCACAAGTGAAACCTTAGCCCTCTGAAATGAACCGTAAATACCTCATGTTATCCATTTTCAGAAGAACCCAAAGGCGTGTGATGTCCTGTTCTCCACGAATCTGACTGGGCACCTCCCTTTTACAGCTCTGCCTAAGAGTGCCCATTTCCCAATGGACACATCCTTACAGCCAAATAACATTTGTCAGTGCAGATGAAACTGGCCCAGACATGGACATCTCCTTTGCCATGCTCTCCTGTGGAACTGTCACTTTTTTCCCCATTTAAACCTAATCCATGTGTTATGCACTTTCTCTACATCACGCTTTTACGCTTCTACTTCCAATTGTTGTTAAGACTAACTTAAGGTTAAGCGATATCCTAAACCAGTCCCTCAAGGCTCCCAAGGACTAATGCCCCAAAGGGACTGAGATGCTGGAGAATGCACCTGCACTTCCAAGAGGCAAACTTTGTCTCACCATGCCAAGTCGTTGTCTCTGGGAGCACCTTCCATCTCATGGAGAAATGAAAATTCAAAATTGTCCAAGACACAAACCTTCAGACAGAAGAATCTGAGAGTTTAACACTATTTTTCTCACCTGAAGTGGCTTCCCACTGTGGATCTCAGTGTGCTTTGCCGATGATCAGGACAGAAATGATCCTTCCAGGAAACAACATGGGGGAAACTCCACTTGGTTGGAAGGTTCCCTTGTGGCTTTCCTGAAAGACAACACTGGTGCCTCAGGAGCTTGTCCTGCAGCAGTCTGGGACCTCTTGAAATGCAAGTGGATCCCTGATGGATGGAAGGACAAAATCAGGTTCTTGTCCACCCTAGCAGCCAGACTCATGGTGTTTAAATTTTGATATTGAGAAGGGCAGTGTGTATCAAAACAGTGAGTTACAAAAATCCAGCTAATCCCTAAAAACAACATGTTTTGTGAAGTGTGTGCTTCAGCAATGAACATCTGGTAAAGAATGCGGTAGAACAGCAGAGCATTGCCAACATGGGAGTCAATTCAAATGCAAAAATGTTGATTCCCCCGTAAATGAAAGCTGACTCCAGAAAGCTGAGTCTTGAAGTCTTCTTGTCCCAGTATATCTCATGTCTCAGAGGTGACATAGTGTGTTTCCTAGGTCTTTATTCTCAGAGAACAGCAACATTAACATCAGTCAAACTGCAATTTCTGATCAGGATCATGTATATAGTAATGAACGCAGCGCTAGTGAAACCCCATTCACTGTCCTTGATCTAATGTTCTGTCTGATTTCCAGGGTAATTTCCAATGAACGCTACTGTGGTTTTTTATCATAGAAGTCCTTCCTTTTATCGAAGAATGTTTGACAAAATGCTAAGGATCTGTAATTGGACATAGAATCAAAATTATGTAACAGAATGAAGGACACTGAAAGATCAAATATTGACTTTGCACTAGCAAAGCTGTCGCTACAAAAGAATTAAGAAGCCTGGCTGGGCAGATGTAATCCTGCAAGCATCAGCTCATACACTTTCTTAAGTCTTCTATACTGGCTACAAAATGATTATGCAAAAACAGAGGCTTCCTACTGACTTAAATCAGTATTGTGTGTGGGTGTAAGGGTGTGCCTTCACTGGAGCAGTTTACGTGGCAGGGGCCAGAAACCCAACTCAACAAGTCTCTGTATTCTTTAACAATTAGATAAACCAGTAATAAGTTCATAATTGCAATTCCACAAAGTAATTTCATGTGCCTGGGAGATGACAGTATGCATACAATTAAAAGAAGAAAGCTTTTCAATCCTGCAAACTGTATTACCGAATACTCCGGGCTTTTCTATTTGCAGCACACAAGCAGAAGGGAGGGCAGGGGTCACCCGGAGCAGCATGGAGGGACCAAGCGGGGAAGAGGGAATCCTCAAGGCTGTAAATTCACTGAGTTCAGTCCAACAGAAAATATGGAAACGCAGCGCTCTGATATGCTACCTCTTCTTAGCAGTTTTCAGCTTTTTGGTTGTATGCAAGAGGAAATGTCTTGGGATAAGGTTCTTAGATCTTGTATAACAAATAGGGTATGAAAAATCCCTTTTACTCTGACCATCTTTGAAATAACAAAGCAGCTCAATTTCTGAATTACTATATTTAAGCTGTCTTTCAACTTTCCTTTTTCCCCCGACAGCTTTAAATCTCTCTGTGGGTGGAGGTCTAATGCCGGCATATGCAATTCTATACTTTAATCGTTTTTTTAACTACAAGATCAAAGCAAGTAGGTTTTTATTACTCCAGTGTCCGATACTTCATAACTTAACTATTGAATGTCAGGCAACAGCTCTTCTCAATGCACTGCATTAAAATAAATCTTTCCAGCTACACTCCCCTTCCACCACGAAATGTATTAAAGAAAAAAAAGAAGAATATTTTATTAATCATATGAAAATTAGTAGTAGTACAAATAAAATATAACTTGTTTCTACATTTACTCTGGGGCTGTGCGAGCAGTATACTGCCTAGGAAGAAATCCTGTGGCAGACATCGTTAACATCTTTGTCTTATTTTAATTTCTAACACTTTTCTTCACTTTCCCTGCTCCCACGCAGGAACCCAGAGAAATTAATACCTGGCCTGTAGCCAGACTGTCTGGGTGAGTAGTCCCCTGGGGTATTATTCCTCTGGCGATGGCAGTGCAGAGCCATCGCACCAGAAGAATGAAGGCATCTTTTACCCCCCTGGTGTCAATCCCTCCCTAACTGTGCCTGAATCCTGCCTACGTTGCTGGTCTCTCTCCACCGCCCTGTCTGCGGGAATTCCTCCCACCCATTCGCTAGTGTCTCAGTCTCATGGCTGGGTATCAGGGGAATAAAATTTTCTGGACTGACTGCACACTTGTTTGTTCTTTTGTTGACACCGCTGGCTTCGAGTTTGGGACAACAACTGCAAGACAGGGCAAAATTTTGATCACTCCTTTATACTTCTGGAGAAAAGATTTCACTTACAATTATACATGACTTGTTAACGTGTTCACTACTGCTCACAGGGAAGCGACATACTCGTTTAGTAGTCCGGAGGAATCTTAACAGTGTCTTATTGTGTCTACAGCATAAGCTCTGAGCTACCTTTTCTGCACGTGAATCACTTTGGGCACCCGGGCAGTCCCACTGACCCTTGCCATTCAGCTGCTCCACGTGCACGTGGATTTGCCGGGTGGCATTTCCAACCAAGCAGAGCACGCACAACGCTTGCGCTTTGTTGTCAGGTTGAAATCCTCCCAAATACTTCTCTGTCACAAGCTGTTCCAATTAAGAAGGCATGCAATAATATCCCTAATTACATTTTACTTTGATGAGAGATCTAGGCATTTTTTAAAAATGCATGTTGTATAGGGTTAGGAGAATCTTCATTTCAATTCTTTGCATATTTTGGCACGAGCCGTGTCTCCGCCCTTCAGCGGGCTCCAGGCCCTGCAGGGGCACGTGCATCTCTTCTGCTATGGCAACCCAGGCTCTGGATGCCAGACGCCAGCAGAGCGATGCGGGGTTATTTTTTGCTGACTCACCCCAATGCTAAATCTGTGAGCTCTGACAGCGCCAATGCAAGAAGAAAAAAGACCCTGAGCGGTCCGGGGGCTCAGATGGAGGGGTCCTGCTGTAAAATGCTCCCTCAGAGCTGTCAGGTTCAAGCGAGCGCTTAGAAGGAGATTTATATTTTGTTGATTACAATGGTAATAAGCCACAAACACAAATTCAAAGAGTAAGAGTCAACCAAACCCATGTTCTCTTTGAGTGAGATAAAATCTCTACCTTTTACACGCCTATCTATTGATGTGTTCCTGGATAAAATGTGTAATTTTAATTAACTGAAAGTACCTGCCTTTTATATTGAACTTGGTGCTAAACACAAAGAAAATCATACAGCAAAAATGCCATGTTGGCTGGGTGCATCTTTCTTTTGTGCTGAGAAATTGGTATGTGCGCTGCCTGCCTCTCAATCAATACACATTAGTGTGTAATTGGTGACTATAAAAATATCCACATCACTTTGCTAATTCTCTTGCCAAACAGGCACAAGCATTTATATGGTAAGCTTCTCTGATGCAGGTTCCACAGATAAATTTCCTTCTATTAGTGAAGCAGCTATGGGGAATGTGATTGTCCCTAAAATAAGGAAGGAAAAGAAGAAAACCTAAAAACAAATGTGTCAATACAGAACTAAAGTTAAGCACAAGAAAATTAGATTCTTCACTGTAACTGTTTAATACTATTCTAGTATGAAATATTTATATACTATTCTAGTATGAAATGTCTCTATTATTTAAACTATTATGTCAAAACCATCTCTATTTAACACACATATATGTAAGTACGGATGGAGTTATACATATATTTATCTATGTATATCTCAAGAATGCTGTGTTTTTGTTGCATCTCTCAGGATTATTTGGTCAGTACAGATCCCTTGATCATACTAAAGAAGAATTTTAGGTCAGGAATTTATATTTACACTGAACCAAAAATCTGAGCAAATGGGCATTTCATTAGAGCTAACTTTTAATCTCCATCCAGACCCAGGTCTCAAAACACCCCTTCCTAGATATCCTCTGTTGTCTCTGCCCAAGGGTTTTGCCATCTCACTCTCTCTTTTGACACCACCCTGTTGTTTGGCTAGTGAGACACGTTGTTTCTCTAACTAGATCAAGGATTTTGCCAAGTCCTGTTGCTTCCACTTCTGTAGCATATTTAGAATTCCTCCAGCCCTCTCTATCTCAAGATTCTTGGCCCTGCACAACTGTTTTATTTTGGCTGCCTGAAGCCCACACTAACCTAACCAGATTTTGGCTGGCAACACAGATCTTTTTAACCATGTCTGTTTTTCCCTGGGCACATCCTTGTTTACCGAGTCTGGTGGTGGTGGAACCAGTACAGTAAAACTCAGCATATAAGGACACTGAGGAAAATCCACCCTGAGTCTTTAAAACAAATAAAAGTGCCACAAAACAGAGCTGAGGACATGGCTTAGCCTAAGACTCACGTTTTCTTTGGTTTGTTTTTTCTGAGGATATCTGTATCTGTCTACTGACTACAGCTTCTTTTTAATGTTTCCAAAATGTAAGCATATGATGCACAATCTTAATTTTTCCTGCCCAGTTTGCACACAGGTGAATGCCCACAAGCAACTGTCTCTGGGTAATGGCAAACATGATGCAGAGAGTCTGCGATTCTCCCATTAAAGCTGCCTGAATTGGGTTATTACAGCTAATAATGTCAGTTAATATATTAGTGGATTGATGGTTTAATGTACACTGGTACATAAATGTAGATGTTGGTATTGGTGATGGCAGTGATAAAAGTATAAGAGCATAAACACGCTGTCTTCTGCTAAAAATCACTTCCTCTATTACCTTCCCCAGTGTTTTAAGTAAAATTCAGCTTCAATTTTAGTAGCAAACCTTTAAGCAAAGCTCAGATAACATTTATCCCATGACCATTTTTATCAGTATTATCTTCCTCCTCCGGTAGGTTAGATAGAGCACTAACTTCAACAGTTTTCCTATATACAAGATGCACAAGATCGCTTTCGTTTAAGAGTTGCCTCAGTGGTTTACTAAAAGACAAAGTTCTTCTTTCTTCCTTTTTTTTTTTAGAGCTTTTTATAAAACCCATTTTGGCTGAACTTGGAAAATGTGACTATACAATGGGAAAGGGCAGGCCCTCCTTTTTTTTTTTTTTTGTCTGAACACAATGGCAGGATAAGGGAGGCACCGCTCATTACAAGGAATACACTTTAATCAAGTTGCCCAGCACCAAGTATTTGTCTTCCACCACTCTAGATGCCAATGTTTGTTTTCTGTCTGGGAGAAGAAACAGACGACACTTTTCATTTTAATAAAAATCTTTCAGAATGAAGCAAACAGATGACCTAATTTGGAGGATCTACTTCTTTACTTCGTTTGCAAGTGACTTAGGAGGTAAGGATGACTGGAGGTCTCCTGTTACAGCATTGCTGGAGATTTAACATCTTCCTGATCAGTTTGCTAGCTGAGAAGCATGAGATCGATTGCGATGGTGTTTGATTTGACTCTCACTGCTTCAACAACATTGCCACTGCTATCACATACAGCTTGGCTTGAGTGGGAACTGCAAAATATGCTGCTATGACTAAAAATGCAGTTGGAAAGGTGGAAATCTGGTTTTATTAAACACATGTGGGCGCCTGTTAAAATTACTTCTGCAACTAAAACCAGGACTTCATCTTCAGTCTCACAACAGTCGCATCCTCTGGTATGATAGCATCCAGTGTTGCCAGTTTTAAGGATATCATCACAAGTCTTCTGTTATGTTTCTTTATCCTACAGTGCTGGGTGTCTGAGTATATGAAGACAAGAAATCATAATCATAAGAAAGACTCATCTTTCACCTAAATAATTCAAGCTTCCAAGTCTGTGCAGAAAAACATAAAAGCCTTAAAGACTCATAGTGCAGGGAAACTGAAATGCTTATTTATTTTGAATCCTCATTATATCGTGGCCAATCTCTAGGACTTTAGGGCTTGAGTGCTACATTTTTTATGTTGTTGGCTGACAGCACATACTAACAACACTTGAGGGCTTCAAGCATCTTGTCCTGTCTGGATGTAGCATCTGATAACAGCACTTACTTTATTATCTGTGACCAGGTAGAAATAACAGCCTGAAGACTCCTGTTCTGTTCTAGGATTCATCTCCTTTAAAGCCAGATCTCCCACCCTTTTCTCCCAGCAGCACGTAACTCCCCAAAATCAAGGGAGGAAAGGGTAAGAGGCAGGGTGAAGAGGCAGAAACAGGAAACCTAAGTCCTCTTTCCCCTACATCACCTTGCATACCAAGGGAGCAGTGCTGTTGTCACTGAGCTGTAGGCACAAAAGATGCCAGCGCTTCAGGTTGTCCTCCTGAGACTCTCTGCTGGGAACACAGGAGGGTCACCAGGGAAGAGGAGACAGGAGGTAGTGGAGGACTGGAACCAGCGTGTTTTCTGCCATACACTTCTCCCCAGATAAATGCCTGCTTGCCTTGCATGACACAGTCCGTAACAGCTGAAACTTGGTGGAATCTGTCAGCTTGTCTACAAACTACCAAAAAATATCGTATTAACTATCAGCCACCATGAGATGGTTTCCCTTGGAACTTGTGCTCCAGTGGTGAATGATCCCCACTGTTGGAAACATACGTCTTATTTCTCATTTAAACTTGCCTCACTGTAGCTTCCTACTGCTAATTCTTGCTATGGCAATGCCATACAGCATCTCCCTGCAAGGGTGAATTAGGCAAAAGCGAGGCATACAAAATACTGCCATTTTTTTTGTGAGCAGAAGCTGGGACCTACTCTTCTGCCTGCCTGCACTTGAGAATACAGTGGGTATTACTGACAGCATGGAGCTGCTTTTGAGGCCCAGGTTACCTGTGCAATGTATCTAAGGTACAAAAATAAATGGTCTGTTCTAAGGATCTTGCAGTAATATCTGGCAAAACATATACTGGATGCTGTACACCTTGAGGGGGGCATTGACTGATGACAATCTTTGTCCCAGAGCCATCCATGAATGGATCAGTCCTCATTTTCATAAAATCCTTGTTTATTCTACTGGCCCACTAATTACTACTATTAAAGCAAATGGTACCATGTATGGTCTTGCATGTGCATTATTAAGAGCATCAACAACCTAGAGCTGCCAGGCACCTAGGTGTGTTGCAAGGTGCTGCATGTAAACATCTACATCCATCAGATGGGCATTTCTTTGATTATCCCTCTGTTTTACCTTTGCTATCTCTTAGGGCAGTTCCCCTCCATGGGCACCCGGAGTGAAGGTGCTTCCACGTGCTTTTGGCCCACATCACCTCTGTGGGACATGGAATATCCAACTTCCTGAAACCACAACCCCTGTTCACTGCTGACACTGAGAATTCAGCTGGATTCAAAGATACGAGATGTAATTTAATATGTACTTTTCCTCCCAAACACTGTAAACCACCTCGGGATTTTTTTTACCATTTCAGAGGTGACATCCAGGAGGATGTAGGACCAAAACCAGCAACACTATGTCAGCAGAGAGTTTGTCCCATAAGCTGGATTGGAGCTGGACATGCAGCACTCCTGGTGACATGAACAATGGATTATTCTGTAGAAATCCTGCTAAATCTTACCCACAGAGAGGTGTCAGAGATCCCGAGATGGGGCAAAGGAGTGACCCACTGGCACCCAGAAGGACAGACTCCTGAAGACATCACTATGCATAAAGCAGCCACTAAGCGTAGCAACTCCAACACAAGAGTTTCATTTAGACCAAAACAGTTCAAATCAAACATCTCATCATTCATTAGTTGTGTTCTTTTCTCTTTTTTTCTTGTTGTGAGAAAACGTTTTTCTTCCACCCAGAGCTTTTAAAATAGTTTTCATTTAGCCGTCTGTTGTCCCTGCTTAGGAAGTGCAGAAAACAAGTGGAGAAATATGAATTTATTTTCTATAGATTGGAAATCTTTTTTTCCAGTCAGCTCCGTTACTGAGTCAGCTATCCGTATGCACTGCCAAAGGAAGTAATGGAAGTTGTCTATACAAAACAGAGGGAGCACAAATCAACAGGAGAGAAAATTGGGTTTCTCTTGAGCCACTGGCAAAACCAAACCTAGCAACGATGTAAAACGAGACAGGGCTCACTGCAGACTTGCAGATTCCCTGTACTGTATTGATGATATCGAAGTTGCATGACTGCTTTGCAGCTCTTTTTCCTTTAATCCAGACAGCATCAGCCTTCAGACTGCTTCTCAGCATATCTGTCTGCTTGCAGACACTACTGCATTGATTTCCATCTGGTGTATGTTTTAAAAGTTTTCCTCGCAACCTTAAGGATTAACTGCCCTGTTTTTTTTACAGAAGTTTAGATTCTGAAGCACACTGAAGAAAACAATCATAGCAAAGAAGCACCAAATCTCTTGCAAACTCTCCCCTGATCACTGGGCATTCAAAGATCTACCAGCAGCTGTTAATGTAACGTTATGGGTGTTTAGCAGAACTTCCTGTATCTAATGAACATAGCTCTTTCAGTGAGGAGACAAAGTGCAATGCTGTCCCAGGAAAATAAAAACGATGTAACATTCAGTCAGGAATGCACTTACTACACGGCCCGGAATGGTGAATTGATCTCATGCTTCTGTAACAAAGATCTCATCTGTAGTCCCCATGCACTGCAGGCACTGGCACGGCTTCAGAACAAGCGCGATGATCCTGCTCCCGAAAGGAACTGATTAGGAGGGATGTTCCAGGAGCTATTTGATACAGGCAGCACAATCCAGAATGCCATTTATAGAGTTAAAAAAAAAAAAATACAGCTATCTTTAATATTTTTATGTCTAAGAATGCCAACAGCATCATCTAACTGACAGTGAAAATAAAGGCGTTTTAAGCACTCCTATAAACATGGTGTTCCTGCATTTGAAGTAGGCAGAGTGGATGGACAGATGTTTTGGTGTGAGCATGGCACATAAGAGAAAAGGTTCAGTTTGTTTTCCGCTGCTTTCCTCTTGATTTTAACAGGAATTATACATACAGGTCCATCTAAAATCCTGCTGCTCATTTCTCTATGCCATGCTGCACACAGAATGTATCCAGGGGTATGTGAAGCAAAAGGTAAAGCTGTGAGGCGCCCCGGTGGTGCTGGAAACAAGGACGATGCAAGTAACACAGGCAACTTGTAAGAAAGGCCTTTAGCATCTTCTGCCAAATACCCAACTTGTGGCGACAGTGCAAGCAAGGGAGTGAAAATGTACTTGGAGTTTTGCTTCATCAATACTATGAAATAAACCTAAGTTAATATGGGTGTTGCACAATCCAGTTGTCAAACATCGCTGCCGCAATACAAAGACAAATGTTTATTGGCTTAACTTTGAAACGGCAGTAAATGCTCTTCTATTCAATTAGATAAACAAATACAGTACTGAGTATATAATAGGGTCCTTTCAAGTAAATTATGCTTCCTAACTCATGTGTAAAAGAAAAATGACTTTTAATGTTTATATTCCTGTAAAATAAAAAACCATCAAGGCTCTCCTTCTGTTATATTCCAAATATATAAAAAAAAGAACGTTTAAATGATGTCCATTTTATGACAACGTGAGCAAGGCAAAGAAGTAAAGCCAGGCTGACATTCCAGCTTTTCTTCTCACTATAACAAGAGAGAAGGAGAAAAAATTCTCTGTTCTGTTCTCATTTACAGTAGCACAAATCCCCAGGAACTGCACTGACTTCAGTTGGTTATTTCGGATCTACGGCAGACTGAAAGAGATTAGAATTTGGTCACACATGAATGACGAACAGAACATCCACATTCACTCTAAATCTATTTTCCTTTCTTACGTACACAAAATAGCAATGCTGTCCTTAGCAATGACAGATTATGTGCTATTGGTTTACCTGATTGCCTAGAGATACTTACAAAGGTACCAAGCGGGATGCCTCAGTGAAGGAAGTACTTAGTTACCTTCTCCAGTAAATGCATCCACATCTATGTCCAGAAAGAACTGCATTCTCTACAGGACCAGGGTGTTAGGCAAAAGGCTAAAATGCGTACATACAGCACTATGCATCCAGTGATGAGAACCACCTGTTTTTGAGTCTGTTCTATTGTTTCTGCCAAAGATTGGCTCTAAGTCATGACAATCTCTCATGCAGATATATTAGCATACATGGATTGTATATCTTTAAAATACCAAGTAGAAAACTGTAGTAGTTATTGTAGAGCACTATGGTTAAAACAATAATAATTCCTGATCTTGATGAAGGAGGGCATTTTCTTCATACAGCCTGCTTAGTTATGAGAATCGCAGATCTAGCCTCAGCAAAAAAACGATGCAGTGAATAGCTCCCTATAGATTTAAAAGCAATGATACACCTTGCACAGCATGAGCTGACTTCGGATCCTAATGCTCCATGCCTTGTCAGTCTTGTTCAGCTGAGGTGCAACATCCTTATGCACAAGCAGGTGGCCAAACAAACAGTGTCCTTCCTTTGGTCTTGACACCTATCAACATGAAATACATCCGTCTCTTCCATTCTGCAGGCTTTCTAATGAATTGGCTGCAGGCAAGGAAGAGGCATTAAGAGAGGGAGCACTGCAAAAGTAAAGTGAAAATAGGCTGCTCCAGGAGATCGACAGAGATTAGGATTGGATATCCCTGGGCTCAGTTTTACTGTGAGCATACCAATGCCGAAATCTCCAACTGAAATGCTCTGGAAACCTTCTCTGCAGCCTCCAAGAACACAGTGCAAAATAATAAATCCAGCAAGATGTTTCACAAATAGGAAAGGGGGGAAGGGTTGACTTCTGTGTTGGTTTCTTTTGTCCAAAGAATTGAAAATGTCTAAATATGCAGAACATTTATTAAAAAAAAAGAATTGTCAAAGTTTCAAAGACAAGCACTCAAAAGTTTGGCAACGTCAATGCCAACAGTTTTGAGAGTCCAGTGTAAGATACCTAGGATTTTATTTTTCAGAACCTTGATTCTTATGGAGACCCAAACTCTTAAAGACCCAATCTCTAACTTTCCAGTGAGCTCTCAGCTCTCAGATCAGCTCAACTACTTGCAAGTTACTTGCTAAACCACCTCAACTCAATCAGTCCAACCTCTATATTGCTTCCTGACTTCAGCTCTCCTATACTGAAATCCTCTGCATCATACCTCCAGCCCACGTCCCACACTGCCGTAGCGCTCCCAGGCTCCGTTCTCCATACTGTCCTTCAATCACACATGCTCTTTGATGAAAGTTACACCCCCTTGAATTAGGTTGTAGAGAGCTTACCCTGTCTTTCCTCAGAGCTCTCCTTCAACTCACTTTTAACCACAAGAATCTCACAAAAGCATTTAGGCTGTTTTGTTTTGTGTTTTGATATCGATGAGCACAATAAAGTTCTGGATTCCTAAGCACTGCTGCAATACAAATAAATACGAAAATAATACAGTATGCCTAATGAAGAAGAGGCAGAAAAATGGCCAGTTGTGTCTCCTTACCTTTCCATCTCATAAATCACATACACATGTATTTATATTTAAAGATGTCAAAATAGAAGCCAGGTACCTGCTCCCTACATCTGGTGGAAAAAACCCCTCCGACTATTTTTTTTCTTTGGAGTGTCTCAATTTACCGAGCAGAAATATTTCACACAGACAAGTAGTCAATTAAATTCCTTCGGAAAACAAGCAAGCTTCCACTGGAGCTACGCCAGCCCCGGCTTCTGAGCAGCCCAGCTGGACGTCTCCTGAGGACCAGGGCTTCTAGCTCCCACAGTTTCAACAAACCTTGCTAGGCAAACTGCCTGAAGATTAAGGACCCTTGGGCTTATAATGCCTGCAGCGCAGGGCAGGCTACCAGGCATAGCACAGCGTCATGGTGATTGGAGAGCTCAGAGATATCAGGGTCATGGCTAGAGCCATGGCCAACATTCAAGTATCCGACAACTTGGGCTCCAGTCCTTTTTACACACAATTTCAAACTATTGGAACATCAAGGTTCTCTGAGAAGTCAAAATACTTTTCTCCTTCCAGCTCTATTGCGTACATATGGGGCAAACAAAAGCAGATTCTTCTTATTCCTTTACTCTCCTTCAGCTGTTCCTTAGTACTGTACGTTAGCCTTGTTTGTTCCTTTGTATGAATTAGTTTGCAGCTTTTTTCAAAAGACACCATTTTTCCACCTGTATTTGAACAGTTTCTAGCATAATGAGACCCAGATTGTAGCTGTACATGATACTGTAATAAAAACAACAAGGTGTTATCATTTTCTTTTTTCACTCATTAGAGAGGAGCCTATAGAAAAATCAAAGTCTTCCCTCTAATAATTTTCACTCTGTTAGCTGTAGGCAACATTTGTTGGATAGTAATTAAAATAATTTAAAAGTATCTAAATTTTGCATGCATAGTTTCTTATTTTTTCACAGACTATGTGTTTGTTCTTCCCCCAGATGAAAAGCTAGAAATCAGAATTTACTTCCCATGTTCTCACCTCCCTCTCTCTACTTTATACCATATTGCAACTTGTCATATTATATTATGAATATCTTATGAACTGTCTAATTGACATATTAGTTACATACTTATGTTGAAGAGCTTTTTTCCTCCACCATTTTTAGAGATCGATTTTACATTACATGATATCCATATCTATATTTATATGGAATATATTTCAATTTTTTTTCCTTACCATATTTAGTTCAAGGATTTTAATGATGATATGCACTGAAAAAAGAGCTTTGTATCAGCCCTTCATTTCACAAGGCAGATGGACAAATTTCAGCTCTTCGGGGAAATCACACTATTTTACTAGACACAGGTGAATTTTCCACTACAGCCACGAGACAGTACTTGACTTTGCAAAGTAAAGACCAAGATGGTGCTTTCTCATTAAGAGAGACACACTTTGGTTTTCTGAAAACAAGGAGGAGCTAAGGGAAACATCTAAGGGAAACAAACTGAAATATTCCTCTAACTTGGAGTGGTGCACATCAGCAATACCACACACCATTCCTGTCTTGCTCATGCTGTCAGTCCTTATCAAGCAAATTCTGCAAACCCATACATGAATAATTACTCGGGGTTCTTCAGACTGAGGCTATTCATGTGATTAAAGCAGCTCTGAACCAACCGATGGTGAATAAAATTGCTGGAACATAATGTTACGTACTGCAGTGAGGACCTCTAATTTTACATTTCGTAATAGAAATGTAAATTATTTTAAAAAAAAGTCATCTCTCAGAAATGTTACTACTAAAATAAAAACAAATTTCTCTAGGGCTCTATTTACATTGCCAGAAGAATTGCATAAGCACGATTCCTGACTTTCATGAATGTAACCAGGGTGGTTATGCCCCAGAACTGAATAATAATTAAAAGCTAAATATTGGCAGCTTCGGGCTTGCTTTTCCGCAGGAGCCTAAGGGGTAAACTTTAGAAGGCAAACTTCACAACAGCCCCTTCATTACAGGAAGAACCTGCATCTGATCCGAAGAAAGGCACTCAAAACTAACGTCTCGGTGGCAATGCAAGGATGGCCCACATGAAGAGGACAAGCTTTCATGCTGCCGCTGTAAGGATTCCTAACACAAGATTACAAAATACACTCGATTTTGGACATTTTCATCCACCTATCTCACTAAGCCTTCACAGCAAAGGTGTCCGACCTTCCTGATACCCTTATGTGACCTTAACAAAAACTGCATGTGGCCCCGGGGAACTGAGGAGGCAGAGGAAGTTCTGGGAGTAGTTTCCAGGCAGAAGACAATGGCTCTGCAAGCGTCCCAGACATCTGCTGCTGGATGGGGCTGAACCGGGCACGCAGCTGGATCCTGGGTCAGCCAGCACCCATCGGCTTCAGCAGCCTCTGCTGGCTTTCTTCTGCCCAGAGCTGGGGATTCAGGTTACCTGTCACCATAACATCAAAGCCTTTCTACTATATATGTGGCATTGCCTTGGCACAGGACCTGTGCTTAACAGCTCACAAACATAGGTTTGCTGTAGTTTACGTTTCCTGGCTTTTTTTCTGCAACCATGAGGGTTAGAAATCGTTTTTTAAAAACGAAAGGTGAGAATTGCAAGTCAGCATGCCTCTAGTTGCTGAGGCTTCTGTACTTGCAGTGTCTTAGTAACTACAGTACTCACAAATATCAAAAAGAAATATAAGAAAGTAATGATACTCTGCAATATATTAAGGAGCCCTCTGGAGTTAAGAAAGGCTCAGGACTAGATGATTTTTGTCCTCAGCAAAGCGAGCCTGCCAAGATTGACTGAATTTAAAAGCACATGCAGAAATGCACACACACACAAATCACTATGGAAAATGTGCTGCCTAACTGTGCATGAATGCACTCAGCAGCTCAGGCACTTTGCTAAGCTCCAGCAGGAAGAGGGAAGTACTGCAAGGGACATTCCTGGGTGCCCACCCATGGTAAACAGTGCGGCTACTGCCTGAACTGGTGGGCCAGCGCAGGTGGCAAAGGACCATCCTGACTCCCTGCACACCCATACCCGTGCACACAGGTGGAGGCGAGAGGGTGTGCTTGGCTCCCAGAGCCACCACGAGCAGAAGGGCAGTAGCGCCAGGCTTGCATGGGAAACATTCCCCGTTGCGTCCCAAAGCAAACAGCAATAAAACACACTGCTAATGAGGATGCAACCTGACCCTCTGCAAAGTACATGCCCAAGGACTCTGTGTCTGCCTGTGTTTAAGGGGAAGGGAAAGACCATGTCGGCGGAAACTTCAAGCTCAAAGGGATTTTTTTAAAAGAACAACAAAAAAAATTGTTCTGATATTTTGCTGGTAATAAAAGTTACTCACAAAGTAACAGACAGCAAACACTGCTTTGAAGGAGAGAGAAGTCTGTTAAACAAAGAACCTTACCCTGCGGAAAGAATTCCTTTTTAACGCTAATGTTAACATTTCATTTTTTATAAGAAATCCCAGTGAATCTTCCCTTAAGACTCTTCAGCTCCAGACAGGGCACTTCTCTTTTTTCCTCTCTGCTCGTTGACCTACTCTGCTGATCTTTCTTTCCAGTAAAGAAATGAACTTTTACTCACGTTTTTTGCTTTTCTTTATTAGGCTGTTTATCACACTGTTACACAAACCATTCTCAGACCCATTAGAGCCTGTGCAGGCAAAACATCTAGATTTTAGTATTTTACAACAGGAGAACAGCAGCTCCAGGAAACTAAAGAACCCATGAGGAAACCACTCATGAGAACATTCACGACCTGTTATTTTAAAAGGCAAGAAAACAACATATAATACAGAAGCCACTTCTAAGGAGGATAAAGGAATGTATTTAATGTAGTGAAAGGCAACCTGTCATTCTGACACCTTCCTTTTTTGGGGGGAGTCAATTAACAACAAGGAAGATGTGATGGCACAAGGCAGTTGGGTTATTGACGCATATCATTGGCAGCTGTTTCAGTTAGAAGCATAACGGTAAACGTGGATAGTGCTCTGCAAAGAAACTGTGATGGCGAAGAGTAATCCAGGGTGTAAGAAGTTTGGGAACTGATGATCTAGGGACAGTATCACAGAAACGTAAATGATACTGTATGGAGTAGTGGTAATGGAAACCAAAAGATTTTGCCAGCAGTTAAACATGGGCTTAAACTTAAGTATTGGAACCATCTCACTGAAGCTAATAGACATGAACACAGTACTCGAACACCTTGGAATGATGAATGTCTATTTTCACAAGTTTCTGGAGGAACACCACCACTAGTTACTTCTGCTTTAAAAAAGGAGCAGACACACAGGGATGTCAAGTAACACACAACAGAGTAGTTCAGAGATCTGCAAGCTGATCATTATCCGAGGTTACAAATCCATACGGGGCAGCACTCTGTCTGAGCAAACACGCCTGGTCTCTCAATGTCCTTTGGAATCAAGTTACTCCAGCAGAAGTGGTGAGCGCATGGTGGACACGTGTGCCCTGGTGGGACTTTATGTCTGGACAGAGCTCTCCTGACCCCCAAGCCGAGCTGCTGAGTAGCATCTCTGCATTGTATCCTCTCGGACTTCTTGCTGTGAAGCCAGTGCATTTAGAGTCAGGTCAGCATAGACAAGCTACAAAAGTAGTGCAAAGGAACAGGAAAGCAGGAGTGCATCTCACCCACTCAAAAGTGAGTTACTCCCCTTCGTTATTGTCCATTGGAGCAAGTGGGAGCTGTGGGGCTTTTCCTTCCCAGGAGTATTCCTGGGCTAGCAAAGGCAAAGCTACTTGCTGCACCGGGTATCTAGGCCTTAATGAAGAATCATAATGAAATTCAGGTCCAGCTGTTCAACACTAGTCCCACTACACAGGACATATTTTTCCTATTTATTTTCTCACTCAGGTTTCACCTGTAAAATGGTAATACTAAGGCAGCTCGTCAGTCTCAGCCTGGTAAATCCTTTAGTTCAACTAGCATATTTACAAAGAACATTTTCCAATAAAGAAGTCTACAGCTTTCAACTGCAATTGCAACACTAGAGCACCCTGAAATGTGTTTTCCTGCAACACTGTGCTCAACTGTTCCAGGTACATTAGCGAGATCAGATCTGTGACACATCACAACCCCAAAAGCTTCCCACCTAAGACTAAGAATGGAATAAGCAATCCATCAGACACTATGACACATTCCCCAAAACACACACACACTCAAAACCTTAAAGTGGTGTCAGAATGTTTATTGAAGAGGGCAATCTAACTGGCTGAACCGACCTGGGTACCCGGTAACTTTTAACACAAGCAGAGATACTGTAAACTTGCTGTGCATGGAAACTGTGTTTATACTTAAATTGGACTTGGAAGACTGAAATAATTTAATAGAAAAATATAGCTTACGTTCCCAGGAGCTCTGAACGACCTCAAGATCATTCTGAAAAAACAGAAATATGGGACATCTTCAATGATGCAAATAGCTACACAAGTATTTTCAAAGTCAGCTAATAAAATACATTTAGTTGCCTATTTGTTATCATAGCTTTGCAAATATACTTTTGAAAACACTTTTCAGTCTCACCAAACATTTTTTTGTCACTTGTGTTATCAGAACTGATGGTAAGCGTCCTGCAATGTAAGTGCTGCTGCATTTACTTCTTAGCGAGTTTTGCAATTGCTGGATCTGCTCTTTTTAGCCATACAGCTAAGATTCTTACTACCACATGACAAGATAATAAACTTTCTTAGTGATGTAGTGGAAGTAGATTACAAAAGAAAAAAAGAAACAGAGGCAAGAAATTTCAGATTATTCTCAGTGTGGTCGATATATTGACAAAATAATTTGATTTATATAGCAACTAAAATAGCTGTAGACTGGGACATCTGCATGGAAAGTGAACACAAATCAGTGGGATAATGACCACAACAAATTGTGAGCTCTGTTCTTCATGAATCTAGAAAATCATTATTAGGAATATTAAACCACCAAGGGGAATCTAACCTAATGTTGCATAATGATGATTGAACTCCTATGAAAATTAGGAAATCGTTAAACCTATTAGTGATTTATTTAAAAAAATGAAGTAAAAGGGAGAGTGTAATTATTTTATAACTGTCGCTGAAACAGCCAGATGAGTCTACTGAAGCTGCATTTGTTC
This sequence comes from Pygoscelis adeliae, assembly GCF_000699105.1. Taxonomy (NCBI): domain Eukaryota; kingdom Metazoa; phylum Chordata; class Aves; order Sphenisciformes; family Spheniscidae; genus Pygoscelis; species Pygoscelis adeliae. The sequence continues at coordinate 173,774 of NW_008824031.1, forward strand.
TTCTGCCACAGGCTGGGTGCGTGGCCACGACTGGAAGCTGGCCCTAAAAGTTTGAGAGGCACCGAATGATGCGTTGCAGTTACCGATGAATCTGCGTTCATACCTGCATTTTCCATGCCACTCATACCATTTTGACATGAAAACGCCAGGCAGGCAGGCGTAAGGGATTGGGCTTTTAACAGCAAGGTCCTCATCCTGCAAAACCTTATGTACGTCCAGGATCGGGACGACCTGTGGCAAAATTCAGCACTTGGGTGCTTTTGCGGAGTAAAGGTGACAAGGCCCCTCTGTGCTGCTGCCGCGTCCCCATTTTTGGGGTGAAACCCAGCATTTCGGCTCTTCTCAGAGGGAAGGGGGCAGGAGGGCGCCGCAGCTCCGTCCTGTCACCGCTCCGCGGGCCGGCCTGCCAGGGAGGGAGCTGCCGGGCTCCG
>NW_008824031.1:174803-241007 GCF_000699105.1 Pygoscelis adeliae
CCCGCCCCGCCCGCCCGGAACCGCCCCTCAGGCGGCTGCTGCGCCGCTGCCCGTCCGCCGCAGCCCTCCGTGGCCGGCGGGGGAAGTGGGGCGCTAGGTGCACAGTGAAGGTAGCCCCGAAGACCGGTGCCTGTGAAGGGCACTGCCTTGGAGCGTGCCGCAAACTCCAGCCCCTCCATTGGTGCGCCAAGCCCCCGGGTGCCCGGTACCTCACCGGGATCTGGGTCTGTCTCCTTAACCCCGTTCTGGCTTTTCGGTTCACCTTTGAGCGGGGCACCTCTTGATTTGGGCCTTGCTGTGGGGCTGACAGCTTGCAGATCGAGCCCGTTGCTGGCCAGCCCTCGGCTCTGCAGGTTGTTACTTACATGAACAAGGTATGGCGTTGCGCTGCGAGGCCAGCCTCAGCGCCGGCACGTGGGAAGCGGGAAAGGAAATCCCTTCCCTTAGCATGTTTATATCAACGTGAGTCACCTTTCAGAGGATTTCTGAGAACTGGTACCTCCAGCAGTGCCAGGGATGCAAGGCGTGAAAGGAGGGTCGCTTCTCATGGCATGAAGCGCTGCGTGTTCCTTGAACGTTTTATGCGAGCGAGGTCATGCAGAAAACCAGTTGTTTCTTTAACTGACGATGCAGCGTTGGCCTGTCCAGGGTGAGCTTTTACCCAGGTGGAGGGGTGGAAGTGGAAACGCAGAATAATTTGGACAACCCTAGAAATGCATGCTGCAGACCACATATTCTCTTATTCCTTCTTTGCTTTGCTTCTAAACACATCAGTTGGAAAGGCAGAAGAGGGAATGTATATGGAGGACGTGTGTTTAAGTGCAACAGTGAAATACGATACAGAAAAGGAAAAGCGAGGGTTCAAATAGTTTGCATCAAAGCAGATGAACTGCTTTTTTTACCTTTTTTTAATACATTTTGTACATGATTTCCCTAAAGAAAGCTCTCTTCTCATTGGTTGGAATAAGTAAAACATTTTGATTTGTGAACAGCTGAAAGCTTTACACTGAATTAATTATTTCTTTTTAGGTATCAGAATAAAAACTGAAGAACATTCTTTCATGTTCTGAATTTTTGCTGGCTTAGTTTATAAGTGACAAATCTTATTTCTTAATTTCATTTTCATTTCTGAGTCATGCTCTATTTACATGAAAAAAGGGATTTAATTAAAATGTACAAAACAGTACTACAAAATTACATTTAATGTAATTAATTACAAGTGCCTTAAATGTGATGAGTATGGTAAAGAAGAAATAAGGATGTGTTTGGTCACGTGCTGTGATTTGAGAAAGACCAGCATTGCCAGCAAAAGAAGTAGACTTGCCCTTTCTACGCGTCTTGCTACTTCCTCTCCTTGCACAAGTGTTTGTGCAGCAACATAGTGAGCTGGATCAGAGATCTGGTCCAGGTCAAACCTAATCTGGCCAAAAAAAGAAGTTAGTTTTAACCTAAACAAGGTCTCTGATTCAATTCAAATGCTTGTGCTGGCAGAGGGGAGGTGGTAATGTGGTGGTTAGGGATGAGTGTTTGGGGGCTGGTTGAGGGCAGAGATTGTTTCTCTTGGCCGCAGCACTGTCTTAAAATGAATGTGAAAATGTAGTTTGTGTGGCATCTGTACAGAAGCTGGCTTGGGTCCAGCCTACTGAGAGCATAAGCTCAACGAGTGCACAACTGTCTACACCTGACCTGGGAGACAGGCCCTACGTTTATTAAAAACACATTTTGCATTTAAAAACTGACTTACTAACCAGAGGAAACGCTAAATATTTTTAGTCATCCAACTAATTGTTTCAAAGGCATTGAGGCCTGCTGAAAACCCCATTAAATACCTAAACAGTTAAGTGTCTTAAATCTAAGGGAGTTAGGTGCCTGATCTGCTTAAGAATTTTTTTAAATTCTACCACCCATCTAAAACTGAAAATGATTTCTGAAATCTAGCCCTTGATCTTAATGGTTTTATGCTGAGTAGATCTTGTCCAACTTTTTTTTATTCACTAGCTGGAAAAAGAAAAGAAACTTTTCTTCTTCTAATTGGTGCTTTACCTGAGAGTAAAATTAGTTTCCCCCCTCCATGAATTCCCTGCACCTGCTTGCTGAACTTAACCCAAATCTAATTAAAAAGTCTTTCTGAATGATAGAACAATTTAAATGAGGAAAATTTCAATAATGGCATTTGTTGCACTATGAAAACTGAAACTAGTTTGGATATTTGTGCAATACGTGGCATCATGCTGTAACTGGAAGGTTTGAGGTGATCTTACAGGTACTTTTTGTGAAGCTATAACATGTCCCCTATAATTCATTGTAATCTGAAGAAGATTAGTTGATGCATATTTTTGTGTTACAGAATATTGATGAAGGATAATTTAGGCCTTGAAGACTGAGATTTTGAAATCTATTTTCAAACAGATATATTCCTAAAATAGGCACTTATATTTCAACATAACTTCTCTGTCCAAAGATGTATATAGAATGAGAGTTTTTTATTTTATTAGTTTGTTTTTTTACAACTACTGCTTATCTGTACAAACAGGAAATTGAAAGAATTTTAAATACATGTGTTTTTAAGATTATTTCTAAGCATTCATGAACACTTATGTTACAGCATTGATTTGTAGACATTTCATCATGAACGCGTATGTTACAGCATTGATTCTAAGACATCTCATGTAAAAATTACACTACTTGTGTGGAGGTAATTTTGATCCCATCACTATAGCTAAACCAGTTAAGTTTTCAACAGTTAAACATAAATTTAGATATAGGTGATTTATATCACAGTTTACCCTGCAAGTCTGGTTTTATCCATTCAGCCTGCACCCCACTGAGTTGCAAAACGCAGTTGCTCTAGCAGGTTTGCAGACCACCAGAAATTTGCAAGGCATCAGAAGGGGATCCTGGAAGGGGGGTGATATCTAAACAAAATGCTGAGGAAATACTGTTGAAGCCCACACAGGTTACGCATCTGAAGAAGCTTGTGGTCACACCTGATCAAGAGTGGAGCCAGAGACTCGGATGGTCATGTACCTGTTCATCAGAGGCACTTAACACATTCAAAATTGCAGGCCCAAAGATTGGAGTAGTTTTTCGGCCAGCTGCGTATTTTCCTTGGGTATCTGGATGTTCAGACAAGGAGTTGTGGACACACACAGGAACAGAGTTGTATGTACTTAAAATCAAGTCAGGCGGTTACTAACATGTTACACAAAACTCCAGCAGTGTCTTTCTAGCTTTGTGCTCAAGTCCTAAGTTCCCCTTGTTCCAAGAGCTTGAGTTGTCCTTTGGATTGGACCTGTTACATTTGGTTACATATAGAAATACTCTTCCAAAAGATCACGAGAAAAAAATGTAGGTTTCTGGCTATTTAACTGTAGTGAGGATTGTCATAATTCTTGAAGTTCCTGAAGTTACAGCAATTTATGCCCATGGTCGATCTGCTCTTCTAATAGAGAGGATCACAAGATCTTTTTGTATCTTTTTCATCTTTCATCTTTCTCTTCCTCTGCCTACCCATATTGTTTTAAATAAAAGTAATGAGCGCTGCATGTTTCTTATAAAGCGTGAAAGTAAGTGTACACCCTTCTGAAAGAATTCTAGGTTTTGAACCACGTGGATGGAGGCAACATGCAGCTTGGTGTAAGGCATCCAAGTTATGGGGAGTAGCCTGGCTCTAGACAAATCACTGTACCAACCTCTTGTTAAAATGATTGTTCTGTCTTTGTATAGTGCAAAGGTAGAAATGGAAGTGCAGTAAGGGAGTCATGGAGTTCAGCAAACTGTAGGCAGATTTGGTTAGGGACAATGTGGAGGAGTAAGGTACAGTTTAAAACTATGTTCTTCAAAATAGACATCTAACAGCTCCTCAAAATGGACCTCACTTTCTACTTGGGATTTTCAGCTGTCAACCCTTTCCTCAAGATGGGGCCCTCAGTCAAGTAAACCATGTTATTTTAAGTGGGGTGGCCTGATGGTGAGAGATGGACAAGGTACCTCACGTAGCCTGATGAATATCCTCTTCATTTTGTCAGTACGAATTCTGTTTACGTATTTTTGTTCTGCTTGGTAGTGAAAGAAGACAATTCATTTGTCTCACATACAGGATAGCATCTGGCTAGTTTTATGTGTACTTGCCCCCAAAGTGCAAATTGATTTGTTGTCTGAAGTGGCTTTCTTTTTTTTTTTTTTAAACATATATCACCTCCTGAAGAATTGGCTTCTTTACCAGAACTCCATGGTAAATCTCTTTTCACTTTTTCCTATTGAAGTTTTTCTGCTTTTCATAAATAATTTATTCAAGAGACCAGAGGGATGGCTAATGAGAGATTAACTCAATGCCCAAGGGCTAGGGCATTTCCCTGGGATGTGGTAGAGTCAGGCTGCGAGATCTTGCTGCAATTAATACTGCTTCCCACATCACAGGAGAGTGTGCTCGCTGCTGTGAAACACATTTGTGTGTAAATCTTCAGCTCTCTTTTGTGTATGTTAGCCAGACACTAGCCTATATATTAGACAGACAAAAAAAATACCAAGTTTAAGAATTCTGCTGAGACTAAGTCATAAAGTAGACTAAGTAGTAACAGTTGAGCAGAGTTGTTAGGATTTTGGGCAGCATTAAGTATGCAAATGGGAATCTGGATTCAACATAGTCTTCTTAATCAGCACCTGAGCAGGGATTTCAGTGGTTCTGCATGTTGGATTTGGACTCTAACACAGGGCTTTGACAGACAGAGCTCGGTGAATCTTGCTGTAGTAATTTAGGAAGTTACCATGCAATTGCTTGTCCCTGCGCTAGAGGTTATTACCCTCTGAGAATCAGCAGAAGGGAAAGTACTTTTGCTCCAGCTCTTACTCTGCTGTTCCAGTTCAAACCCACCTCCATCGGCCCTTTAAGCTAAATTACTGAGCTTTGCATAGGGCTAAGTGAAGTGCCTTTGCCTACTCTTTTTGGTGACCTCTGTGCTGGGGACAGTATCCTTCAAGGCGGGGCAGAACATCAGCTGGGGGGAAGCATCTAGCTGGGGGAATAGTATCTTGAGCTGTTACAGAAACTTTTGCCCAGAGCTGTCATATCAAAGCCTTTGTGGATCTAGCCGAGACTCCTATAGCTTTGTTTTTGAAGGTTGTTCTGGCAAGGGAGCTCTTGCCACTGTTTCCTCGCATTGTATAAACATATATATGCGTTCTGCCCAGGAACTTTCAGAAGTTTGCTACTAGACTAATACCAACTGTCAGTAATTTTCCCAGTATATATGTAAGTGAGTTTGTATTTCGAATCTGTGGAATGGTGAATGGGCATCTGTTTCAACGATGTGGGATAAACCTCAAAAACTCTGTGCATATCGACTGAACTGTACAGTCAGTAGTGGAAAACTGGAACTATTTGCTCTCTTGTGAGCTTCATGTTCCTTCCGCACTTCAGAGTAGTCCAGTGCCGGAACATCACATTTTCTCTATTGATTTAATGTTTAGAATAATTCATTTTGAAGTTAAACAGGAAAAATGCTCCCTTCAGTTTCATTTTAATGCATGATGTTTTCATTCAGTGTTAAGGGAATTCAATTAGAATCACTTTGAGTTTTACAGTAATTCTAAAGTAATTTTCAAGACTATTGTAGATTTTAACACATCATGAACTTTATAATGGGTAGAAAATGTACCTCAGGAGTAGTGCGCAATTCATCAGTGAAGAAGGAGTTTCTTATTTCTAATCTTAGATTTCCTACTGCTTTCTTTTGTGACCATGAGCAACCGCTCTGTTTCTGTGCCTTACGATTTAACTCTTGGAGATGTCATGAAGATTAAAACCCTGATTCTATGTATACATGCAGACAGAAGTGAGGCCTGTATCATTAATGTCATGAAAACTTTGAAGATGAAAAAAGCAAAGCTGCGCAGTGTTACAATAATATTAACAATCTGATTTTACATTCAGAATTTTTTTAATACGGTAATAGCAACATGAATGTGCCCAGCTGCCTGAAACATTCTCTGGAACTTCCGTCTGCTTTTTTCTAAACATAAAACATTCTTTTCTATTTTGACAGTTAAAAATGATGCTGTTGAGGGAGTAAACAGATTTTTAAGTTACCTGTTCAAACAGGTAAGTCTTCTGTTGAATCTTCAAAAGGCTCCAGTAGTAGGAAATATGCTACCGAGTAATACATTATAAAGTAGTTCATTTTTTCAAAGCAGTAGTGCAATAAAAGGAGATGCCATTTTTGCTGTAAAATTTGTCTCATTTTCTTCAGCTTGTCAAGTCTGTTACGTCAGTATGTAGTATTAATCTTAAATGCAAACATACCACTTCTAGTTCAGGAAGTCCCTGAGCTACAAATTGCAGGAGGCTGAGAGTATTTTAACAATATATTCTTCCTTAGGCATCTTGGCTTCTGTCAGAGGTAGAATCGTGGATGAGACAGATTTTTGATCTGACTGATCTGACTGCTGCTGTGTTAACCGGGAATTATGGTTGAAGTGCAATATAATTCTTTTATATGAGTGAAAGAAAAGAAACGTGAAGTTCTTGCAATAACAGCATTAGGGAGTTAAATACCAAGGGAACATAATTTCCTTTGAGACAAACAGTATTCTTTGCAATTAGAGCACAGGTTTAAGAAAAGAAATTAAGGAATCTAGGCGTATCTTCTTCTGGCTCTGCCATATACCTTGAATTCAACTCTGGAAATTTTATAAGTCATTTCTGTATGAGACATTTATGAATTACTAAAGGGGGAAATGAGAAGAATTAGTTAATAAGAGTAGTAGTGGAAAAGAACACTAGTACCTGTTTTTGTTTCAGTGAATATTATGAACTCATTCAGTGAATATTATTGTATTAGTCTTAATTTCTTTATCCAGCATGCTTTGACAAGTGAACATAGGGTTCTTTGAAGTAAATACATGAAAAGTAGTTGGCAGTGACAAAACTTCCCATTTTTAGGTCAGTCATATTATGATTTATCAAACTTATGACAGCAAATGTCACTTATTGGAAAGAATAAGTGGCTCTGTCGAGCATCTTTTGTAGCATCCTTGCACAGGGCTGAAATGTGTCTACACTTGCATAAATGAACATCAAAATCTCATTTAATGTCATCAATCGCTAGACTACTTGGGTTACTGTAAAATAGTTATGAAGTTAAGAGTGAGAATTAGGAGGAGGTACGTAAGTTGTAGTTAGCTTAAAGCAGTATTTTTCAAGTTCCGATACGTAGCTTATTGAGGGCCATTGGCTACTTGTAGGTCATCCACGTGAATCAACTAAGAAAAGTGGATCAATTATCAGCAGATTTTAATGTGCTACCAAGGGCTGCAGCTTCACTGGAAGATGTTTCTAGGTCTGCAGATGAAGAGGTTGAAAACCATTGGCTTTGACAATACCATTCCAGTAGCCTCATCTGCAAGGGCTTGTCTACACAGGACTTTCCTGATTAACTTCATGTCTCATTCTACAACAAAGAGTCTGGTTCTGTTTACGTTAAACCATTTTCAAAGTACAATTGCACTTTGAATTCATACCCTATACCTTAATCCATGTTAACTTTCCAGTGCGTGCCCTAAGGGAGCAGTAAACTAAACTGAATGACTGTCTCCACACAGGGGTTTAATGGAGTTTAACTAGCAGAATTCAAGTTCATCAAGGTACTTATTTCAGATTCATTTTCTTGATGTCCTGGTATAGACAAGCCCTAAGAATGAAAGTGGTTTAGTTCTAAGTGAATGAACCATGTTATAAAATCCATTACTGAGATTTTATTATGGTTTTTTGTGTGTGAAATATGACTACTGTAGGGTATAAAGTAGGCTTTTTTGACTTGTTTGGTACTATCTCTTTTGTAGTAGCTGCAATTAGATCTGAGAAATAAAATAGTATTCATGTTCTTCAACAACTAAATGCTTTATTTGTTTTTCAGTTTGGATCAAAATACATATGTTTGCTTAAATAGCAGAAACTTCTTTTTCCCAGTACAAAAAAATCTGTCATCTGAATCATAATTTCAGCTATGACATTATGTGTATTTGGTATGTTTTAAAGCAGATGAACACTGTAACATTTTAAGTGTTTATAGTAAATCTGAATATTATGGAAATTAGACATTTTCTGTAAATGGGAATATTCTTTAAAGTGTCTGGTTTTGATGGTCTATATGGGATGAAACTATACTTTATTATATTCCTGAAGATACAAGCGTGTTTTAAACAACAATTTTACCCCAACTGCTGCTGTATTTAAAATACATTTGTATTTGCAGCTGTAACTCATAAAAGGTCAGCTCCCATGCTTTGAAAACTCTACAAAGTTGATGTTGCATAAATGAGCATGCTTTACACAGCAGGCATATAAAGTTAACTGCCCCTCTGACTTGCATTCAGATTAATTTTTCTTCATCTTTTTTAAGACAAGTTAAAGAACTTGGCTTTTTGGTACTGTCCTTCAGACATTGATCAAAATCTTGTTAATACAGTAACACTAAAGTTTACTGAAGTTTAAACAAAGTAAAGCTCAGTTTTTCTCAGTGGTCAGCTCATGTCACACTAAAGCCCTGATCACTGATCAAAACAGCATTAATTATTTGTTTCACGTTGGGGTTGCTGTGTCAAAATCCTTTAAATACCTCTTGGAGCTGAGAGGGAATCTTACGGCCTGTGACAGAGCAGCTGGTCTGGACATGGGCTGATGCCCCAGTTGACAGGTTGTTGGATTAGAAAGAATATCAAAGGCAGTGAGTAAGATTAGGGATAAGTGAACATCTGACAGCAGTTTGCAGCAGGGGAGAACAGATGATAAACAATGGGAGCGGGGTGCTTGGGGGGGGTGAGAGGTGAGAAGGCCATGGGAAAAGTGTGGCGGCAATCACTAAAGCTCCAGGTTGCTGAGCCTCATGAATAGAACAGGAAATGGGATTTGCTGGGACAGATGTGCTGAGCAGTGATGAATACATTATAGGGAAATGAGGCTAAACTCCTAAAGGTGAGAGATGTTCTTTCTCTGAAAATAGAAAATACGGGGGAAAAAAAAGTTCACCCTCCTGGAGAAGTAAGCATTAATACTTGAAAACTAATACAGAAAGAAGTAATGCTAATGGTAATTTTAATTAAATGGTTATTCCTCAGTAGCATTCGTGATGAACTCTAGGTCATGTACTTCTAGCATAACACTCCTACAGTGCTATCACATATATAGGATTGCAAGTATTTATTTTAAACCTAAAATTGCACAAATGGTAGGATAGTTAGAATGATGGAACAGCCTGAATGGAGGCTCTGACTGGATAATGCTCAGACGCATATTCCATATCTGCAATGTATTATATAGCACTCACATAACATATGTTTGATCCTGCCACCGTTATAAGAGAGTTGTACTGAGTGATCTTGTGAGGTCCTTCCAGCCTTACATTCTTTCAATTCTGTAAAGCAATTGTATGCTTGTAGAAAATTATACATAACTGTTCCTTAGGATATTGTTTCTGTACTTCTCAAACTTCTTTAGTTTATATTCTTGATGGATACTTTTCCAATATTTATGATATAATTTTCTCAGAAAGCCAACAGAAACTTTTTGTGTGTTTACTGATAGGACTGTATATCAGTTCACCGACTTAGAATTTCTTCTGTGGTGGTTTTTTGTAATTTTTAAAGAAAATCTCGTTAAAAAACAGATCTCACATTAACCTTTTAACAGTGTATTACTTTAGCGGAAGGGGGAGATGGAGAAAGTATGATTGTTGACGTTGCTCTGAGAAAGTATTGATAAGATTTGTTCTCAGACATCTAGAAGTTTATTCCGCAATGTATTCTCCCAGTTTGTTTTACAAATACGAGCTTGCTAAAATAAAGTAGAAACACACACTGTGGGAGTCACCAACTGGAAAACATAAAGCTCAATGGTGTAAGGACAAGAGGTGACGTAGCTGTAATGGGAATGCCCACCATCTCTCTTTCCTGACCTCAAATCTCTTGGATGTGCTGCCCCTGTCCTCAAGATGAGGAGACATGTATCTGGCCTCCTTTAGTCCCTGTTTGCTCCTAGCCATGTGTACTGTAGCTGTAGCTCTAGCTTTTAAAGGAACAAGGGATTGTAACTAGAATCTGGGATGAATACATATGTCCCATGGCCCTGCTGCATGGAAATAGGTGTTTATGTTGCAGAAATGCCATGTGTGGTATTTTGACTGCAGCATCACTTGAATACAGCAATTGAAGAGTCCGTAGAGCTCTGGAGTTCCGGAAGTCCCCAAAATTAGTGATCAACAAAGATTGTGCTTCAAGTGGCCATAATAATAAAGAAATAAAATGGTGGTGAGCACAGTAAAACATAGATAAAAAAGTATACTTTACTGATTCTGATCAGCGTAAGTACTATCCTAATAGTTCTGTTTTCCGTAAAACTCTGATTTCTACATTTGCATGAAACTATAACCGAAGGACTTACATTTGTTACAGGCAGTTCCCATTTTTAAAGAGTGGTTGAAGGTTACTTGCAGTTCGATTGCATAGTTCTTTAGTTTTATATCCCAAGATTTAAACTGTTACAGGGTCACTGTCATTATGAAGGTTTCAGAAATACTGCAGTAAAACATAGAACTGTATCTAAAACACTAATCAATCACTAATTAATTCAATTAATTGAATGCCAGTTGTGTATGGCTTTTAAGCAACAGGTACATTTCTCTGTACCAGTGCTCTCTTCAGAATAGATGACAGGTTAGAAGATGTTTCCAAGTTACTTCTTGAATCTTTCTGTGTATTATTTTTTCCCAATGGGAAGATAGGAGGAGATGACCACCTCTATGGGAATCAGATTTCAGTTGAGTCTATCAAAATTGAGAGGTAAAAGTGGAATTAAGAAAATAGCAAGACCTGGAGCTAGTTGCATCTGTCACTTTGAACTGATTTTTGGGGGGGTGGGGAGAAAGGAAAGGATGAAAAGCCCTGAGGATCTTTGTGAGGAGGGTCTGTGAGAAAGTCTTAGGAGAAAAATCTAAAGATTGTTACTAAGCCTTGGCTTCTATTAGCCCCCTGCTGCTGTTCTTCATCAAGTTGTTTTAATGGCTTTCAAAGCAAGTGAGTGGAAAATGGTTTCTCTGGAACTTTGAGGAGACTGAACTGAAAACTGTCATTGCTTTATAAGTAAAACACATCAAAGATTGATGGAAGAATTGCTTGTTAAACACATTGTAGATTTTAATTAAAAAAATGGGAGATACCATAAAAGAGACATCAGATCATCATAACTACCTAAAGGTGAAAGTTTAATGGCTTGTCATCTGCTCAGGAACCTGTGTTAAGTATCTCTTTCATAGCTTTTGTGACCCTCTGTGTGTGTGCATGTGTGCAAGATTATTTTTTTTTTCCCCAGGAGGTTTTTTTTTCCTTAATATGCAGGGGGAAAAGTAGACAAGCATAAAAATGTAGCTGGTAGTTACTATGCTTTTTAATTTTTTCCCCCCTGTATTTAGGGATACCTTCTTCTGGTATTTTTAACTGCCTAGTGCTTCAAATTTTTACGTATTTCTGAAATAGTTATTTTTCTTTGTGTTGCAGTGTATATGTTCTATGTTCAGTGTGTGCAGAGTGCATTTGTGTATCATCTAGTAGTTGCGTGAGTGTTTCTTCTGGAACCTGGTCCTCTCACTTTCCTTCTCCTCTCTCCACCTTCTTTTCCCTCCACAGTCCTCCCAGACAGTAAATAGGGCGTTTTTTACAGTTGTGTAGATCTAATTAAAAAAAAAAAAAGTGAAAAAAAGTGTGCATAGAAAACATTTCCACGGAGACACTGAGCTTCATTCTTTTAAGTCAAATGCTTCTTCTGCTATGTCATGCTGCATATGATAAGGTGCATATTTAGTAAACAAATACAAACAATTGTTTTAAAAGACTAGAAGAATTCCTCAGCAAGCTGATAAAGCACACCGTGCGTTATTCACTATCCATCTTAAGATTTCAGAAATGTTCAATATTGTAGTTTCAGTTTTAATTCATGAGTTCTTTCTGGAGTCAAACAGCTACATCAATGCATGATTCTGACTCTAGGACTGATTCTTAATGTAGAAAATAGTTTTTCCCAAGAGCCTAATATGTGATGACTGTAATGACTGGATTTTCTGCACATGATATGCTTAGGAAAGGTATATATAACAAAAAAGCATAACATTATTTGAGTGATTCCGTAAGATTTTGATGACGTACAAGATCATTTAAATTAGGAGAAGGAATATTGACTGTGCAATCAACTACATAGAATTTGATAACTTTGTGTTATTATTTTAAGGATTATTTTCAATTATATTTGTCATTTTAGCTGACATTTTAGTTAGCTATAATAGTTATCTGTGAACTTGGAATGGATGTAGCATTTTGTTTTGCTGCATAAAAAGGTTCTAGACTATAAATGGGTCTGGACTGTGAAAGGCCAGACACTAAGATCCTTAGCATGTATTTTTATAAACTTTTGAAATTCCAACCTTGCTGAACGCAATGATATTTTTGCTTCTGTCATTGGCGAGGCCAGGTCTTCACTTGCATTGTTTCTACTGAATCCTAGTTTAGGCAAAGTCTAAAGGAATTTGACTAACAGATTTTTTTTTTACTTAGAAAGTAAGGTGATAGGAGTCGCAGCAGTTCAGTGCTTTTTGACCAGAAATTACATGTTCTGACAAACTGAGGTGGAAGTCAAGATGTGGAAAAAATAGGGGAAACAGGTAAATGTGTATAATGAATATAACATTGTAAATAATTCAAAAAATTATTTAGGATATGAAACTATATAGCTCTTGTATATATTCTTATCTTGAACTGCTGAAATAAACTATCACTGTTGACTTCATTCAGTTTTGTTTTGGCTTTAAGACATACCTTTGTTATTGTTTGGTCACTTAAGCTTGTTGAGCTTTTGAAACAGCAGGATTAGAAGAAAAATTGGCTATCAAGTCTTTTGGCAAATCTGTCTTAGAATTTTATATATATGTCTGCACTTAGCACTCTGCTTTCAGCATTGTAACATTTCTGACACTTTAAAATACTGTACACAGGTAGGCAGTTTCTGGCTTACTTTGTCTGCAAGGCTTGTGTTGCGCTTTAGAGTGACATTGCCGTAGCACTGCAGTTTGTACGGCCTAAAATTTGGTCCGTAACTCATCTGATTTGTACCACTCAGATAAGTTAAAGAATGACATGAGAATATTGGCCTCCTATTCAGTGAGACCAGTCAGTAATCATTAGTACAGAAATGACTATTATAGTACTTTACAGGATAGTTCCGTCAAATTTGCAACCTGATTGTCTCTCTGATTGTTTCTGTAAACTATCCTTTTTCTTGTTGAGGAGAGATGGTTGACCTGTCAGTCTGGAGAACCCTGTTTCTTTTTATCTCGTTACTTTCTCTTTGATCTGTCTAGGAGTTAAAACCTCTTGGCAGAGCTCTCACAAGACTCACGGGAATGTACAAGCCTCCCTAGAGCATTATGGTACACTCCATAGAGAAAGATTAATTTGTAAAAGTAATAATATAAATGTCAAGATTTAAGTGTAAGAATTATGTTGGGGGGGTGGGAGAGTAGAGATTTAATCACACCCAGGGGCTGAAAAAAGGTAGTCAGGGAAACTATTTCACTAAACAGAAAAACTTGGAATATTTGCTTCTGAAGTATTTCTCAAAAAAAACCCAGATGAATGCCAGTTGGCATGTGTCTTCCCTCCCCTCTGTCTGTACGTTCCTCTGCAACCCTTATGACAGAGCAGTGGCGTGCCTTCCAGTAGTGCATTAAGTGGGATGACAAATCACACCTAACAGTTGTGCCTTGGGGAGAGGATGAAGGAGAAGAGAAACAACTTTCTGCAGTGCTATGTTTTGCATACTTTTTGGTCAGCAAAGTGTGTCTCGCTCTTGCAAGGGAAAGTGTGTAATTGTCTGTAATACCTGTGGGAGTTAATTCTTCATTCTCAGACCAGCTCTGCCGAATCTGTGGAGTGAATTTGTGACCTTCATTCTTTGTCTAAGATTTTAGGCTCTTCTGTATATGCTGGGTTCATGCCATTGCATGCTCAGGATAAAGTCTTAGAGCTTAAGGTGTCTTGGTATTCTGCTGAAAGAGCCAACAGAAACGGCAATAAATAGTTTTAACGTGCTCACAGTACTCAGTACTGCTGAGGAGACATGCTAAAGATCCTGGGACCTTGTCTATGAAAACACTTGCAGTAAGCGGTAACCTTGAGTTCCTATGAGACTCGGTGTGTAGGAGGCGTCCTTCCCTGCTCTTACTTCACCATGGAGACATCGCAGTGCTGCACCTGGCTTTGTTCCCAACTTTGTTGAAACTTAGGATCTCCCAAGTGCTGCTTTGCTAACAACCTTGGCCAATCTTGTTAATGCTGGTTCTTTGTTGGCATGTACCAGACTGGTGTGTGATGCAAGGTGTATAGTTCATTGAGCTATATTGTTCCTGCGTTGATTTGACTTCTGCATCAGAATATTTTGTCCTTCATAAGTTATAGATAAATGCATAAATTTGTTAATTACTTTTTAAAATCATAATTACACGATCCACGCTATTGCTTTACAGGTGCATTTGCAAAACCAAGTAACTTTGAAGTTATGCATTACATTGTTTTCTGTGTTGTTTTTTTAAAATCCAATTTTAATGATACAACAGCCTATACACAGGCTTTTTCTTATCAGTGTTCTGCTTCAGGTGACATAGTCGGTAGTTTTTGTTTCTGAAATTAGAGCAGCATTCATCAACTGCATAGTTTTTGAATGGAGTTTTATTTATCTAAAAATGGAGTGGTCCAGTACTGTGGTAGAAGAGGGATGGGGTTTTTTTTCTGCTGGCTCTTTGTCAACCAGAGAAGATTTTAATCAGACCCTGTATAAGTTGCAGTGGAATTTGTTAGAATGACTAAAGAGGTAATGAGAAATATTAGACAATTGATGGTGGTGATTAGCATTTGGCTGAAATACCAGTGGCAACTTAAACTGTGGTTTTACGGTGTTGTCAGTGTTGTTTTCCTGAATGGCATAGCAAAATTAATGATGAAAGGACAGTTTCTTTCCTTCCTCTTTTGGATGAGGGTCATGACCTAGGGTAGCAAAGAAGAAATTATGCTTGTAGGCGTAGTGGTTGCCTTGGGACTGATGATTTTAAGATTCATTTTCTCCTTCTACTTGCTATACTTGTGTTTGTTTCTCTCCTTGCTGTGCCTGCAGAGATGAGGTGAGAGCCCTAAATCCTGGCGAAGTCAGTGGGCTGGATGTCTCTCTGAGCCAGAGATTCTACACGAGGTTGTCTTCAGCAGTCCCAATTCCTTGGGGTGCTATACCAGTAAGCGGTCAGAGGAATCACAAGTTGTGGGAATGTGGTTTGGACCAAAGCAGTGTTTGTCCAGTATGTATCATTTGGAGAGTCCTCTTCCTAAGGGGTTGAAAGGATATTTTGACTAATGAGTGCACAGGAGGAGTGCAGGAAGGAGTTCAAGAATATGAAGTGAAATTTCTCATCTACTGTGGGATCTCGGACTCGCAATGGGTACTTTATATTGAATCTCACTCTATCTTGAAGCAGCTACTACAGACATAATTGATCTAGGTCTGTTATGATGAGTGCAGAATTATTTCCCCTGCCTGTCATTAAACATCACTCGTCTGAAATTTCACAGTCAGGCCCTTTATGTCAGTAACTCTGTGGTCAAAAGAAGCAGCTGCCAGTGGACCAGAAAAGATTAAAACAGGTTTCCTGGAGATGTTTTTCATTCTTTTGGTCTCTTTAAAAAAAAAAAAGTAAAACAATATTTATTTTTCTTATAGTTAGCTGTGTCTCAGTAAAATTTAGTAGTTTGGAAAATGTTGTCTTAGTGACTTAGGAGAGTAAGTGCCATTTTCCAAAGGAATTTGCAGGAATAAGTCTCACTGAAGTTCACTAAGACTTCATCAGGTAGCAGAGCAGAAATAGTTTTGTAATCTTAGGACAAACATAGCAGTTTAAATCCCACCACAGAATATGACATTATTCAATAAAGGTGTTTAGATGTTATTTGGGTGTTCTGGCATTTGCCTGAAATGACGGTGGTTCAGAGTAAAGTCTAAACTCAGATCTTCCCTCTTTCCAGTGAGTACCTTAAAAGTGAAGGTTATTGAATGCTACAAAGTGCTTTCTTAAATCTCGTCTTTTGGAGTTGTTCATGAATTATTATAAATTGGAGCAGGGATATGAACGCATGTCTCTTGTTCCCCAGATTTGTTTATTACTGAACTACAAAGGCCATGTTTGTTTGTTTGTTTCTAACTCAATGATATGTAACAATTTATACAAATAAGGAAAACTCCAGAAAAAGAAACGAAACACAGAACACCTAGGAGTTCTCAGCAGCTCTCTGGTTCAGGTATTTCGCTGGCTTTTATTCTCAGCCTCTGAGGTTGTTCAGGGGATTTTATTTTTCATTTCCCTTAATGTTCACTGGATGTGTCATGTGTACAATAAACTAAAAAAAAATAAAATTCCATGCTCCTTTTCCACGGGGATGTGCTTTTAATGTTAGTATCACTTTTGCTTGTCCTGATACAGAATTCAGAAGACAAAATGTTACAATTTCTGATCACCATTTACCCAGGACAATTGTCTCAATTGCTTCTATCTTCTGATCCTCTTCAAAGATACGTGTATTAATCCCATTGAATGTCATCAAGTCTAGTATGTCCTTAATTATTTGGCAGATCAGAATGGTAGAATGTGAGACATGAAATTACAGGTACAGTTGTCCCCTCTTTTCTGTGGCACATACCTTTATGCAGGGGCAACATGACTGGCAATGGAGAAGCTTTTCTGTGCTGAGTTGGTTTAACCAGGTGACATCTTTAGCGTGGCTCAGTGTGTGGTTGCAGAAATGTTTGTGCTGTTTGCATGCAGGAGACCATGCAGACAGCAGGGAAAGGGGAGGGTGATACTATTTTGAAGGAAGTGCTGCTTTAGGTCAGATGAAGCAGAAAGTATGGCAAAAGAGATCTTGGTGGTTTAAATTTCCTGAGTTTTTGTCCTTTTGATAGTAATTTTGCAAATAAATTGTGTGAGATTTTTTCTTTAACAATAACAGAAAAATATAGGGAAAAGATTACAAAAGTGGCCTTTGCTGTGCATGTTTTCAGCAAGTATGGATATAAGTGGCTGTGTGAGATGTGTAATACATCTGTTTGAAAGTACAGTACTTACAGGAAAGTATTTTGCTGTCACGTCAGCTGAATACACAGTTTGCAAGTGATACTATTATCTGTTAAATCATCTTTCAGTACTAGAAATATATTCCTTAACTATGTCCAGTCAAAGTTTCAGATTTCAAGTTTTACTATAACTTTGTGGAAAAAGTAGTGTTAGTAATTTTGTAAATATGGAAAATGTATGTTCCTTTTATCCCTGCAAAATAAGAAAGTGTGTCACAGACTTCAAAGGGAAAACACAGTTTAGTGAAAATGGGAAAATACATGCAGCAAAATTTAATAATATGACAGGAATTTAAGTAAAACACAGAGCAGTTGAATACTTGCTTTAAATTTTATCATTTATATACAATAACACCAGAGTCTGAAAACTCTACTTATTAGCAATTGGTTCCTTTCAATAGAATTGGAGTTAACTCAGTACTAGGAAAGCCCCATCTGTATCTCAACTTATAACCTTAAATTATATGCTGACCTGGCAGTAAAATGATGTGAGAAAAGTCATAAATTTGACCTTTGTGCATATCGTGTTTCTTAATGCAAGCACCATATCCTTATTCTTTGTAGTATAGATTTCAGTATGCTACTATGTATTTGCCTTGGAATAAAGCATGTTTGATATGTATATGCAATTGTTCTTAATAATATGTATATTAAAAACAGAAAAACAAGGAGAGAAAGGAGATTTGACTTAATTTAGTGTACTTAGGTATGCTTAATTCTCATGTTTTATAAATTTCATTCAAAGGTAAGTGATCGTACTGATAGCTGAATGCCAAGCTAAACTGCAACAACTCCATTGTTGAAAAGTACACACAAAAAACAAACTGTGACCTGAAAAGTAAACTTCCAGAGGATTATACGAGAAAGTTTACTTACACATCAAGTATCTTAGTTGTAATTGTTCTGGCAGTTGATGTACATAAAATGAACAAAGTGGCTTGGCCCAGTATTGCATTAACAGTTGAATAAATTAATGCGTTCTCCATTGTTTATTTTACCTCCTAAAGTGTGAAAAAATTGCACCTTTGAACAGTAAACTGTATTGCCATAGCCATCTGTTTGCAGTTTCATTACAAACTCCTACCAGAATAACCCTCACTTTGAAGAGAAAATTGATATGGGTTGTAAAAATTACAGTCTGTGACCTTAGGTTTAATGTCTCTTGAGGTATCCCTGGTGTGGTCTCCACTGCTATACATTATGATTTCTTCAAGAAGTACCTTTATGTCTTCCAGCTAATTTCAGAGAAGAGGTCAAGTCCATGCCTCAAAGAGTTTGCTGTAGCATAGAGCTGAGCACCTCTGTCTCTTGTTCAAGATCCTTATACATAAAACGAGTGTGGTGGAGAGACCACAGCAGCTTTGCCCTGCCCTGCCCAGAACTGCTGTGTCAGCTGGAGCTGCCGCGTTGTTCTTTAGTGTATGGGATGATTTGTCCCCCATGAACTTAGCTTAGTCTTACTTATGAAATTGTTAATATTGTCAATTAAAGCCAGTTAGCAGCGGTAATGTTTGTGCTGTAGATAGAACGTTCATTTTTAATGTTGTTGAAAAGTCATCAGTTTGTGTATTTTTGGATGCAGATTCCACAAAGGCAGTAAAAACAGTCATTTCTAACTGAAACATTTGAATACGGGTAAGTTAAAAACTGCAAAATGCCATTATTTGTAATCATGATGCTTTTAAAATAAACATTCTGGATAGTTTAGTAATGAAATCTTACAAGCTTTGTTTAAAAAACAAACACTCCCCCCCCCCCCCCCTTCCTCTTGAGCTTAAACAGTGGCTTGTTTAAAAAACAGTAAAATTCCATAACACTTAAACTCTTTTGAAGTAGCTCTTCAACATCAGCAAGTAATTCTGCAAATTGCTTTTGAAGATGAGGCTTAGTTTACTCCAGTGTGTGCAGTCTGATGGAGTGGATTAGCGGGTGTGGACTGAAATTGTAATTTAGGCTTTTTTGTATGCATGTGTCTTTCTCTAGAACGCTCCTTATCAGATACATCTCAATCCCCTTGGAATACATAGAACAAGGCTGTTCTGTTTAATAGTCATTGGTGAAAACTTGGTATGTATATAATGGCATTACATTCATGTTAACTACTAAAAGTCAATTTTTTCATCAGGTTTTATAGTAGAGCACTTTTTTTTTTAATCAGATCAGTTCCCAGAACAAGGTCGCTGCGTGGTCACACAAATGCAATGATGGGGTAGGGGTAGAGCAGAAATGTGCAGCTGGGGTAGAAAAAGGGGCAGCCTGGGTTTCGATTGACTTACACTGTTAGGGGGCTGCACCCTAGGACTGAGTGAGTGTAATAGCAACACTTTGCATTTAAATTAGTAGTTGTGTAATATGATAGCCAAGCATAAGACAGTTCCCTAATACTGATGTGTATATTCAAAAGGAAAAAAGAGTGCCAGGCACTCACCTAATGCAAATTAGAATGATTTTATTGATTTTATTTTTTTTTAACTGAGTTGCATGGTTTTACACCACCTGAAAGTGCTTCCTTTCATTTTGAAAGATATGTAATGCTTTCTATGAAATCTGTAATTATATAAAAAGAAGACAGCTTTCTCCCTGCTTGTCACAAATCAAACCTTTAAAGTAGACAAAAAACCTGTGATAAGTCATTATTTCAAACAGATTTCATATGCAAAATAGTCTGTTCAGGACAGGGTTTTTCTTTTAGATGAAAAAGTTGAATATTAATTGTCCTTGCATTTTTGCCTGTTCCTTTGCACTGTTTTTTTGTGGATGAAGAAGATTTTTAGATACAGCGTGGCAGCCCTTTAGCTTCTATAAACAAAAAACCACCCCACTAACTTATTAATCCAATTAAAAATATTCAACAGGAAGCAATGAAACTTCTAAACCGTATGGAACAGGTATTTTATTTTATCCTTATCTGGAAAACTTCACAAGTCCAAACTTGCTTTAGCTGTCTCTCTCTGCTTGATTTCTGTTCTTCATACAGGTTTCACAGTATCATGTCGACTACTAATGCTTTATTTCTTTAAAAAAATCCCAATCTATGGATTTTTGGGGGTCAAAGCTGGTGGTTTATTTTTTTATTTATTTACATAATTTTTGCATGTGGCACAGTGTTGAAAATACTATGAAGAATACTCAAGACAGTGCAAGGTAATTTGGTCACTAATTGTATGATAGGAAAGTGAAAAGCAAAAACTATTCAGTCGTGAGTTTGCCTGGAGGTACAGCTTCTGTGGGCACATCATTGTGGACACTGGAAACATTATGTATTTATTATATATAACAAAGAGTTATAGCATTAATAATTCAGCTGGCAAGAAATGGTTTATATTAGATTATAAATCCTCATATGTTTCCACTGAAAAGTGCTACAGATGTGACATCAGATTCCATTAAGCTGAAAAAAGAAATGTAACAAGGAAATGTCAACTGATAGGAGCACTTCTTCTGTAGTGGGTGGAGAAAGGAAGGGAAAGGTTCATTTACAGAGGGACGAAGGCTTAACTTTTATCATCCAGTATCTCCTATCTTGCTGGGTTTACCATAGGGGAAGTTCACTCTGTTTAGCCCAAGAACTGTGACTCAAGGAGAAGCAGCAGCTAATACACACCTTCAGGGCATATTTTCCCATTGTAGGAGCATATATTTTATAAATCAAAAAGTAATGAATTACTGAGTTGCTTTTATTGCGAATTTACCTCTTGGCAGCTTTTATTGGTCATAAAAAGGTGAATATGACTGAAAAGCATTAAGCTAAGACCACTTAAGGAAATAAAGGTGGCAGGAGGCTGCAGGAGCTGGCTGTGTTGCTGCAGATTTTTGTCTGTCTTCATGAGTCAGTTACCTGATTCCCCAGGCTGCTCATCTGGATTAACCTGACAAAAACCCATCTAATAAAGTGACAAGTTTGGTATTCTCTTGCCATGCGGTTCTGGGCAACAAGTAGACACCTCAACAAGAGAATGCGTAGTGAACTTCCAGATAGAGGCATTGCTGCGCACATTGATATTAAACTGTGTGGATAAATTTTTAGAAGATTGGTTGAATGTGAAAATGAGTGCAATAGAAAAACAAGCTTTACACAGGTTTTTAAAGAAAAAAAATACCCTCATACCTTAAAAAATTTTTTGAGAACAGAAAAAAGCAAAATCTGGTTATTCCTCTAGGAAGTTTTATTGCTTTGTTACATGTAAATCGTTAAACAGGGACCGCACACTTGCTTGGTTTTGCTGACTCTGGTTTAAGACTGCTATTTGCCAATTAATTCTCTTACTTGTTTTTCTTTACCTATAGTGTTGTTATTTTATTGGATGAAGGATGGTCATAATCCCTTTGCATTAAGGACATTAATTACTTTTGTATCTTATGAGCGTGGAAACAGAGTAAATGGAGCAGTGAGGACAGAGTTGTTTTTATGTTATAATTGCTTCAACTTCTCAAGTTGGGTTTTTTTGCAAACATGGAACATTTACTTCTTGGATGACTGCTTTAAACCCAGTCCAACTGGTAGAGGCTAGGGGATCATGACTGTTGTTTGTCATTTTAACCCTCATAACTTGGGCATGTGGCTTATCTATACCATAATGTATTTGTCGTTTTCCCTTAACTGCCTCTGTTTGTTTACACCAACTTTTGCCTGGGCTCTAACTGAATTGTAAGATCATTGAACAGGAACTGTTCCCACTACATATGTTTAGTGCCTATCACAATGGGTCGCCAAACGTCGTGTTGTCTCTCCTGTAATGTAAACAGCAAGAAGCTAATCTTTGTCACCGAGATTTTTTTTTTCTCTTTTAGTGGCATATGTGAAGTTAGTTTGCTTATTTTGGATGTAGGTCTCCAACATTTTAAGTGATCTGCTTGCGTGGCCTGTTAGCAGTCTCCTCAAAAATCCATAATACAAGGTATGAACCCTTTTTACTAAGGTGGTTTTGGTGTGACTTTACAGTTCTTGGCAACTTTGGCTTTGTCTGTCCAAGCAGAAGTTTTCTGTGATTAAACATGGGAGATGACATAGGGCAGTGCCTTTAATTCAGTCGCTTTTTAAATTACTAAATACTTAAATAAGGCACATAACATAGGAGAAGCTTTCCGTAGATTTTGGGTAAAGATTGTTTCTGCTTCAGTCACGTGTTGTCTGTCCAGAGGTCATTACAAGAAGTCATTTAAATCAGTGCAAATCCAACATAAATTTTGATTTGTTGAATGGTCTGAACTCCCAACAGAGTAACTACAGGAAATCTGTTACTGTAAACCTGAGTGTTGAGGAGTTATTTTAGGCACCCTTGTGTGATGTTGTGAAACAACTATTACATAGAGTTAAAGGAAGCATTTAAAGAGGTTTTGTGAGTGTTCTTGCACCTGTTACACTAACATGTTTTCGGTTTACTCTGCAGAATAAAACTTCTAATAAAATCTAAGAAGTATAAACCTTTAATTACGCGTGTTTAAAACATACATGTAATACAGTAGGTGTTTCAGAAGCTATCAGTTAATTGTTTTATACATAAAACAAGCAAGGCAACCTTCTCTGTGCAGCTGCTGGACTTTAGCACTGGTTCATTGAAAGGAGACAGTTCAGTGCCCAGATAAGCCTTAGCCTTTCTCCTCAGGTAGCCAGCTATGGCATAGTGCTTCTGTATTATGAGAAATAGTGAATAATTGTTTCACATTCACCATCTCCATGTCGTTCATGATTTTACAGACTTCTGCCATGTCAGCCCTTAGTGTGGCACTGTACGTAGAATACCTTTAGCCTCATGGCACAGCCTGCTGTACCACTATCCTTTTCTCTTCCTCATCTTGAAACTCAGTAGCATTGGAATGGTGCAGGTCGTCTTATTTGTAACTGGGGCACCACAAATCTAACTCACTTCCATTATTTATAAACAGGTCCCATTCTTTGGGAGGGTCCTTGGAGATGGTCCTTGAGGAAAGGCCTACATCTGTCTCTCTAAACTTGTGTTTAAGTACTTATTCCCTCCATTTGAAAAAGCTGCATCTACAGAGAAATTGTTGTGAGTCCCAGCAGGGCTGTACACAACAGTAGAGACCACAGCCAAACTGAGGGGGGTTTGGTTTGTTTGGGTTGGGGGTATCAGTGTAACACTGAGCTGAGTACTGGTACGTGTGGAGACACATTTACCTGACCTATGAGCTGATTCAAGAGCTTCTCAGGTGGCAGACCTTGTATGGGTGCTGCCCTCAGGGACAAGATAGGGGAAGGCATTCAAGCTGCCCCAAATTAAGTGTAGAGGGAAACTCCCAGGTGACTTGTTTCAGAGCATGTCCAGGGTCTGTCACATGTGGAGCACACCCCATATCGCCATAACATCAGTGCCAGTGAATGTTTCTTCCTACAGCATTAGCAGAACATGTCCTTTTTATTTTCTTTATTGGTTAGCCTGGGCTAAGTCTTAGGCGGGTTGATCTAGTAAGCAAAAGTTATCCTTTGCGTAGGTATCCTGACAGCAATTTGACCATGTTGTTCAGGCATATATAGCCTAAGGTAGTGGAGGAAAGCAGAAGACAGAGATATCCCTGGTGCAGTGATTCTTAAGGCATTTTAGCCAGAGATAGAGAGAGTGTAGGTGGGAAAAAGAATGGTATTTTGATTATAGGCTTCAATACAACTTCAGTACAAGTCCAACTTATCCGTAACAGACGGTGTGAACAGGCTCCTGCCTGTAATTATGGCAATGAGCAGGTGCAGGAGGAGCCTTAGGAGAATGATTTCAAGGATGGAAGGAGGACATCTCAAGTATGGGTGGCATCATAAACAGCTCTCCACTGGTAGGAGTCACATCTGCTGAACTTGCATCCACTGTCAACACTTGTCTAGCAGAGAGCTCTTTGCAGTGCGTGGTTGTCCTGGAATCACTTGAACCAAAAGGGATTGAGTTCTCCTTGTGCAGACTGTCAAGCTAGTAGCATACTGTTGTAATTCTAAGTTGTCAATGCCATTATCAAGTCAGTCTTATAGACAAGATGAGCAGGACTTGTGACACACTATTGCACATTCAAATAGTACAGAAATGGCTATTAGTGCTTGCTTTTCAGGGTGAGGGGAGGACTGTTTAATTTGGATGCCTTTTTGAGGGATTGTCTTTTGACACCCTTCAGCTGCCTTTTGTCAAAGGCTTGGAAGAGTATTCTGGGGAAGCATTGCTGTATGCTTCCTCTGTTCTTAAATTTTCCTTTCGCTGTTAGAGCCAGGCAAGATGGACATCTCATCTGACCTGATAGGGCTTTCTTACGCAATTTGTGCTTATGTAAGTAATCTGTCTTCTGTGTAATATGAAACGAAGTTGTCTCACATGCTGCCTCTCCTGGAATACAGCTTTATTAATTTACACATACTATATGCACTAGTTCAGCATTGCAACATCACAGAACCTGATCACTGAGCGTAGAACTAGAGCGTGATTACTTTGTGATTAAAGATTTACCAAATCAAATATGTGTTATACAAGGTTGTTGCAGCATCAGAACTGCTCTTCTGAACAGATAAAAGCTAATATAAAATATTTTTGACATATTTGTCTTTATAAAACTTCACAGGACACGTTTCCTATTTGAAGAATAATTTTTTAAATCTTTCTCAAGTGTAGTAATATACTCCTTTCTCCTTCCTGATGTCAGTGTTTAGATCTCCCAGCATGCAATTATACTTACTTCTCTCACTTCATTGAGAGATACTTTGATTGTTCCTTTTTAGACATTGGAGAATGGACTATTTTAAAATAATTCAAATATATATGTTTATTAAAATGAAGAGCATTAAGGGTTTGAGAGAGCTTTTGTATTTCACAAAGATACTTCTCTTTTTTGGGAGTGATGTTGACCATTGATACCTTTGATTCTTTCCAACTATCTGTAACTGTGGTGATAGGAGAGCATTGTTAAAGACCAGGATATACGGAATGGAACAGTTTAACAAGTAATCATGGCTACTTGGCTTTTAAAAGCATGAATCTTGATCAGTTTCAGCAATTAATATTTTTGTCTTAAAGATAAGATAGAGATATTACATACAGCTTGATATACTTGGTCAGAAACTGGTTAGAATTAATGTTCTGTAAAGTATGTAAAGCAGCATAAGAACCATTGGTAACTGTTTACATGCTATTAATAATTAGCAACCTTCATACTAGTCTGTTAGGAAAGAACCACGCATTGGGTACAATAGAAACTCAACTCCATACGGTTGGGTTCAAATTACATTTGACTTGGACAATAAGGCATGAATGGGGCTCATTTGAGTTTCTGCCACTGTAAACAATGAGATGTTGGAATGTTTCATTTGTTTATTGATTTATTTATTTGGACAGGTGCAGGTTGATCATATGAAATAATTTTTTATTCAAATATAGGCAGAAAATAGCTTAACAAACATTGTCCAGTCAGAGTGTATGATGATAACTAACATCTTGAATGGACAGACTCAAATTAATTTAGCCTGTAGCTGGTTTTGTATTTGGCTCTTAAACTAATCAAATCATGTTCTAGAGAAAGTGCTTTATGTACTGTCCAGCCACTTAGAAAATTTAGATTTTATTTTCTGATTAATTTCTTTTTAGGTACTAAGTTCCTTCTTCTACTTTCTGTTAAGAATTATGTGCACGTCTGTGAGGTAGATCCTGTTAATGCTAATGGGGCTCATCCTTGAGAAGAGGTCATTCAAATCTGATGGATCCCATCTGGATGAGGATCATTCTCTAGGGTGTAATTTTCCTCAGCTATTTGAAACCCTTTCCTAAGTGCTCCAAAGCAATCAGGTTCTATAATTTGCAAAATGGAGGAAAGAGCCAGGAAGATTGTTGCTGGGATCATACATTAGGAAGTGGTATCACAGGACTAATAGCCTAAATTAATGCAAGGAGTGCCTTGATTCAGGCTTTTTTTGTCTTCTCCATCAGCTGGACACCTGCATTTCTCCCAAGTGGACACTACAAAGGGAGAATGGATGATGGTAGCACATCTTGCCATTTGGGGCAGGGGAAGGTTGAAACTGAAGTATCAATTTGAAAGTACATGCAGAAGACATTATCCTTGGTCCACAGTTTCCCAACTCACTCATGTCAAATAGAAAATTGCACAGCAATCTGCAAACAAGAGAAAATCCCACATATACATGTCTCACAGGTAGAAATAAACCTACAAAAGGATTGAGTGGACCTAACACATTTAATACCTTAAATTATCTTACCACACAACATAGCCTATGCTATTAAGTTCAAGT
Organism: Pygoscelis adeliae; assembly: GCF_000699105.1. NCBI lineage: Eukaryota > Metazoa > Chordata > Aves > Sphenisciformes > Spheniscidae > Pygoscelis > Pygoscelis adeliae. The sequence goes on from NW_008824031.1 coordinate 201,251, forward strand.
GTTACAACTATGTGTTGTGTCATAGTCCTTTCAAAGTTGTTCCTCTACCTCTCACCAGGTGGAACAGATTGGATATACACTCAGCTTGATAAACAATGGCTTTAATATTTCAGTTCACACTGAGAATTTGCTGTCTTTATTTCTCTTTCAACATTATATTGCATTTAAACAATGACAGGGCTTCTCTTCTAATGCACGCGTTTGATTCCTGTCAATGCTAATAGAAGGTATGTGCAGACACCAATGGAAGAGTAGACTAGAGTTTCTCTTGAGGTGAACAACTGTTTATAATTAGAGTTGTGGGAATGAAGGAAAACCCAGCTAGCAAGCAAACAGTCACTCTTCCAAAAAGCTTGGTAAACTCATAAAGCTCAGGAGCTTAATCTCTGAACCAGAGTGCTTGTTATCTAATCCCCACCAGCTGTTGTGTACTTGGTAGCCATGACATCTGTAATAGAGCTGAAGCGCCTGTCTATATTGGTTGGCACCTTTACCCACCAACTGAACTTGATTCTTCTTTCATTGCTTACATTTACCTGCTTTAAATCATTAACCAGTTGCTCAGGGTTTGATCATCCATTTAACCATACTTTATAATAGAGAGCTTGTGCTGCTTTTCACATTAAGCATATTTTAGGTATGTAGGTTTTCAGCAGGTCTGGTTTTTGCCTTGCTAATAAGAGAAAGGTATCAACCAAAAGAATTTCTTCTGGTTGCAGAGTGTTTCCTTATATATACTTAAAACTGACCTAGGAGTGAAATCTCTTGACTTGTATTTCAGCTGAAAAATACCGTCACACTTCTAATAAGCAGGGTGAAGAATTATATACGTGTCTCTGTTAACTGGTGTGTATGAATTGATACAGGTGATTATAGAAGGTAGAATATAAATGTAAGCAAGTGTGTACGTGTTCATTGTAACTGTGGAAGAATGCTTGTTTTCAGGGATTGGTTTCAGCTGTGCTGTGGTGGGTGTCATTTTTTTAAGATAGCAGAGGACAGAAATTGGCCCAACTTGAGAATAGAATCCATTTTAAGTCTCCCAGTTCTTGGGTGAGTGCTGTGACTTCACGCCTACTGTTTGACAGTATCCTCACCACCACAAGCAGCGCAGAGTAACAGCTGTTGGGCCTTGTAAGGGGTTAGAGGGAAGGATGTCTTGTTCCTGGATGCCAAATGAGTTTGGTTAGGAGATAAGCGCTGAGCTGTCCTCCTAAGATAATACCATTTCTGGACATGGAAGAACTTAGATCTATGGGTTATTTTACTGGTTAAAACTTAGCTGCTTATAGCTTCCTAGCACCTGAATGATTAGATTGGGAATCTGAAATTGATACTGTGGCCAAAATTGGGCCCAAAGACTACCACAGTCTTAAGTTAGCTGTCAGCATAATATTATGGATCTAAGATTTTGAACTGTCCTAAGGCAATTCTCAGCGTCTATAACACTTACTGTCAAAATCCAGAATAATGGTCTCATAAATAAAACCAACTATACCAAGTTTGCAAAGAAATGCCTGTTAAAATTTTGTTAAATTTCATTATAGTCAGTTTTCACTTGGAATTAACTTTACTGATGGATTTATTTTTTTTTTCCCCCCAGAATGGCACTAAGAAGTTCTGGGATTTTATGAGGACACATGACAGGTAACAGATGGAATCACGTTATTTCCTTTTGTCTTTATGTTGTTTTTCATACTGTATTCTCTTCCACTGGTCAAATCTTATTGATGTGGAGTCACTTCTTTCTCTTCCAACTTCCTCTTCAATTCTCACTTCTTGTGTAATACTTGCAGATCGTTCTCTACTATTTTAGACAGAATTAGCAGAAATTTTGAAATCTCCTCATGGTTTATTATGTTTTCCGTAAGTTTAGTCTGTGCTTGACTTTTCAAATATTAGAGTTTTGGCACATGATATATTGTACATTTTAATGATTACATAGAAGGTGGAACTGAAAGTTTGGATTGTATAACACTTTCTTTTTTGAGTGTGAATATATCACCTGAAGGAAGGACTCTGCCCCCCACATACTTAACCCTATTGTTATTTGTGCCATTAAACGGTCTAGTCCCAAGTATGTGACCATACTCTCTCACCTGTGAATATGCAATTCCAGGAATTGTCCTAACATAAAGACTGTTAAAAAGCAATCTAAAGTTATGGTCATACTGTTTGATTTTTTTCAGTGGCAATTACTTGGAATAAGGTACAGATTCTGTTTTATGTTTGAGTAATTCCTAGTATTATGCTAACTTTTTTATTTTAATCCTTTCCATTACTGCTATATAAGGATGTTTTAGGCAAAGCCTAATTCAAGTAACTTTGCAAATGCCTGAAACCTCTCCTAAGCGCATGGGAAGAAATGGATGGCCAGCAACTTAGTTCTGTCTTTCCAATTGTATTTCTCCGATCAGGGAAGAAAAGCAGTTAACTCCCTTCAAAGATCAGTTCATGCAAAATTATAACAAATAGGGTGTATATGAAACAGGCCCAGTCTCAGAGTTATTAAATACTAAAATATTCATATGACTTTTTAAAAGTATAAATATTAATCTAGTCACTGAAAATTCAGGTATTAGAAGATAAAAATTAAAAGCAAAAGTAACAATGTTTCCCTAGAAAAAGCTTTTCTAAATCTATTAAATGTAAATCATGTAGCAAAACACTAATGGCAAAAGAAATTGTGACTTGTAACCAGAACCATGTTGAGATGTATTCTTCTTGTGTGTGAAATAAGTAGGTAAGATCAATTGCATTTTTTTTAAATTCTTCTCTGTTGGAATTCTCTAAATCCTTACAGTGATTCTTTTTGTGTGTAGGTAGGTACCTGGGATGGACAGAAAGTGATAGCAACACTTTTTATCAATATAAAGGTTGTGAAGGTAAAAGTGCCAGAAAGACTGTGAAAATAATAGCTAGATTAAAAATGTCTGTACTGCTTGAGAATGAGGACAGAAAAGGGAGTGATATTTCGATACTGAACTTCACACATGCTTTTGGAATTTGCCTGGAAGACAGTTCTGTCTTTGCACTTTGTCTCTCCATATGGGCATGTGCCTGGATTTATGATCGCAGATACAAAGGCTGAAATGATAATTGATTGCTGGAAATTTAATATATGCCCTGTACTTTCAAGCAAGTGAATCCAGCCTCAAGTCACAGTGCTGAGAACATGACTTCCAGATGAATAATTTGTATTATTATTTTTGTTTAAACTTTAGATTATCGCTCTGTGATAATGTGTGAATATATGCAACTAACTGAGTGGGGTAAATATTAAAGGATCAGTTTTCCATGAACTTCTTGAGAACAGTATTTCTGAAGGACTTTTGTGGACATTTTTAAAATAGTTGAGAACATAACTGTATGAAAAGGCTGCGGCCACATGTCATGCCAGTCATCTCTGGTCACATAACATTTGTTAGCTTCAGATGTACAACAGCTGCCATCCTAACTTATTAGCGACTACTATTGAACTGTAGAATGTCTAACGCTCTTTCACAAGTAAAGTCAATGCAACTTCTGACACCAAAGGTAATAACGTGAACTTTCTGTATAGGAAATCCATGGTTTTGCATAAATTCTATTTGTGAATATGAAGCCAATTATTATCAGATAGATCAGTCAGGTTCAAAATTCCTTACAATGCATTAAGCCCTACATTTTACTGTATTTTAATAGGACAGCTGTGATGCTAGTTGTATGGAAAAGTCACGTTGTCTAGTTGCTGAAGAGTATAGAGGACTTCATACTTAGAGGGCACTTAGAGGTTCGTTACTCTTAATGAAGGATAAAATCTTGAAGAAGAGGAGGGGTTTCCGGGACACAAGTCCTGTTGGTCAGTATTTCCTAGTGGGTATGTCTTCTTCAGGAAGATTGTAGGTGCTTTCCAGAATTAAGATCCCTTTTCTGTCATTAAGACCCCTTTTTCAAAAGTACTCAAAACTTATTTTACTTCTGAAAATGCTGTAACAATGTTAAATGCTCCAAATTTTTTAAAAAGGGCTGTTCACCTAAATTGTACATACATATTGCCAGATCTGTAAAGTACACATGTATATATTATATATTTACATATAATTGGTATGTATAATGAATCTAATGATACTGTATACACAAAAAAATACTGAGCTAATCATATAAAAACAGACATTGAGCCTAACTCATGTCTTTATCTGTCATCCTCTTTCATCAGCATAAGTAAACGTTTGCTTAAGACTGACTTCTTTGCTGTATGACAGTGAACTGAGAGCTTGTGTGCTGGGTTCCTTTGGGGCCCCAGTGTTCTTTCTCATTTCAAATGAGGTCAACATAAGCCAATATTCAACAGATATTCAGAATATAGTCTTAATATATTAGTCTTAGCAAGAGAGATTAAGTTATTTTTGTATAAATTTATCCTTTCCAACTGTTCGGATGAACAGCTGATTAAATTATACAAAGACAAAAACATGAGGACTGCAGTAGTCATTTCATTTGCCTTAAGTGTGAGTCACCTCATTTTAAAATCTCACAATATATTGCAGTAGGTCAAGATCGTTTAACCATATGCAAGCTGGGGTGACACTAGCACAAGCTGAATTAGCAGATTTTTTTATTAGATATTCCTTTTTTTTCTTCTTTTTTTTCTTCTTAGTTATTGCAGATGTGGGCTTGAGTCTCCAGTGTGTGGTTCCTGAGCTTTCTTAAGATCAAAACTGTTCAGAACTAGGGTATCAGTCCTGGAGTCACCTCTGCTTTATTCAGTTTGTAATTTCTGCTGAACATATAATTGCTTGCTCTCAATCCCTATGCCAGTTAAAGAAAAAAAAAATACTTTTTGCAAATTTTTTACTGGCCACACAATAAACTGTTACAAAGGCAAACCTTCAAAACCTGTGTTGTCAAAAGTCAGTTGAGTGTCAGCATAGACAAAAGCGGCAGCATTTCCTACCATATTGGGGTTTAAATTGTAACAGAAGGAAGACCCAGGACACAAAGACATACTCACGGAGAGTAGTTAAGTCCTGGAACACTTTGCTCAGACAGGTTGAGGAACCTCCATCCCTGGAGAAATTCAAACCTTGACTGGGCAAGAAATCAGTCCTAACTTAGAAGTTAGTCCTATTTTGAGGAGGAGGTTGGATCAGATGATCTCCAAAAGTCTCTTACAACCTGAAGGTTTCTATGATTTTATAAGTAGATTAAATACTTAATGAATGTTACAGTTCCCATCTGACATCTGTCAAAAATTTGTAAACTTGTCAAGAAATCTGTCAACTTATAAGCCATTTTTGTATTGGAAAATAATGTGTTTACTATCATTCTTGTCCTGTGGAGTTACACTGAAGTTAATCTTTCTTTGAAACATGCAGATGAACATTATCAGAGCTCATTGCAAGGTTTTATTACGTTGTTAGAAACAACAGTGAAGATTACTAAAAAGGAATGAAGAAAAGTAAAAATCCTTGATTACCTCTTTTCAATTGTAATTATTTAACAAGTTTATCGAGGTGGTGCTCCTAAGTGTTACATAGTTCTGGCCTGTTGTGTTAGGCAGTGACACACAGCAAAAGATGCCTTCTGCAGCTATTTTATGCACTGTTTGCGTTTCTAATTAAGTTTACTTTTCCTCTGAATACTCAGCTGATGTGTTTGCTCATTATTAAACATATCCTTACGAAAATCAAGCAGAGTGCAAGAAGTGAAAATTTGAATGCAAGGTGTATTTCAAGATGCTTCTTAAGACTTGGGTCTATCAGAACTAGTTAGCATATTGTGGTGGTGTGATCTGCGGGGGAGGAGTTGTTAATTTTTTTTTTAAGGTCACTGCTTTTAGAAATAAAAAACCTGATCAGGAGGACATTTTCCTTCTGCAAATTTATGGTGATTTTCTGTCAGAACTAGAAACATACCAAATATTACAAAGTAATCATCGATGCCTGTAACAAAAAATTATTCTCTAAAACCAGACTCATGTTCCAGCTATATTCTCCCTCATCCTAATTTTGCTATATTTAGTACAGTAAGAGCCTGAAATGTAATACTTAAGTTTTACATTCATCTACTTTATAAAGCAATAGACCAAGTTCGTTTCAGGTTTCAGCAACTCCCCTTAAACAGATTCAAGGCTTTTAAAAGACATAATTTGGGAACAGATGAAGGTCAATGTACAGTCATGTGCTCGCTTTTGTGCTTTGAGTAATAACGTTCAAGAACAGGAACATAACCGTACCTTTTGCTAGTTGCCAAATAGAAGGACAGCTTTCAAATTGCATTGTGAATGGATATAAAGCAAAGTTATGGCTACTTCTCTATTTAAAAGTATGAAAAATTCACTGTAAAGTACACTACATTTGAATGAAAAAAAAGTTGAGGACACTGAATTGCATGCAAGATTGTTATGTGAGTTCCTCTTAACCCTGAAAACGTCATGTGACAAGGAAAAGGCATTAGGACCAAAAACGTTACAACTCTGCATGCACATTGTACCCTTGTTATGCTGTGGTTTTAACTACAAAAACATGTCACAGTGCCTCAGTAATAGTTCCTGACTTAAAAGTTCTTAACGGAAAAAACTTGATAAGTCTTTTCTTATCTCTCTAAAAGGAGGAGGAAATAATATTCCTGCCTTATAAGATTGGCTTCTTTTAAGTAAAGAGATTAATTTATTTCACATTTAAAACAAATTAAATCCTAATTTAATTTAACTGTTTGCTCAGAAAAGAAGCTTTACAAAGAAAAATGAAAAGTGTAGTTTTCCATCAGGAGGGAGCTTGCAGGGTGAAGGAAACCAAGGCAATCTGCACCGCGGCGTGTTGTCTCCTGCAGGTACCAGCGCTGGGAGTAAACAGAAAGAGGTTCTCAAGGCAAGTTAAAAATGAACATAACTGAGAACGGGAAGATGAATATACTCAACCGGTCACTCTGTCCTCTGAAGTTACCTGGCCGAGTGCTGGCATCTGCGTGCCCCTGAAGTCGGGGAGCACGGCTGCGCAGGGGGGAGCGAGGAATGCTGCCACCGAACAGCTGCGCTGGGAGCCTGCTGCATCCCCGGCCCTGGCCACGAGAGCCGGCCAGGTGATGGGTCGCTAGAGCCACGCGAGTGGCCTGGAGGAGCTGGGGTTGCTATTCTGGCTCCGTGGATGTAGCAGGCAGCTATGGAGACAGCGTGGAAGTCATGTGCCCTGACCACATTATAGGAGTGGATTAAATTCCTTCTCCTATTTCATATGCCAGATCATTTGGGCTTTATGGAAACTTAATCCTCCATGTATTTTTCTGGTTTATGTCCTAGTGTATTATAAGACACCATGAAATTTAACTCAGATGCTTCCTTTGTGCAAGAATTATCACAGTAGCTTTAAAATGGGTAAAATACAGCTTTTTAACATCTTTATAGGTAAAATAAAAATCTTCCTTGGGTGGCATGTGCCTTTTATGTGCAATGATGTGCTGTTGTGCTGTAAACCTTGTCTGTCTTTGTAATGTCTCCTCCAGGGTGTCAATGGTGTGGAATTTTCATTATTATCTTCAAAGATAGTGCAGAAGATAACACAGTGTTTAAAATAAACTGGATGTAGTTCAACAAACAACAAAAATGATGAAAAGTTTAGGGAAATAATAGCTGAGAGAAGGTAATGATGGCTGGGCATGTTCATGCAAAGGGTAACACAACTGAGGAGAAAAATTACTACTTATCACAAAAATGTAAAGGAATGTTATAAAGCAGGCTGGAATCATTTTAATTTCATCAGTAATCAATGACAGAACAAGAAATAGTGTCTGATGTGGGAAGTATTTTTTAAATTGAACACTAAGAAACCATTTTTACCAATAGGCAATAAGACAATCTAGGAAACCATGTTTTGTAATCAGTCATTGAAAACACTCAGGTCTAGACTTGATATCTGTCTATCAAGGATGCTATCAGGATAATGATATTTTTCCTGCTATTAGAAGGAAAAAATGTAGTAGCCTATTAGTTTCCTTCAACCCAAGTAATTACACGATTTGTTTGCATATGATATTTGCAAATAAAATGCACTTAATGCTTGTAGTTTTTTGTTTTTCGTTTTTGGGGTTTTTTTAAGCGAAGGCTTGACAGATCCTCTGCATATGTGCCAGGAATTCTGCAGGTGTATTTACTGTCTTTTAAGATGTCTTATTATGTTGTTACCTTAGGATCTGATCTAAATAAAGTCATAGCAATGAGGCAAAAATAAATAAATTTGATGCTGTAAAGTTATCAGAGAAAAACACAAAATCAAAAGCCAAATTTTCAGATTCTCATTTCACCTTTTTAAATATGTGATATAAAAGCACCATATAGCATATAAATTATTCTCTGCTGTATCATTGAAATAGGGTAAAATGGCAATAAAAACTTTATTGAGGGCATTGCTTCATTGGGAAGTTAAATGTTTGCCTAATTTTAAGAACAGAATCCACAAAAATTCTTAAAACTAAGCAGGTACACAGGAGTTTCGGCTGATTAGTCATAAATTTCTAAATACAGGTTTCTGGTAGCCATATTAGGGGCATCTTGTTTTTACAAATTTAGGAATTTCATTTTTAGTATTTACAATAATATGCAAAATAAGTGGGTATTTTTAATTCTCTTATAGACACTGAAATCAAGATGAGTCTTCCCTCTGCTTCCAGGTGGTTTTGAATTAAACCTGTTCTGTCTGAAGAGTGCCAAAGTTTTACATGGTCTAGAGACAATAGCATGGTCATGGCCTGCATTTGGGATCGGTAAAAATAATCTTATGAAAGCTAGGAAATGTTCTATCATCTGAGTGCCTGTATTTTTAGAATTTCATCTGAAAATATCTCTTGGAAAAGAGGAAACTATTGAAACCATTATTCTCAAAATGGGGAAATTAGGTAAATTGTGAACAACTGACTTTCTTAGTCTATGTTTCTCACTAATGGTGGTGAGACTATATAAATATATAGTCTGGCAAAAGATTGTGTTATTCACTTCATATTTGGGTTTTGGTAGGTAAGAAAGTTGCTGGTTTGTCATCTAATTTAGCTAGGGCAGAACACTCGAGCTTTTTATTTTGTGAACTGTCCTTGAAACCTGATATTGTTTTAAAACTTTGATTTTTGCCATTTCAGAATGGAGTCATACTTACGCCTTTTAGATGGATTATTTATTGGTCTTATTATGTGATAGCATTCATAAACGGCAGTTTCACAAATAATTAGGAATTGGAACAAAAGCCCATCAGGCTCTGACATCTGTTGCACATAATGCCCACAGAGCTTTATTTAATCAAATAAGTTAGACTATAACCTGAATTTATTTATTAAAATATTTTGTTGAAAGAATCCCATTGACATGCAGTGTGTCATTTCCAAGGGTATCCTGGGATACGGGCCAAGATATGACACTTAAAGAATGTTATTGAGAGCAACGTGCTTTGATGTCTCATTTATTTTGCAGTTGAATTTACTTTCTATTTTTTCCTTTGTTATATGAAAATAGGGTGCTGGGAGGATTGTCTATTCCAAATAAGTTGTTCTGCATCATATTCTCTGGTTGGGTACAGATTACTACTTTACAAGTAGATAGAGATCATGTTTTAAAAGTGCATGTATATGGATTTGTTAGCACTTCTTAATTCATTCTTCCACCGGTCTGATGATTAACCAAACATATGCTTCCTGTTTTATGGTGTCATGAACAACTTCCTACTGCAGTTCAGTTTACTGAAACCAATCTTCCTTTTGATTTTTTCCAAAGTAATATTTATTTTCTTAAGTATATGTGTCTCACCACTTTATTCTGGTTTTACTTAGTATTAAATACTTAAGTTGTATTGGAGAAAGCATTCAAATTTCATCAGAATACAGAAGTCTTCTAGATGTCTCTAATTACCTTTTGCCAAATCCACTTTATCTGTGATTAGTATGAAAGGCTGAATGTTTTTGTCAGGAGCTTATAGCTTTGCTTTTGTAATAGGCTGCATTTTAAGCAGCCAATTGGATTGGTGTTGGCCTTTGAAAAATGTAAAATGCTTTGAAGGAAGACTTAAATGAACCAGTAAAGATTGTGCAAGCACACACATTTAATCTCAGGACTATCTGCATTATACTTAAAGCTCTGGGAAACTATAGGAATTGCACTGGAGAATAATCAAAGGGTACAGCTTTATTACACGTCTGTTCTGAAAATGAAGGGACTGTTTTCTCTGGCTTAAAGTACTAGGTGCTGCTCTGATAAAAGGAAGAAGACAGCACTTTAGGTACCACATTAGAAGTTTTCAGGGACGTGAACTGTGAAATTGATGGTGAATTTGAATACAGCTGTAACACAGGGGCTACATGCAATTCTTTCTCATGGTCACCAAAAATAATTTTGAAACAACTTCAGATGAAGTAGGCCCTCCTGACGGATGAATCCTCCCAAATAATTACTTTTGATTGTTAGCTCTCAAACAAGCTTGTGGGTTTTTTGATTATCACTTTAAAATTGAAAGTGCAGTCATTTCTGATTTGAACAAGAAAATGACATTTATTCATTAACATGCTTTAATCCTGATCTGGGGTGTTTCTCAAACATAATATTTTAAAAAGACTAGATGGAATTATAGTCTGGACACAAAAAACAAGATGAAAGATCAATTTGTCAACACTGTATGAACAAAGCAAGCCAAATTCATATAACTTCAAGAAGAAAAACAAATTATACTTTAAAGCTAAAATAATTAGAGGACTTCTAAATGATTTATTTATTTTCTTACTAACTTTCCTTCTAGTATGATTCATAAGCCTTGACATTCTCTCCCTTATGAGATATATAGGCAAAAATATTCCATGTATGTTTTATATTCACATGCTCTCCAGCCGAGATGAATACATCTCTAAATACTTCCCGTGGTTGCACACTACATTTGATTATTTTCTTCTGATTGTATCAAAGGGATTTTTGATACTAAATATTTGCTGAGAGTCAAGGGGACTGGTTAAATCAGTTACTTGCTTTTATTCCTGCATGCCATTTTTGTGTTTCTTTTTTGGAATCTGCCATTCTTTTTTCATTGTCTTCTTTGAGAATGGTAACTGAATTACTGCAGGCTCTGACAGTGTTGCAGGGGTTTTGGTGTTTTGTTTTGGTTTGTTTGTTGCAGTTTTTTAAAATCAAATAACATTACTTCCTAAAGTCTCCACTATGGAGCTGAGATTATTGTTTGTAAGCAGCACAAACAATATTACAGACTTTCAACTAATTTTGAGCTAATTTTTAGCCTTCAAAAGTAGGTGGAAGTGGCTGAGGTTAATAGCTGGGAAGCCCTGGCTTTCAATGTTAACATCAGTCTTTTTTTTAGAAGCTTTATCTTCCATTATTCAATTCTGATCACAATTTGTGTGTGCCATGCTAGACACAAGGAGATCCTGAGTTGCTCTTACAATGATTAAAGAAAGGTCAGTTTCTTTGCCCGTATTGCCTCATCAATTACTTAGCATACTATAGTATTAGTACAAGATTATCTTTAAAAATCCTCATCTCCAGCCTTGAGAGTCTTATTTCATTCACAGAAACACAAGAGAATCTTGTCCTTTTCTTTGCTATTACTATACTGTGATTTTTTTTTAATTATTTTTTAGTTTTGCAAATTCACATTTGTAAAGTATGCATTAAGGGCACATCTAAGAATAATGAAAAGCTGAATCAATCTTTATTTATTAAGGGATTTTAAAAGTTTGTCTCACGAAAAGCAATTAGCAAGTGTTAGCAGTTGCTTGTACATTAACTGTAGCCCAGGTCAACAACTGACAAATCATCAAAATAGAAGATTACCAAACCAATGACTACAAGGTGAAATTACATTTCTACCTAAAAAAAAACCCAACAAAAAGCAAAAAAAACCCTCAGACCAAAAAAAAAACAGCGCAAAAAAAAAACCAAACCCCTAACCCCCACCCCCCAAAACCTTCCTTCAAGTATTGGAGCTCTAGAAGTACATGTTCTTGTAGCTTTGGCAAAGCTCATTTGCTGATCTTAATTGCTAGGATGTATTTCAAAAGAATTAACTTTCCGTCTGTCCATATGTGTGTGCACATTTTAACAGGATGTCAGTTTTCATCTGTCCCCTACCTCATAACTGTTGTGGTCAAATACTGCGTTTTTTACATTGTTCCTAGAAACACCACCTTCCTTTCTCAGGTTTGAGTGTGTGGAGTTGTAGTATTTCTATATAAATGCCTGCTCTGCCGGAATGTCATAAAGCATGTTACCATGAGTTCAATAAATAGAGAGCTGTACTCTGAGTTGGGGGAAGGAAAAAATTTGGAAATAGTTTTCTAGGCCAATGGCACACAATGGAGTCACTTTCTGAACTCCTGTAAGAGGTGTTTTGAACCGTAAAGGTTGTATTCAGGTGGATATCTTCTCTTTCAATGAGAGTCTTAAAGGTGGAGAAGGAATTAAGATTCTGGACTCCTGTGTTGCAGATGTCCATGGGTCAGTTGTATGTAATTTCTGTACATTGACTTAGACATTTTAGGGAAGCCAAATATCCATCAGAGAATCCTAATACTTACCTATTTCAGGTGGGGTTTTCTTTGAAGTTTAAGCGGTTAAATGCTACGTGGGATCCTTGACTGAATAGTTAGAATCCCTTTAAGAAAACATTGTGTTAGATACCAAGACCAGGCACACTTGAAATGCAAGCTTGAGTACAGGAAAAGCTCAAGTACAGGTTAGCTGGTCTGTGTCGATATGTCCTGCTAACATTTTAGGTACTTCTTTCTTAAAATATTTTAAGACTACCCTATTTGTTCTTATATTTATAGAAAGAACAGTATCCTACATTATTGCCCAGTAACCTGTTTACACGCCTGCTTTCTTTGGGAAAAAGTCCTGTAGTTGGAGTAGTGATTTATTTTATGTATAAAGTGAGCAGGAGCTACTGCAAGGGGAAGACGAGGAGGGGTTGGGCTGAAAGCTAAGCAGCCCTGTGGTCTTTACCAGCCCTGGAAGACACTGTATAAACCTGTGTCATCTCTTAATATGTTGTCTTTCTGTTCGGTTGTAGTTCCTAAAACAGCCACCTGTGCAAGATGGTGTGGCTATTAACATTATTATTAACATTAACACTATTTTTAATAATCATCCTAAAGATGCAGCGCAAAGGAGCCACGTCTCCTTCATTGGTCCGAGGTGATCTATGTCTTACAGAAGCAAATCATAGCTCCTGAACGACACATAGAGCACATTTCAGAGTTTTCTTCTCAGCCCCCTCTTGCTTACAGAGGTGGCATGCCCACTGGCAGTGGCAGGTACCGAACGTGATACCTGCGTGCAACAGTTGTGCTGTGTGCTTGTTGAGTCCCGGGTGCAGGTCTGTGGCTCAGTGGCATTGCGTTTGCATTAATGACCTCTCCTTTTACACCAGCAATTTCCCTGAGTGTCAGCTGCTGGAGGAATAGCCAGCAAAGATGTACAACTGTGGTATATGGTAAAAAGCAATAATCTGCCACCCAAAATGAAAAGGTTGGCAGGTCTAAGCTGAGACAGTGTTTCGTTTGTGCAGATGTGTTATAGCTTGTTTTTAAAGTATGGAGGCAAGTTTTGGATCCATCATGATCCTTTTACATCTGAGTATTCTTTTCCTTCGTAAAAAATAACAAAAAAGTGGTCTTGTGCTCCTCTTTGGGACATGGGCACATGAAGCCTGTTGCTAGGTTAGGACCTTTGATGTCCGTTTCAGATTAAATTCTTGTCTAGGATTCCTGCCTTTTTTAGGAAATTTGGCTGGGCTTTTCTTTTCTTTTCTAGTGGTTCTGTGTGATTTTTCTCTGATAACATACAGCTTGGGCTTTGTTTATCTTTTGTATCTTTTATTTGTGGAGATGTTCCCAAAAGTCATTGTGAATGTTTTAATTTTTTATTTTATATGTTTACTCTTTATTGATCACTTTAAAGCTTATAGATGCATATATAATATTTTAAAATAGGATTGGTTGTAATATTTTAAAGGGAATTGCCTTGAAACATCAAATAGCCTTGTAATACCCTGTGGTATGATACCACTGAAAGATGTATTTGCAAGTCTGTTTTTGTCGTAGTACTTTTTGGTAGCCTGTATCATCTGTAAAAATAGTAATCTCGAAATAATGTTGTAGTGAATTCTCTGTATGATGATTTAAAACTCCAGAAGATAAATACTTTCCTTATCTTATAGGCCAGACCGAACAGCTGAACCTAGATATTTGGGTCGTTGCAGCAATAAAGAAACCCACTGAAAGCAGTGGCTCAGCGGATCCTCCACTTAGATGAATTGAACAGTCTTGCCCTAACTTTCTGTAATACTCAAATAACTGTCCTGAATGCAGCTTCAAATGGGTTTTCAGAAGTTACAGTCCTAGTGACCTGTGGAAATATTTCATGTTATATTGTTTCTTGTGGAATAAGAAATACCAAACGGCATTCGTAATGTCACACTCCTCCTAAGAAGGCGTAATTCTGAACTTTCTACTCCATGACTCTCCTACTCTGACAAGAAATATTAGAACTTGTGTGTTGTGGTTTGTTAAAAAATGTAAATTTATATTCAAAATTGTTTGTCAGTCTCTCAGAAAATTAGAAGTAATTAAATAGAAAGTTCTACAGATTTGTGCCGTTTCTGTACCCTCTCATCTCAAGATGGTGTGAGAAGCAGACAATTGTAATAACTTGCTGCTACTCCTTTCCAGCTTAATTTGATCTTGTTCCTTAATTCTGACAGATTGTTTTTAATTTTCCCATCTGTTCCATAAAAATCACAAGTGATTGACTCTTAGGAAAAAATAATGTCTAATAGCTGAGACATTTTTAATGAGTTGGTATGAGTTATTTAATGAGACGTGCTGAAGAAGGCAAGCCAAGTGAAAGATTGGGCCTGGAGTGGTGGATGTAAAGAAAGGTAAAGGGCAACCATATGCTTCAGGAAATCTCTACTCTTCTCTTTAACCTCAGCGTTAGACTGCTGCTGTCTCCAATTTCAGGCAGTGCACATCCTTAGACCCATGGACAAAAAGCAAAGGTTCAGTAGCAGTAATTCCTTTTCCCCTTTTATTTAGTGCAATGTCTACCCTCAGACAGTACTGCTTTGGGGAGAGGAACAGTCATGAAAAGCAAAAAAAAAAGAATAATACTTACGTAAACTTAAAAACATTGCAGGCTGTGGTTTAACTTCATCTCTTCTAGCAACCTACACCGTAACTCCCAGTATTCTGGTGTTAGGTCAGAAAGAACCCCCGTGCCAGTAAACAGAGTGACTGTTCTCCTCCAGCCTCTCTGAAGGCTAAAACCCTTTGCTTTAAAATTGCCTGCAAATGACATCTCCTGGGGCAGGAAGCCATCAATATGCAGTATGGGTCTTTGAGAATAGCAACCATGAATATAAATGTTAACATCTGGACTTCTCCCTTCTGTTTTGGTTTTAATATATTATTATAATAAACATTAACATTATTTTTAATAATCATCAAATAGCAGTTTCTCTGGCAGCCTGAGACTTCATTATTAAATCAAATGGTGAAAATAAACATACAGCTCTTTTACAAGGAAAGTTGAAAGTTTGACTCAACTCTGCAAATATGCCATTGTTAGTCTAATCTATTGTAGAATTCATAGAATAATGAATTAACTTTCCAATTGCATATAGTGAGGCATAACAAATGAGAGAATGCTGCCATGGTAATGAGCAAAATATACACTTGTTTAATGGGCTACCGACTAAGGAGAGAGACTTTTGTCTGCATTTTTTTTACCTAGTAAAATCTAAGAGTAATTTAAGTGAAAAAGAGAGCAGGGAACATCAGTACTCCACACCTTTAGAGTATCTCCAAATACTCAGCCTGACAGGTTTCCCTATGACATGTATTTCAAACAACCAAAGAGGATGGGGGAAAGATTAATATGTGACTTTCAAACTACTGAATGTGGTAACAGTTAAAACTGCTTCTGGTTTAAATTTGTACAAAATTGGACTTGGATGATGGCTGTTTTAAGGCCCAAGCTCAGCAAGTAGCCGCAGATAGGAGATGCTCTGTGCTTATAGAGAAGTCTCTGCTCTGAATGAGACTAGACTGTGCCTAAGAGTTAGATTATCCTAATCTGGGACTGATATAAGGGAAGAAAATGTTTTTATTTTTAATGATTTTTTTCCTCGTTATTACTATCTAGTAGCAATGTTCCTAGAGTTGGACTTTTTTTTTTTCTGTTGGGGAGAAGGAATTGATTGGTGGCTTACTTTGTCTGCATGGCAGGAGAAAAAAGTGACTTAATTTTGGGTAAATTCTCATGGGCTTTGGGAACATGACCCATTATCTATCCCTCTTGATGGATTTTGTACAAGGATCTTGTTGCGTTGTGGCTTTAGTAATAAATCTTCTATGTATTTATGTAGTTAAAATTAAATTCACAAGATGTAAGTTTAATAGTTCTGCATTAATCCTTCATAAAGCATTGATCTTTTGTTTTTTATCTTCCTCCTCAGTGTGTCAATCCTGATCTTTAATACTTCTCGGCAGTGCTTTGTTGTGGTGAAGCAGTTCCGCCCAGGTAATCCTCTTTTTTTTTAGATTTACTTTTGCTCTCTAGTGAAGCAAGCTTTTAAGGGCTTAGCAGTTAAAAGTTGGTGCATCCGTGGTGATAAAATCTTTGTTCTATATTCTGTTTCTTTGTATGATAGCCCACCCTTTTCAGTTGGTCAGAATTTCTAACCAGGGAAATTTCCTGGTTAGATGAAATGAAATGATCAGAGTAGCCTTACATTCTGCTTTTGGACTAGTCATTGTCCTCTTTTGGATGAAATTACAAAGAGGTCTACAATGATCATGCGATAGATTGCTTTTACTTCAAGTTCCTTCTTGACCTATCTAGTATTTAGTAGGCAGCTTCTGTGCAGAAAAAAAATAGTTTTTTTATTTTTTGGTCTCAAATATTACTTTTCTTTAATGTGTTATTGTGCATTGTATACTTGGGAATTTAGAATGAGGGAAATTTAGGGCTGTATGCTTTTTCATCAATACGTGGATAGCTTCATTTTACCAGTTATAATTACGAATTTAGGTTCATATACGTCTTTTTCTGAGTTTTTGTATCAGCTATTTTAATTCAAAGCAATATTTACTTTTTGGAAGTTAAAAATTAAATCCATATTCTCTGCATGTTAATTAAAAAAAAAATCACAAGATATTTCACTGACTGTTGCTAAGAGACCATTTCAAGACTGTTCCTGGTAGACTTTATAGGAAACTTTCAAGGGTGGTGTCATGTTGTCCTTTCTTAGTAACAGTGATTGACAGGCTCTTTAGTATTGTGCGGCACTGTCATACCAAGAGTGCATACTTCTCATGAAGCATTATATTGACTATTATAAAGATAAAGTGGTTTTTTATTTGTCTATCAATAATCCAATTTGCCAGCCAAATAAAATCACTCATATAGCTATTGCTTTCTTTGAGACAATCTTAGGCAGAAGCCTTCATATATGTGCGCATATATATATGTACTGAACAGCAACGCGTTCCTTATGGAAGTGTCAAATGTGCCTCAAAAGACTGGACCGTTCTTGGAGCTAAACTGTTGCAGAGGCTGGAGCTGCTCAGAAACCTGGCCTTAGGGACAGTGGTCAGTCCATAGCAGTTCAGTTCAGCAGATCGCAACCATGCCCTGACATTACTCACTTCACTATAATTATATTTCCACTCCATCATGGTTATTGTCTGCCTTGGTGCCTGTTCCACAAGCAAAAATTAAGGCTGAGGCATTTCTCATTGCTAGCTCCTATCAGGGTCCCACCAGGAAGGCGATAGCTTGTTACTTGTGAGCAAACAGCTGCCGCGCACTCACCAGGCACGTCCCCTGCACGTGTGCTGGTTGTCATACGTGCTTGCCTTTCCTTAGGGCGCAGTGTCACGATCAGGGTTTCCCACTGAAGTCTGTGCTACTTACAAAGGCAGTCATCCCTCCCTGTTATGTACATTCCCACCCCATTCCCTTTGGCAGCACCACCCCTTATGCAGCCACAGCAGAGGTCTTACATGGCTGCAAACAGATAATTTTGAGGATTAGACAGTTTATCTGACTGGCCTGGAAGAGTTCATGCTGGCTTGAGGGGTGGCAGGAGCACACAACCGGGGTGAGGCAGACAGGACCGTATTTCTCAGGATACTGTGGACTTAGATCAACTTGAATGAATCATTTGGAAAGAGCAGAGAGAAAAAAATTACACGTGTATCTCAGCAGTTTCCATATTAGTTCCTCACCCGTGACTGATTGGCCAAGGTGTCGGGCAATGCTCGTTTTGGTAGTTAATTCACCACATTGACCACTCTGTTCCCCGATATTAACAGGCAGCTTGGTTTTCTAGGCTTTGCTTATCTATGAGAGATAAATTGAGTTTGAACCTTTCTAAGCCTGCTGATAACGAATTCATACTATAATTCCTTGGTGAATGCTCTAATTTTTGGACTCTTACAGAAGTGGCTGGTACCGCTTCTTTTCTTCCTTATCTGCAGAGAAAAGCTGTTAGTGTGCTTTGAGTGTTGGCTTTGCTCTGAAGAGGACTGCTGGATTGGGTCCTTTTGGGAATGTAGGTTTTGATCTACGTGGAGCCCAGTTGTGCTGAGGGAGAACGAGAACGGCAGGTGCCTGCCGGAATGACAGGATGGGTTTCAGGGATTCAAGAGACTTGTAACAGAGAGTTACTTTAATCACAGTTTCATATTTCTGTACCCACACTCTTACCTGCATCCTGTTTTGGTGCCCAAGTCCTTTACTGGGATATATGCATTGTTCCTTTTTGTATCTACTGATACGGCTAAGTCAATATTGAAAAAGCAATACAATCTTAAGAGTATTTGGCTCGTCTCAGAGAGATCCTGGAGTTAGTTGTCATTTATGATAATTGTCATAGCTTTTAGAAGTTTTTGGAATAATGACAATAGACACCCTTCAAGGATCTGTCCTTCAGATTCTGCATGGAATATTTTTTTTGCCACCTTCTTGCTGCATTTTAAAAAGAAAACTGAGCTCTAGTCATGTTTTTCAACTAAGAAATGGAAGCTCCTTTCCTTAAATATTTGAATCTCAAAGGCCTAGACGTACCTACTGCAAACAGCTTTGAAACTGTTAAATTCTGGAGAAAGATAATTTTTGGGCAAACTTCTGCACTTCATCTTTCTTTTTGGGCTGATCTAGACATCTCCCGTTCAGGTGCTGATCTTGTTATACTACACTTCTGAGGCAAGAAGCATTACAGAAGGAGCCTAGGCACAAACTTCTGGAGTATAGACTGTTCCCCAGAGACCAAGTGCTTGAGAAGTCACTGTGGTACTTTATTTTTATGTGATAACATTTCTTTAGGGACCTTATTGTATATCACAGTTTTAAGAAATAATAAGCTAAATCCAGTAACTGGAAGAAAAGTTGTCCGTGAAACTTGAGCTCTTTTATATTCCAGTTCTGTAAGATTTAGAATGGGGAATAAAAGATAAGCTCATTTGAA
Source organism: Pygoscelis adeliae (assembly GCF_000699105.1). Classification (NCBI taxonomy): domain Eukaryota; kingdom Metazoa; phylum Chordata; class Aves; order Sphenisciformes; family Spheniscidae; genus Pygoscelis; species Pygoscelis adeliae. Next base: position 220,744 of record NW_008824031.1, read on the forward strand.
AACTGTTACGTGTATATGTAACATGCATGTAAAATATTTTAATAGAATAAAAATAATTTCAAATTTTTAAATAGTTTTTTTCAGGGTGTTTTATAACACCCTCATGGTAACCTTTCATGAAAAGCAAAGGGATAGACATGAGGAAATGTCAAAGAAGAAACAGGTGGGATTATACCGGTAAGCTAAAGTTACAATGATTGGAATTATCAGTAGTGATTCTTTGTGTGTTAACATCCAGTCCTGCAGTTCTCACTCAGGCAAAATTTCTGTTGACATCGGTGAGAGGTTTTGCTTAAATAAGGACTAAAATCTGGCATTTGCACTTTCTTTAGGAGTGCATTACAGTGGCAGCTGTTTGTAGATTAATTCAAAAAGTCTTTTTCAGACTCCACACAGGAATCTGTGCAAGGAACTATATGTTCAAAAGAGGGTTTTTTTTTTTCAAACAAACATACATGCTTTTCATACCCTTTCTAAATAACAGCTGAGTTGACAGGCTGAAAGACTCATCATTGTGCACATGGTACATAACGTGCAACCCAACTTTCCTGTAAGATAACTGCATAGTTTAAATTAAATCCTGATATCCGCATTGCCCAACAAATGGAAGCTGTATGGTGCTTCTGGGACTTGGACTTCTTGGATGAACTAGCTTCCTCTTTTTATTTTTATTTATTTTAAGGTGTGCATGAATTCATTCCAAATGATGTAAGCACAAATAGAGTTTAAAGAATAATTTTACAGAAATGGCAAGAGAACCTTTGTTCTCTAAAATTCCAATTTCAGTGTTCCAATTTTAACAGATAACATGGCTGAATTCCTTGTTACTCTCAAGTACTCTGATGGTCATAAATTTCCAGACAAAATTTGTGTACCATCTTTTTTTCTATTTAATATGAATAAACTAACACACACAGCCCACTTGTTTCTTTTGTGGGTTTTTTTTTCAGCTGTTTACATGTGTGAAGTAGAAAGGCATCATCCTCAAGTCTTTCAACATCAGGCCAAGGAGAGCTTCTCTCGTCTAGACGATCCCTTACCTGCTGTGGTAGGAGTGACCTATGAACTTTGTGCTGGCATTGTAGACAAACCAGACCTTTCTTTAGAAGAAATTGCATGTGAGGAAGTCTTAGAAGAGTGTGGCTATCGTGTTCCTGTTACAGACCTAAGGAGGATCACTTCTTACAGGTAAATAGCAGTAAGTTAAAACACTTTGCATTTTGTTGTTTCACAGATTGCTGAAGTGGCTTGAATGTAAATTAATGTTCCCTGTTCCCTTATTTAAGCAGTGTGTTGGAGGAACATGGACATCTGAAAGTGTATGAAAGGTGTAATTTTCAGCAAGTGAGAGGAGTATTTACAGAGACTTAAGGAATTATAATTATGGGATTGAATTCCCAGTAAGAATGATACTATTGTGATTTATTCCAAAGACTATTAGAACTGGGAAAAGTTTCATTGGGCTCTTCAGAGCAGTTTGTTACAGCACTAGAAAACAGCCAGTCTTTAACTGTGTCAGGCATTTTCCATCTCTGATTCTTATTATTCTGATTAACAATAGAAGCTGCCCAAGATGGACTCTGATTTACCATTAACACAATATTTCAGAAGCATGAGAACATGTACCATTAGATCACTTCATAATATTTGGGCTGTAATTAAGCCTCCTTTGAACTGGACAATAATTAATGTTGTATATGAAGATTTTGCTGATTTGACTGTGAAAAATACAAATTTACATTGTATTTTTTGCAGGTTTTAAATAGTTACTGAAATAGATTTTAACATGTTTTAAAACATATATTAGGAGTAAGAGGAAAACTTAATATGTAAGAGGAAAAAGACATGTGAGTTGTTGGAGGGGGAAAAAAAACAAAAAAACCCTCAGGAGAAACTTTGCACACAGCTTTAACCCCATTATATCTCCTTCCTAGCTTTTAGTATTGTTATCCAAAATGTATGTGTGTTTGCATTTTACAGAGAAAGCAGCAGGTTTTTTACTTTCTTTATTTTGCTTGACATCTCCATTGAACTAGGCCCTGTCATTGGTTTTTAATTTGGGAATTGAATACAAATCCACAGCTGTCAATCCTGGCAAATGTTATTTCCTGCTGGATTAACAAGCAGTGCTTCTGTTGAGGGAGGGGGTGAATCACAGGAGCTGTCTTTTACAACTCCTTGAAAATAGATTAAGGGTTTGTTCTAGTGAAAGAAAAAGCTTCTGCTAGATTTATGAGCAAAAGCTGTCTATAGAATTTCATAGGCTGGGTGACACTGACAGGCCATAGCATGCAGATATATACATATGTATATGTACATATGTAGGTGTATACAAACACAAAATAAGAAAAGCAGAATATAATTTCTGTAGCTGTAGAAGTTTGTAGCTTCAGTGTAGAAGTTTGACTCGACATTAACAATTTACATCTGGCTAAAACACCGCATGTTTTTTGGCTGATAAATGTCTTTGTATCTTACAGGTGGTTGTTCTTGCAGTTGCTTTTTTTTTTTAATTGCACTGACTTGCAAAGAGAGTATGCAATTGGAGTTTTCTCTGTTGAATCCCATGCAAAGGACACTTAATATGTTAATCCTCCAATCCTGCTTTGTCTATGTGGGCACAGCTTTCTGCCCATGGAGATCCATGCAGAAGCCAGAAGGACCTGTATACTATTTACTTTTTTAGATTAATATGAAAGGTTGAAGCCTCAAAGATGGTACTTCACAGTTTCTTTTGTTGGACTTCCTGTGCTCTGTGTTAGAATTCTATTCTAAATGTCCCGGCCTTCCTATTAGGAGCGTCCTGTTCTTCCTTCAGCCAAAGACTGGCATACCTGTCTGATCCGTGAGGATTTGATGCAAAGACAGGAAGTAATTGGTTCCCCTATGGTCTGCTAAGGACGTTTTTCTCCATAATGGCTCTATTACATACAAGAATTTCAGGGCTTTTTCTAAGTGTAACAGGTTTTTCTAAATGGTTTATGCTGTTTCATGCTGTGACTGTCAATACAAAGCATTGACATAAAGTGTTACATTAATGCACATGCATCCCGTTAATAATTACAATACATCATGCACTTCTAGTCTTATCTGTCATCTCAGTGATCCATGTAATAATTGCTCTATATTATTTATTGTTCCAGTGCATCAGAACATTCAGCATTCTGTCTGAAGTGTCTTAACTATCTGTACCTCGAGCAAGTTTTTCCTCATGTCTTGCCTAAACTTCCCTTTTTTCACTTCAAGCCTGTGACTTACTACCCTCTTCCCAGTGGGCATGAAGTACTTCTGCACCTTCCACGTATTTGTTTAAACAGGTCTCCCCTTTATTTTATTTTTGCCTATGCAAAACTATCTTGGGTGATTTAAGCTTTCTCTTTAGACCATGTTTTCTAGATGTCTGATCATGCCTTCTGCTGTCCTCTGCCTTCTCTCCATCTGGTCTGCGTACTTCTTAAAAACGTAGGCTCCAAAGCGGAGCACAGCATTTTAGCAGGGGCTTTACCAGTGTCAGATAGAGTGGAAGCATTATTTCTCTAGTCTTATTTCGTCAGATTATTTTGTTTATATGCTGTAGTATGATGTTTGCCTTTTTTGCAGTGGCATTATGTTGTTGACTTACAGTCCACAATGCCTCCCCTATCTCAAAACTCTGTTCTGCAGCAGTACTGCACTGTCATTCACCTCCTATCTGTATTTGTGCTGTTTGTTATTACTGCCTGAACACAGAGCCTTGAACTTGGCTTTACTGAATTGCATCCTATCTTTTCAGACCATTTCTCCAATTTTGGGGATGTTTTTGAATTCTAATATTCATCTCTAGCTTCTTATAAATAATCTATCTCAGCTTTGCTACCTGCAGTCTGTATTTCAACATGCAAGTCCTAAAACAAAATATTGAATTATATTGAGTGGAAGATGGTCCCCAGTGGAATCCTATTTCGTTTGTACTTGGACTTTGACAGTGATATCTGTTCATGAGTACCATTTTCATAGTAGTTTTGCACCTATTTCACAGTTTCTTTGATTTCTAAGTATATCATGATCTCCTAACTTCTTAATGAAATTGTCAAATTAGGTAGCGTTCAAAGCCTTGATAAACTGAAGTTACATTGTTTGTGTTGCTGCCTTTATCCACAAGATCTATTAGAGCTGATACTTGTTGACTGCACTTGATATATTCTGAACAAATCTGTTAGCTGTTGTTCCTTTCTTGATGCAAATAAAACCACATTAAAATATTTAGATAACTATAATTAATAATTACTGAGTTAAGTCTTAGATTTTTGTAGATAAAAACTCACAGTTGTGTGCATGGTGAAAAGGCTTTTGTACAAACAAGGGTTTCTGTCATCACACCCTTTGGTCTGAAAGAAAGGAGTTGTCTTGTATTCCTAATGACACTCCTTTCTGGAATCATGGTCATGAGAAGGAAATTGCCTGACTGGAATAAAAGCAGGACTTGAGCTAGACCTGACAGAAGGACATGGAAAGCAGAAGACACATCAAACATAAAGGGGGAAACAATTTTGGCTAGGGAAGTCAATACAGTTCTGTGGCTAACGGCTTAAGAAGAGGAGGGCATGGGCAATGCGTAAGGAGAACTTAGACTAGGGGGAAAAAATGGAATAGAAAATCCTGGAGTAGAAAAAGAGGAACAAGAGATAAAGGACCAATGTAGAGAAAAAACATGGGCTGAGAACTAAATGGACTTGGGGAAAGTACGTTACTGGTGGTGGAGAAGAATTCTCTTTAACAAAATGAGGAAAGTCCTTAGACTGTGTTCAAGCAGAACTTTGCTCTGTTCTCAGGCAGTGGGTGCAGTAAAGATTGGAGGTAATCTGAAGATAGCATTTTTGTTCTCATTTATTATCAGGGCCTGCAGCAGTGGTTTTGGGGGAATTTTTTTTTTATGTTTCTCAGCTAACTGGAAAAGGTTAACTACATACTGCTACAGATCTTTCAAAAGCACATAAAAATAAGCTGTTGGACCCCATTCTTAAGCTCTGTCAAAGCTCCTGTGACATGATACTCATCAGATAGAAGTCAGGCACTGAATTAAGCAGATCTCAGACTTAATTACCTTGAGTGATCCACAGAGTGGCTGTGGAGTCAATAAGAAATCAGGAAAGAAGCCAGGAGTTGGGGAATTTACGCTAGTTGAGCAAGAGTCTTAGGAACAAGTTGTTCCAGCAAAAGGGGGACAGTATGGCATGGGTCAATGAAGGAGGCTGGGTTGGGGGCAGATAACAAGAAAGACAAACATATTAAGAGGGACTTGACTGGAGGAGGTCAGAGGAATCACACTTTGAAGAATCAGAAATATCTGTTCCTATTATAGAAGAATGCCAGCCAGAAGGTGAATTTAAATGCAAATGGTTCATTTTGCTGTTCAGATGGAGGCAGGAATCATGCTGAAAAAAATCTGTATTGTTTGCAACCTGTGTGGTGAGTTTCCTCTTCTCATCATGGCTACACAAATTGCTACTTTTGTGCTTGGCATACAATAAGTAACCTCATTTTGGTATTACACAAAATTTGTTTTCTGTTCTGGCAGCAGCTAATCCACTTCTGGAGGCTTCCTGAAAGTTTTGACACCTACTGGTGTGTTGAGTTCTCGTCAACTATATGTATGGCCTCAGTCAAAAATAGCATAGATGGTAGATGCGATGGGTGTAAAGGAACCATTTAGCTCAATAATAAAACGAAGCTAATACTATAGTAGTATAACTGTAAACTGAGGCTTCATGAAAATGGTTGCCAGTTAAATTGTTAATTTTTAAAAGCTCTAAAAGAAATCTGTGAGCTTCCCTCCAGGTTTTTTTCCCTAAATGCAATATTTTGTAAGTGAATGACTTTGAACTTACTCATATATCAGATGTAATAAATATTCTGTCTGTTGTGGTATCCCAGCAGTTTTCAGTTTGAATCCTGTGTGAAATTCAGCTGTGAGTTGGTTTCCTAGGTTGAAGTACTTCCAGCGATCTTCCTTGAGACTTGTTTCCTTACAAGACAGGGGTAGGGAAATACATTGTTGTTGTTGTTAAAGATGTTGTTATTGCCATTGCAGCTTAACAGTATTTTCTTTTAGTTCTTGAAATGTTTGGTCTTCTTGAAGGGTATTTATAAAATTACTTGGACTTAAATAACACCTCAGAGCATCAGGATAAAGTTGAACCAGAGCTTCTGGTTCAACTTCCTTTTCCCTTCATTCCGTCTTTATTTTCTCCAGGAGGCTGTAATAAACTCTTGGCTATGAATTGGATACAATAGGACCTGCAGGTTCTCAGCCCCGCTGCAAAAAAATCAGATGGATTAGTTTAAGGGCCTAACTATATTAATATAGGTACTTACTTTAATCTTCCTACAGTTGATTTTTTTCCAAAAGTATACAACAAAGAAGAGCATTCAGAGAATTAATATTGGATGTTCCAATTACTGTGCTATGGCTATTAGCCCCTGTGCAATGAGGTAAAAATGGTTTGTATTCACAGGTTATTATGTAGAAAGAATAATAGCCTTGAAAATGTTGGAGTGCATTATAATTAGAAAGATCACCTGCTAGTACACCTGTTGGGTGATGGCATAATGTAATATAATTTTATGTTAATTACTTCTCTGCTTTTTTCCTGCACCTGCTGCTTATAATGTCAGAACTGTACAAAGGTCCTAAGAAGTGACAATAGGAGCTGCATGTCACTGTTCATCAGTTTACATGTTGCATGCCTAAATAGATCTTGATTTCAGCATAAATAACAGAGATTTGTGTCACATTTATTTGTAAACATGAATTATGCATTCGCTACATACCCAAATTCTGCATCCAAATGGCTTACATCTTAGAAAAGGATATATTGCATTTAGGAATTTTCACATCAACTATGTCAGATTAAAACAAAACAAAAAAAAATTCTGTGTTGATAGGAACAGGTAAATGTTGATTGTTTATAGATTTTATATTTGTTAAATATTAAGACATGATGAGAAATTTGGCTTTTAATTGCTGTCTATCAGAAATCTGAGTTAAACTAATAAGTCTTCACAATGGTAAGTCAATTTATTTGTTCCCCATGTTGCAGCAGAGGAGTAGAGTATAAGACACTGTTTATTTTCTCATACATGTTTGTTCCTTCAAACTAAAAATGTAATATTTATGAATGTAATATTACGAATGTAATAATTGGTTGGCATAGATGAGCACCCAGACATGAAAAGAAGGCAAAGCTAATCTTGAGTACATTCTTTGAATTTCGACCCTGCTTACCAATGTGCATGTGTGCATACATGCACACGTGTGTGTGCACACGCTCAGTTTGAAGAAGAAACTAACTGTTACTGAGCATCGGCAAACATTCAAAGTGGACTCAATCTCACTTGTGGCTTTTAGGCACTACTGAACTTTTTTTTTTCAAAGCAGTAGATACTGTTACCCGCTTGTGATAAAAAATATGTATGTAATGTATCTTTATGCTTATGAACTTAGATATGACAAGTGAAGAGGCCCATTTTGTGAGCTCTATTTCATGTGCTACATATTTCCTCATGCATTTAATAAAAGGGAAGAGCTAAACAAAGACCTTGTAAGAGCTGCTATTGCCGTGTTTCAAAAACAGATTGGAGTGACGATCTGTCTCTTGTGTTTTCCCTGGTCTAAGAAGGAAGTAGATGGAAAATACTCTAGTTGCAGCTTCATTCTGCCAGCCAGTCCCACCCCTGGGCAGGAGGTGAGGAGAAGCACTTTGCAGTCATTCTGCAGAAACTGCTTCTCCCCTGTGCTGTTGCCTACAAGTGTGTTGCCCACAGCTTTGAAAGCCATAGCATGGTCTAATCACAGTGTTTGAGTGTTTTATTTAAAATGAAGTATGGGAATGCAGCATACAATCTTGTTTTGATGTGTTAAACTTACATTTAAGTGACTATTGTGATGAAAACCATACCACTTTGGTATCCTGACTTTGACATGCTTACATTCTTAGTCTTGCTGTTGTCAAAGGTAATGGAGGTTTTCAATTGTCTCTGAAGCAACACTAAAAGTTTAGTGCTAATAGACTTTTGGTTTTAAAAATCCCTCTCTGTTGAAGTTACAGGGTTTGTGAGCTTAAGCCCTAATGATTTGAAAGAGTATTTGTCAGCCCTGTAGCTGTTAATTGAAACAACTATAAACTTCTCATAGGAAACTGATCCTCACGATAAAAGGATGAGGAAAACAGAGCTGTGTTTTGTATAGATCATTTGCATTTGTCCCACAGTGGTAAATAAGAGTCAAGCACGGTACAGACACATCAGAATACATCTGGAACAATCAGCTAGGTCAAGCCAGGCTTAGTAGGTCTGGGTCAGTATGAGCTATGACATGCCTGGTCTGGGCAACATGGTGCTAAACCTGTGGAGTGAGACTGAAGCCCGAAGTCTCACCCTGGGCCAGTGCTGTGAGTTCAGACCCTGCTTGCCCTCCCCCAAACCAAGCCTCTCGTGTACTGGGAAGGGGAGACACCTTTATCAGGAAGGTGGTTTTCCCAGGGTGAAACTCATCACTTGCGGTTCGGGTGTGCTGACCCCTGTGATTTCCACAGATGCAAAGCTAATGAATATAGCTGTAATCTGTTAATAGGTGACTCATTTCAGACCATGGCAAAAGCATTTTATTTGTAATGTGAAATACTAGGGCAAGGAATAGCATATGTCACAGACTTGGGATAGAGGAAGAAGGGAGCAGAAAAAGGAATATAACCATGAATAAAGGCACATCAAAATTCCTTGAACATCGTACTCAGAAAGTGCAAGTAAGTGTGCAAAAGCATAGGAAGTTCCTAGTGACAGATAAACCTGAAAGCATACTGAAAACGTAATAGCAGCCTGTTGCCTCTACCAGTCAGACCCACCTTCTCCCTCTCTCCTCTCTTCCTCCTCCGGCCCCAAGTACCCCAAATCACTGAAATGTATACACATTTTCCAAGGGTGTGTGTTAAAACACTTTATTACTTCAACCAGATGGAGGCTCAGAATGGCTTCAAAGCAACAAACCTGCTAACTTTTGTTTTCTATAAAAACCAAAGGTACTAAGACAAATGCAATGTCAATAGCATTGATTTTTGGACAATTTTCTAAGGACAGGCTGGATACATTAATATCTAAGAGTCTAGAAATGTGAAAGACAGCAGTAGGCAATACTGGAGAATATTTAATTTAGTAAAGGACATTCCACATGGATCCATGTAAAAATGATCAACTGGCAGAGTAAGCCAGAGCATGTAGAGAAAGAAATATCAAATAAAAAAGGTAAGACACATTCCTTTTTTATGAATTAAAGTATATTCCTGTTTCTTTCAACCTCTTTCTGAAACCATTGAAATAGACAAGTAGTTAGACAATAAAAGCCGTGACTATGTACATAAATAATGTCATGCAATAGTCTTCAAAGTCCCCTGTCTAAATAGTGAGGGGATTCTAAGTAGTCTTAGAAACGTTAAATTTGCTGGTTTTGGTGGGGAAGAGTAGAATAGAATGAGTATTAATACCAGCACTCTGATTTTATTTATAGCTCATTTGGAAGTTTTTATTAGTTTTTAATGAATAACTCATGGCAAAGTTGCACCAGAGCAAGATAAGTTAGGTAATCGAATAAGAATGAACACGTGGGTATGTCCTCCCTTGGATATGTATTGTTGCAAATTTTTCATAGGTTTCTGTGGGAAATGATAGGCCAGTAGACGTGAAGAAATGCCATAACTTTGGGCATATAACAAAGGAAAGACATTGATGTCCAGCACTTTTCTCTTTTAAAGTATATTCAGTGTAGTAGCCACTCTTGACGTATTTAGTTCATAAGAAAAGAAACACTGATTTAATAGAGGTATCATATGATAGGGCAACGAGGCTGGTGAGGGGTCTGGAGAACAAGTCTTATGAGGGGTGGCTGAGGGAACTGGGGCTGTTTAGCCTGGAGAAAAGGAGGCTGAGGGGAGACCTCATCGCTCTCTACAACTACCTGAAAGGAGGCTGTAGCGAGGTGGGTGTCGGTCTCTTCTCCCAAGTAACTGGCGATAGGACGAGAGGAAATGGCCTCAAGTTGCGCCAGGGGAGGTTTAGATTGGATGTGAGGAAAAATTTCTTTACTGAAAGAGTGGTTAAACATTGGAACAGGCTGCCCAGGGAAGCGGTTGAGTCCCCATCCCTGGAAGTATTGAAAAGACATGTAGATGAGGCGCTTAGGGACATGGTTTAGTGGGCATGGTGGTGTTGGGTCGACGGTTGGACTCGATGATCTTAGAGGTCTTTTCCAACCTTAATGATTCTATGATTCTATGAGTAAATACAATGAAATAACGGCATATTGAAATCGCTCCGTGCTATTTGAGCTACAGTGGCAAGAAACTGAATCTTACGGTGTAGCACCTCAGGAAGCAGTTTTCCTTTACTTTAAAGAAAAGATGTGTGGAAAGTGAACTGTTGTGATTTCCACAGCTGCAGCTATTTCATAAGTAAATGGTCACAGGTGGTATAGAAGGGGATTATGCTGTAAATAATCAAGCTAGAACATTCTTATAGAAGAGCTTCTTAAATAAAGTCTCTATGGTTTTGTATATAACCTTTACATAATATCAGGTGGATATGGGTATACTCAAGAGCATTTTCATTCTCCAGGTGGGGCACCCCAGATGAAGCTCAGATTTGACACTCATCAGAAATAACAGAACATTAAATATATTATTCATAGTCCTATGGTTTTTCGTAGTACCTGTGGAGACTAGCAAGCTGCATTCTTTGTCTTGCAAATTTTACAGTATAAATTAACATGTGTTTTTTATTCTTATTATCAGTTACCAAAAAGCAATCTCTGAACCCCAGGCTTCCTATGTTTATTTAATTACTAAAAATGCAATTCTTGCAGAAAGAATTGAAGAATGAGTAATCACTATATATATAGAAAAACAGATCTGGATCTCTAGTTGATTAAAAAAAATAATCCTTTCTGCCTCCTCACACAAGAAAAGAAGAAGGAAAAGAGGGAAGAAAAAATGAACAAACGATCTACTATTCCATCACAAATACATCCTCTCAGTGAGGCTCTTTCCAATGGGCAGAGCTATGATAGTGCAGAGTGGGTAGCACACGGGTCAGTGGTCAGTAACAGGTATCAAGGTGACTAAGTTGGGGGAGCCTGTTCACTGAATGACTAGAGCTTAAATAGCCAGCCGTGATGGATTGTGAAATAGATCTGTTTGCTCTTAATCAGTATTTCACTTCCAGTGTTGCTTTTTGACATTATATATTATTGCTTGATAATATGAAGAAAATATGTTGTATTTTAACACAAAGGGAATCTAGTAAAGTGTGCCATCGTCCTCACAGCAGAAAGGGCACTTTCATTCATGACATTCAAAATGTCATTCCAAATTTTGCGAGCTAGTTGGTGACAGCAACTTGATGAAAAATAAATCTACCATACTTCTATAGTGAGATCAGAATGATTAAGCCAGCACGGTGGGCCCAGTGTGCAACTCCTGCTGCTTTCAAAGACTGTGTTTGTGTTGTGCTGTCTGCTGCTTGGATCTTCAGTTGCGGTGAGGTGAGTGGCAGCACGGCTGGCGAACGGTGTTGCTCTTCCAGGCAGCTTCCCGTCAGAAAAGGGAAAAGGGAGTGTGGCATGGGGAGTCCTGAGAAACCCTTTGATCTAGTGCCAGTGGCACATTCAGTCTGTGGATGATTGTCAGCCCTGGATGGCTCTTCTATTGGCAAACCATCTCTGATGGTCATCAGAATAGCGTACAAATACCAAGGACAGTGGCTGCAGAAAATAGGTCCTTAGGGAAAGTAAATACTGAGTCGGATTGACTGAGAAAGGAGGTCATGTACTTTGGTGAGAGTGGAAGGGAGAGGGAAAACTGTTAGTTTGGCCTCTTGCTGCATCCTAGTAGGTCACATTTTGTTGGTTAAAATGTGTATCAAAAACCCCACTACTGACACTGTAATGAAGTGATGAGCCCAGAATGAAAGAAATCCCACAGCAGCCTTCAAAGTTCCTGGAAGTGCCAAAGACGCTTAAGTTTCTCGAGCACTTCGTAGAGATACAGGAATGATCCTGGAGTTGTGAAACTTCTTTCCCAAAGTCATGGAATGTATCAGTAGTAATTTTAGGAAAAGAATTCACTGGTTCGCTCCCTATTCTGTGTTTAAAAAAAAGAGTGTATATTGATGTAAGAAACCAACTTCAATAATCACTATTAATTCTCCAAACAAAATAATTGCCAGTGTTCTTGGATGATTGAGAGACAAATGATTAATTCCTGCTATGGGGTGTGATTTATGCTGGATTAACTGAAAGATTTAGTTGACTAATGGTTGGGTAAGTATTGATATACCCTCTAAGATGATAATACTGCTACAAATCTTAGAATCCTCTGTATGTATAATAATATGGAAGCTAATTTTTCAGCTTGCCCTAATGCCTCATTCATAGTTTCAGTGAACTTTGGATCCAGATTCAATGTGAAAAGTCGCCTGTAATCATGTGAAATGAAGAAGTTGCGATTACGATGTGAATATTTTCTTGGAAGGACTAAATGAGTGGATTATGTACTTATCCCTTATTTAATAATACCTAAATGAAATAGTCCTAAAGAATAGAGGATTAACAAATAAGAAGTCTAATACACAGCAAGCGGTCTAGCTGAAGAAAGACTACATAATCTAAAATATCCTCAACTAAATCCACTGTAGCAAATTTATCAGGGAGACTGAATTACTTCAGATATGTGCATGCTTACAGCAGTCCATTTGGGTCAAGGCTAAAGTTCAGGAAGGATAGAGAAAGACTCTCAGGCTGCCTTTCTCTTCTCGTACCTACCCAGTCCATGAGTAGAGGACTCCAGCTGTGTATGGATATAATCTTCTTAAGAGTAAAAAAATCTAAATATTTGTGTAAAAACAAGCAAACAAATCTAGCATGATAGCATACGGATGCACTGAGGAGCTTCTTTCTGTTGTTTGTAAATCTCGATGAGTCATCGTGCAGTCCAGTTCTCATAATGTCAGTTGGAAAAACTTATGTTGCCTTCAGTATATGTAGAACAACTGTGCACCTATTCAAAAACAACTTTCTTATCTTCTCCTGAACTAACATTTTTTCCAAAGTTGCAGAATATATTTGAAGACAGATCCATTTCATATGCGGCTGTATTCAAAAGTGTTGGTATTTCTGCATGAAAGTTGCAATCAATTACTGTATTAATGAAACTGCATTTACAGGTTCTGAATGACATTAACAGAGGGTAAGGACATGCATTTTGATGTTGCTTAGTGACACAAGTTAAGGACCCAGATTTCCATTCCTAGTTCCCAGCTACCTTCTTTTTATCTAAAACAAAGTTTCCTCTTTGCTTTTTTCCAGGTCTGGAGTTGGTGTGACAGGCTCTAGGCAGACGTTATTTTACGCAGAAGTAACAGACCAGATGAGAACTGGTAAAGGAGGTGGCCAGCCTGAAGAAGGAGAGCTGATTGAAGTTGTAGAAATACCTTTAGAAGATTCCATGAAGTTTGCTTATGATGAGACTCTCCCAAAGACGATGGGTGTCATCTTCAGCTTCATGTGGTTCCAAAACAACATAGCACCCAAGCTACCAAAAAAATAAAATCAGAACACCGTGCTTTTAAGAAAAGCTTTCCTGCTGTTTCTGTGGATACAGAAAACTGCCTGCCTGCCTTGATCAACTTACAGCAGAGCAAATCTTTCTTAAAATAAATTTGGAAGTAAATTCTGAATTAAAGTCCTGACCCAGTTTCCATCATTAGCAAAACACTTGCTGGCTTCACTGGGGCCAGGATTTGCCTCTGAGAAGCAAATGTTGAGTTTCGCACAAAGGCTAAGTAAATGTCCAGTTCTCCTTTTTCATGGCACTGCTCTACCACTGTTTTGAAGAGTTGCTCAGGACCTCAGTGCAGCTGCTATGCCAGCCTGTCACTGTGGTCTCTACATAATGGCAGCTGCGTATTCACTGCAGTTTCTGATATTTGGCGGGGGGGGAAAAAAACAAACCTTACTAGTCACAGATATCCTAAGTACGTTCCTGAGTTCTGCACAGCCTTCAGGGAGCAGCTTTCTCTGTGGTGTGTAGCTCCTGTACAGAGAAAACGTTGGCATTTCTGAACATGCAGACCTTTATTTCATAAGCAAACATGTCTGCAAATCCTTCTGCTAATGTGTCATTTTGACAATAGACCAGCTGTAAGATTATGTGCTTCTGTTTGTTCCCACTATAATGCTGAGCAGCACTGATGGAGGGATGAATGGTAGGGGCTTCTACTGGAACACATGCTGCTTTGTTTGTTTTTTGGGTAATACTTGGTTAATTAGATCAAACTTTGTCCTCTAGAGCGGGACTCAAGAGGCCAAATTCTTTTAATTTGACTCTGAGGTGACTAATACAAGTGAGGTGTTCTGTGGTCTTAGTTTCCTTATCGCCCAAATGGGAAGAATGGGACTTGCCCCTCAGATAACGCTCCTTGAAATCGAATGATCTGAAGTGCTTTATTGAGAGATTTTATCATCATTTGAGCAGTTTACATTGAAGCCCATGCAACCTGCACAGACGTACGCAGCAACACAATTAGATTTAATAAAGTGGTCTAATTAGGATGTATATTATTTGTTCTATCAGCGTAGTTTAAATGTGGACTATTTGTCATGTGAAACTGTTAAGAGCATGAATGAAAGAGAATCAAGTCTGGCAATTTAATTATGCACTGGTTTATGTTATTCACTGAGTTAATGTTAATTAACATGACTACCTTCTATGTGCTTCTAGGATTACTGAGGTACTAAGTATGTTTAGAAGATGAGTACTGCGAATATGCAAACTTTCAAATAGCAACTGGAATAAATGCACTACAGATGCATGATGGTATCCAGTGTCTGATTTAAAATCACTGCATATCTAAATAGGTGTATAAATAAATACTTTTTTTAAAAAATGCTTTTAGAACTGGTACTTGCTGGTTCTACTGACAGGGAGGAAAGATCCTTGGAAAGCCGCTGGAGAAAGAGCAGCCTTCGTCTGTGCGAGTCAGACACCTTTTGTGAAAGTTCAGACGCATTTGCGTTGAACTGCGCCTGGTCTGTGGTGAGTCAAGGGCTGAGTTAATCGTGAAAAGTAAATAAATTCAGTCTGTCTGATGTATTTACATTGGAAGGTGTTTTAGGGCGGGGTCTCTGCTGCTCTGCGTCTTTACGGTGTCGAGTACAATGTGTCCTGCTTGCTGCTGAGGCCTTTACGAACTACTACAATATGTATAATAAATAATGTCTTTTATTCCAGGCTGTAGTTACCAAAATATCTATTTGATTCTGTCAAAATTATTACACAGTAGCTTGTTGATCTGTTTAGTGTCAAGCTAATAAGTGTGTGCGTATACATGTCAAAAGCCGCCTTGCTGCATAATGCAGTAATTTGGAAAAATAAATTGGTGTAGTGGAGGGGTATCAGACTTTGAAACTTTTCAAAGCAGCATTTATGTATTTATACCGTTTGCCCCAGAATTACAAATGGACAAAATGCCACTTCTAATGAGGCTCTTCGTGCGATGGTGAGAGCTTTCCCCAGTCAGACATACCTTCCCCTGCCGCATCCAGGACCTGGAGTCGGTGCTTCACAAGGTGCACTCACGTTGCATTGACGACCTTGGTGAGAGCCCAAGGCTTTGACCCACCCGTGTGGGTGACAGGTGTTCGAGGTGTGATTCATCAGACTAAATACACATTTCACTGATCAGTCTGTCTAGAAGTGCCTTCAACTCTCGGCACCTGCGTTCGGTTTGGACTCATCAGACCACCCCTGGAGGAGGCAGGTCAGACAGTGCTGGATCTGTTGTGCCACCATGCAACGTGCACATCATGAACTATGGGCTGCTGGGCCAC
This sequence comes from Pygoscelis adeliae, assembly GCF_000699105.1. Taxonomy (NCBI): domain Eukaryota; kingdom Metazoa; phylum Chordata; class Aves; order Sphenisciformes; family Spheniscidae; genus Pygoscelis; species Pygoscelis adeliae. Next base: position 236,657 of record NW_008824031.1, read on the forward strand.
CGGAGAGAGCACATGGCCGTCCCCAGCACTGGGGAGGATGAAGGTCCTAAAACCTCTGTGTGCATCACACAGCTGGTGCCAGCCGGTCGTGCCTTGGCTGCACATCTTGGAACTGGACAGTTTGAAACACACGCGTATTTTGCCCATTCCAAGGCGCTGTGGCTGTCCCTCTAACTAACTGTCCCTCCCCAAGAGTGTGTGTGTTGGGGGAGCACCAAGGGCAGTGCCAGACTTGCCAAAATCTGGCCCAAACTACCGCTGCTGGTCAGCAGGCGGCTGTTCCCCATCTCTCAGACAGGAGGGTGGAGGGCTTGCAAGTGGTAGGTTCCCGAAGCCTGTCTGCTTCACAGCCCAGCCCTGGGGCCGTGCAGGGTGGTACAGAAGAGCTGCCACCACCAGAGCAGCAGCAGGGGTTTCCCGGGCATGGGGCGAGAGCGGGAAGTCACTGCGTGGGAAGAGGGGGCGCGTGGTGCAGCACATGGAGGGGCGTGCGGGGAGGGAAGGCGCAGCCCTCGCGGGGGCACGGGGACAGCCGCGCAGCACCAGCCCTCCGCTGCGCTCCGAGGCGACCTTGCCAATGCAAGCTATGGGCTTCAGACTAACCGTTTTTGATGCAATCTATATTTCTCTTCCGGGTAACCATGACAGAGGGCAGTTGCATGAGCTGGGCAGTCCCTCAGCACTCCTCCACGATCCAGAAGGCCGGACGAGAAGCTGAGCAGCTTTGCCCCCACCTCCCAGTCCGTTCCTCCCCAGGGGTGTACTGGGCAGACACCTACAAAACCCCGGGGGACTGTGGTGGCTCTGAAGCCTTCACACCCCAAGGGATGCCACACCCAGGCCCTGTGCTCTGCCGGCCATCCCTGCAATCTGAAATTCTCAAACAGAAACAAAATGGTCAAGGGATTACTTTGGTTTCCTTCCACAATTTGGGAATTTTCCACAGAAACAGTGGTGATGATGCAATATAGTGAAAGCTGTACATAAAGCGATGTTGTGTCTGGTGTTTGGCTTTGCAATATTAAATATAAACCTATCTTCATCCTTTTCCTTTTTCCCTGTAAATTTTGGTGGGGATTTTTATAAGGAATTAGGAAGGTTTGAAAATGCGGGAGAAAGGTCTTGAACTTTTTTCAAAACAGTAGCTGATTCATATTTATAAAAATACAACAAGAGCAATTCAGATGCCACTTCTCTCATCAGGGCTCATTTCAGAGATCATAATTACAGCAAATCCAATATACATCGGCCAAGCCCAGGCAGGAAAAAAGTGCTTCTAATGGAATCTTGAAATCACGTCTATGTTTTAGACGCATCCTTCGGACGTGCCATCACACATACGTCCATGGAGAGCAGACAGTTCAGAATAAACAGGGTCCCCATTTGCTGCTAATGAATACTGACTCCAGCCTGCAAAAATCTTATCTGATCTCATCCAACCATCCCCATGAGATCAGCGTCTTTCTTTTATTGAGTACAATCGAGTGGTCTGCATTTAAAAAACAAATCTTAGCATCTCTCTCATCTTTATGATGTGGCTTTGGGATATAGAGATAATCTAATGAACCTGAAATTATGACTCAGGCTTCTAATGAAGCCTGAAATTATAAAATCTTGAATGTACTGTTGCTGTCAGGGTCACTATTAGGTAGCAGAAGAGATGTCACCAGCACCTTGCGAGTACAGGGACTCGTTTATTATTGTTGTTTATTACGCTATTTGTAAAGTATCTACAAACCCTGAGCTACTCCCAGGACTTACGGTATTAACCACTGAACAGTGATAAGATTAAAATGTCTTCTCTAAAAGGCTGACACTTTAAATAAATGAGCTGAATTACACCGTGGGGTAGGTGGGGGCAGGCTCAGGGATGGGGTGCAGGGTCCCCCGGCCGCCCGTGCTCTCCCGGGTGCACAGGGATGCTCCTTGCACTGCTGGAGGCACGCTCCCCTGGCAGGCGGCCCCTTGCCTTTTCACCCGCTCCCTCGTTACCATCCCTCTCCGCCAACGATAAAAGCGGTGTTCCCCGACCCCCCGCAGGGCCACGGCCGGGGCCAGGCCAAGGGCAACCGATATAATTGCTCCTGAAATACACGTGCCGACCGAGCAGGGCGACCCACTGGACAAATAGGATTTTTGCTAAATTAGGACAATTGCTGAGCATGCTTCATCCCCTCGCCAGGGCTCTATACATAGATGAAAGGCACACCCAGTTGTGAAATCTGTTGAAATGGCACACCTGGTGCTGTCTGCAAGTCTATTCACAACCGTTAGCAGGTGCGACTTGGCCTTTGTGGCCATAAAAGTCTGGCTGCGCAGCTCCTGCTGTGCTCCCTGCGCCTTCGCCGCCCTGCGCGCTTTGGCAAGGGAGGCTGTCACAGATTAATACGGTTGTTTGAAGCTGTTAGGAGCCGCCGCCTGAAGCATGTAGCGGCTTCAGAGGGATCAGAATAAGACCTGTGCACACAGGATGGATTTGCAGTTTTGGTCTTGGTGGCTGCGCCGGGGTGGAGGTAATGGGCAGGGCAGGGACGCGGTGCAGCACGGTCCCTGCAGTCCCTGCAGGGATGCTGCCGAGTGGCCTGGCCAGCAGGTACCAGCAATTTGCAAGCTAGCCCCTGTTTGGGTTCAGCCTCTCCAAAAAGGATTTTGCATACTCTGCTTTGCTACATCTCAAGCAGCGCAGCAGTAAGGTGGAGTTCCGAAAGCCCCAGCCCCAATGCGGATTCAAATTTAATTTAAGGAAGGATGCCGTAGACTTTGGAGCAGGTTTCCAACAGCAGTTTTCATTCCCACTGGTTCACACAGGATTTTGCTTGATATGAACAAAAAAAGGGATGCTCATACAAATCCTGCGCTACTGCAGAAGTTACTCCTCAATTTGTCTAATCCTTCAGAGCCAGTCTCATTCTTTAATTGGGAACACATTTTTACAAGGGCTTTAATTGCTCTCCAGATGAATCACGAGGGAGGAGAAGAAGTCATAACATAGCTAAATGGCCCAGATTTGCAGCGCTTAGAGCTCTCTGGCCTGTCTCAGGACTGGCTTCAATGCATTTCTCGTAATTGGAAATACAATCAGATACGTATTAAACCCTGCCAGCCACGCACTGTATTGCTGTGCTGCTGAAGTACTCAATAACCTGTGCTGGCTCCAGTCTCCAATAAAACATTCAAAAGCAGTGGTGCTCTGAGACACCCCTTTCGGACACTTGGTTACAATGAAAATGGGCTGGGAATGGGCAATGCGGGAACGGCTGTCAACCTCATCAACTGATGGCTACCCTCATGCCCCAACCTCGTTAACAGAAAACCCCCTGGGCTTTTCTTGTGCCCACCTGTGGTTCAGTGTTCGGGGTATGGGTGCGATGGGTAGAGGATTCAATAGTAAGATAAACACAATTTTAACATTTTACAAGAGCAAAACGTTGCTGTGATCGCGACAGACATGCCTGTGGCAGCCAGGAGCCAGCCCCGGCTCGGCCACATCCCACCAGCCAGGGACGGACGAGGTGCTACATGAGCCCCGGGCAGCGTGTGTGTGCGTGGGGACCTCCTGGGGTCGAGGCCATCCATGTGAGAGCGCGACCCCTCCGAACGATGCCATCCAAGTGCACGTCCATCACACTGTAAACACAGCCTGGTTTTAATCCTGTTGCCTTGGAGTTGTGGAGAGAGGCTTGGGAAAAAGAGCAGTTAATTAATGCTCCTGAAAATAAGCCTAGGAGGACAACATCCCACCTGGCTCCAGATGCAATGGAAACACGGGTGATGAGCCGTGTCCCACTGCTGCGGGGTGTCTGGCACAGCGCCGGTCCCATCCCCAGCCCTTTCCAAAATCCTCAACGGGTGCTGGCGGGCAGAGCCAGGCGCTCGCTGTGCCCCGTGGGTGGCACAGCCTGGCCGCCACCTCTGAAGCCTCCCCAGGAGGCACAGGCAGGGGCCGGGGCCGTGGGAAACAGTGTGCTCCAGCCTGCTGGTCCCCTCCAGGGCTGCAGCTGCTCCAGCTGCCCCTACGAGCCCGGGGATGGGGACGGATTTCGGGGCTGGAGTCACTAATTGGGTTTCCAATGAGCCTGGCCAACGGAGGTGGTGGCGAATAAAACATGCCTCCAGCTCCTGCCTGAAGCGTGGGTCCCTCCGGCAGACCCGCTGTGGCTGTGTGTTTGTGGGGATGGGGTGTTTGGGTAACACTTTTGCTCGTACAGCAATCGCTAAAATAACCGGACAAGGCACAATCACGCACTTGAGAGTGCTAGAAACAATTTAAGAAATGTTCTTGGGACAAACGGCGGGCGCTGTGCAAACAGCTCCCCGGGGTTTGTGAAAGGGGCCCCAGCTGCCCAGCCCG
>NW_008824031.1:241071-249961 GCF_000699105.1 Pygoscelis adeliae
TTGCGCCGATAACCCACTCTGCTCCTTTCGTAACCTCCTTCATTTTGTCCTTCAGGTTCCCCCTGCTCCCGCCCTGGGGTTTCGGGGTGCTCCTTTTCCAATCAAATCAGGAAAACAAAACCAGAGGTATTGCAAGCCCATGCCACGCTATTTCCCGCTCCTCTTTTCTATTCAATATGAAGGCGAGGGACTTTGTAAGCACTTCAACACTCCCCACGGGTCTCCCCAGAGACGTAACTTGGGTTTGCCCCTCCACAGCTTCCCAACTTCAGCAGACTTTATGTTGAAGCTAGCCAGGTTCATACTGCAGCCTGAGCACTGCTGACCCCGGAGCTGGCGGTGCAGCAGGGATGCGAGGGCTTGAGTTACAGCAACCCATCAGCTGCTAATCCACTCTGCCAGCCCCACCGCTCCGTGCTGCTATCAATCATGCACAGAGCCCCAGGGCGGATTTGCAGCACATTTGCTCCCGCTTCAGCAGGTTAGCAGGGTTGTGGCAGCACAGGGGAGCCCCAAGCGTATGGGGGCTATACGCAGCCCCCAGAGCTGGGACCTTCCACAGGCAACGGGAGAGGGAGGGGTACATCCACGCGTCTCCCTGGTCTTTGGGACTGGTGTCAGGATCTGTCCCGTCTCTTCCCATCATGGTTGGGGAAGTCGGGGGACCAGCATCGGTGCACCTCAGGAACGGGCAAAGCTGCTGACGTCACATTCAAGGTTTGTGCTTAGTCATGGAAGTGCTTCAGAAAACCCCATTTGCTGTGGTGAGCAACCTCTGCCTCGGATACTTTTGTCTGATAGTTATGAAATATCTTTAAAGAGCAGGGAGGGGGGCTTACAACAGGCTCCCAATGCAAAAAGGGAGCAGAGTTAGGCTGATGCTGGGTGTTTATGAAAATTGCACAGTCTCACGTTGGCCCTCCAAAGCAGCCACGACCCTTTGCATCCCCGACCAGCTGATTTTGTAAGGGTGGAGGCTGTCCCATCTGCAGCAGCCCCGGTTTGCAGCAGCAGCGTCATGCTGAGCAGCTTCTGGGCTGCACACAGCTGGAGCAATGTGCAGGAGACGGCCAAGCCAGGTACCAGCTTCGTACCCAATGTTCTCGTCTGCTGCATCTTCCCGGTCATCCTGCCAGCTTCATCTTTTCAAATGGCTTTCTTTTACCTCTAATGCCTTTGTTTTTTGTTTTTTGTTTTTTTTTTGTCTTCCATTTTTTTCTTTCTTTTATTGCTTTTCCACGCAATCTGATTGTGGTGTCTCGGATGAGCACAGTCAAAATAACGCCAATACATCAAAATAATAAGATCTGATTCCAGGGGCTCTCACAGAGCCAAGGCACTGAGCAAAGTCTAACGGGTTTATTGATCACAGCAGAGCGACAGCTCTCTCTAGCAGAGGATTTAGCTCCTAGATGGACACTAATGTGTAGATTTGTTTTTTCTCACTGGCAAAAGCAAGTGTAAATATTCTGCAGGTAATGATACAGGTCTGCTCCTCGTTTGATTAATAGGGGAGGTGTCAGCAAACATGAAAAGAAGCAAAACAATTGAGGTGAAGGTCTTGCCTTCTAAAGCTGCGTGACTGAGCCTAATGCCCTGTCCTTTTACTATCAATCAAGGCTGATTGCCAAAGCTTTTTAATTCAAGTCTCTAAGTAGGATGATCAGAGTTTACTTAGCTAGTGCTGATTTCCACTTGACCAGGCTGCTCTGGAGCAAGGTATCATCTTATAGTGCAAACCCTCTTACAAGGGATAAAGAAACTGAGACCGCCTCGATCCTCCTTGTTACCTCCTCAGGTTGTCCTGAGCAGCTCTTGGTGTAGGTCGGGGGGATGAGGGTCCCGTGGGAGCCAGGCCGGTACCCAGGGAGGACCGCAGCTCGGAGGGAAGGGGTGCAGAGCGCAGGGCATTGCATTTGGCCCCAGCCCAGCTGTGGTGGCTGGCTTGCGGCTGCCCAGCCCCGTGCCCCCCGATCCCTGGCCCTCGCCCCTGGGCGCTGCGCGTGGCCTGGGCCTGAGTCCCAGCACTGCTGCAATATAAAACAAACCTGGCACCGGGAGCGCGCAGCCTGTGGCACATCTCCCATGGCTATTTTTAGCTGCTTTTCCAGAGAAACCGGGCTTATGCAGCCCGCTTCCAAGTGCAGGGGCTCTGGCTACTGCCCACCCCCCGGCACCTCCACCTCTCCGCTCGAGTAGTTCCTCTAGAATTGTTTAACAATGCTATTGGAGAGGGCAAGCCCATGGGGCTGAGACACGCACATCCCACAGACCCAGTCCCCAAGCTCTGCCGCTCGCAGGGCGACATGTTTCTTCCAGTGTTTCTTCTGCCCTCTGCACCCGGGCACCCACCCAGGGCTGCCCGGCGGGGAGAGAGAGGAGATGGAAACATGCAATGCAACTAGTTTAATGTTAAACAAAGTGACTTATTTTTACGTAGCAAAGTTGTTTCTGTGTAAAACGTGTTGTTCTGTAAGGTCCTGTTTCTGGAAAAGATCAGAGAGGGTCTCGCGGGTCGGAGCTGAGCGTGGCGGCTCCGCTTTGCAGGACTGGCGCTTGCAGGGCTGGTTTTTCCTCACTGGCTTCATAAAGCATATGCAAAATGTGCATATAGCAGTGCAGAATTAACAGAAGGCATTTACTCTTGATACAAAAATGAGGAACATTTTTTTTCCTCAGGTACTATATTTACATCTTTTATGTCGAATAAGAACTTTGGGTTTTTTTTCAAGAAAAGTAGAGACCCTATGCTGAGCCCCTGGAAGCAGATAGGTCTGGGAGGGGAGTCTGGAGCCAGGCAGGACCACTCTTCATGCTTCGGGGGGCTCAGGACCCACCTCCAGCTGAGACTCCCACGGCACGAGGAAGCCTTTGGTGCTTGGGAAGAGCCCACAAGGCTGTAGGGGCAGTAGTCTGATGTCTCATGCAACGTACCCTACTGCTACAGACGTCCTCCAGCTGCAAATATCCATCCTATATGTTGTTCAAAACAAAAGCGAAGGGTTCACCTGCAGGAAAGCAATCAAATGCAGCTTGGGGCGTTTTGCAGGTCCTCTCGTTTTGCCAGCAAAGCAGCACACGTTCTGTCATGTAACACCAGGCTGAGCTATAGGCATGAGGCAGGGGAGTCAACGGGAGCCCTCTGTGCAGGTTAGGAACTATTTCCCTCCCTTTAACCGGTTTCAGGCCAGCTGGGTTTTCTGGGGCACAGGGGTGTGTGCCTGCCCCTTTGTGCCACCCAGAGACGTTAGATCCTGTACAGCAGCATCCAATACAGAGCGGCTCAACAGTATTCCCGGACATTAAGTCAAGGCAGTGCTTAGCCCACCTGCCAGATCACGGGTGCTCTAGAGGAAATTAATTCTTCTAAAATTTCTATGATTTTCAACACTTATGTACGTAAGTCCAACAAGTAAAAAGTCGTCAGCAAAGCACCAGGACTTCAGGAACCATGTTGCAGCACGAAGGCCAGGATTCCGATTCCCTCTCTACCCACTTCTTTGATCCATCCATTTGCACTCTGCCGTGGGATCTGTGTTTGAGCACCGACTTTTTGAATGTGCTCACCTCCTCTTTACCGAATGAAAACATTTAGCTGTTGCTGTTTAGTGTACCAGTGTATTCACATATTCACAACAAAGATCATGCATCTCAGCTCATAATACTGTCTTAGCTTACAATAGTTTGGCATTCACATTTAAAGAAATGTAAATGCCGAACAATAAAAATATTAGACAATTCTTCTAAACCTGTGTGTACACTAATATTCCTATTAGGCTACAAAACACATTATTAAGCACAGAAAGACTATTGCACTAATGCCCCTTATGAAACCACCCTGAGTTTGAGTACTCAGAAAGCTGCTTATCTGTTCCTTTGGACTAAGAAGACTCAAATGTCTTTCAATTATTAAAAGGGCTGAATTATGTCTTGGTCCAAACTTGGAAGTCAGAGGAGCCACAGACCTTGCTGAGGTCTCTGAAGGAAGTAAAGTCCTTTAAACCCAAGCTCAGCTTTTCAGAAAGAGCATGTGACTTCAGGAGAGATCCCTCGTTTCTTTGTTTGTTTGTTTGTTTGTTTGTTTGTTTTCAACCAGACTTATTTCCAAGCAATTTGCATTAACACGCTTTACGGGCTTGGGCTTTCCAGTGCTCCAAGGAAAGTCCCAGCCTCCAGGACTGTGCCGTCCCAGGTGATAACAGATGGACATGCAGGGAGGGACTCAGCCCCCAGCCCTGTGTGTGCCCATCGGTCCAACTCCCTCCCAACATCATGCCACTAAACAGCCTTTTCTAAGGGACGTTGTTTTCACCTGAAAATTTGGAGACTGGGAAGCTCAATCTGCTTATTTAGTACAACCTAACATGGCACTGTAATCCTGAGAGGTCTCAACATCAAAGGCAATCATTTCACTTGCAAGCTGCTAAAGCTTTAAAAATGGAGTTTTTCTTTGTAGAACACCAGCCCTGGGTGAAAGCCAAGGTCCTGAAGGTTAAAGGACGATAGGGAAATACAGCAGACCTACAAGGAGACTGGATATATTTTCTATTTGCAGATTTATGTGTCTGTCCTGGCATGTGTTTTTTGTCATGCGTACACCATGAGCGCTGTATTTGACACTTTAAATCAAGGAACAAAGGACTAAAACAGTAGAGGGGACTAAATTGAATTGAATTAATTTGTTTATCCTGCAAATCAACATCTGCTCAGACCTATTTCTTTCAACTCTGAAGTTGTCATAATGGAATATTTTGCCTTCTGCTCAGTCTAATTATAGACGCACAAGCCAAAAGCTCTTAATTTTGCTCACAGCCATCAGCGGGAGCTTTGCTGTCGCACTCAGAGTGGGCAGGGTTAAACCAAGCTGTGTTTAAAAGGCTCTTTTTCAGGAAGGTGTTTTCCCCACTAAGTTGCATGTTGGTACCCATAGGAGAGGACATTTTTATACCGAATTCATTGTACGGCTGCTTTTCAGCACTGATGAAAATCATCACAAAAGAAGACACCGGATCCCAGAGGTTCAGGTCTGCTCAGGCTAGGGTGGGAGGAAAGCGCTCGGTGGCATGCAGCTCTCTGTCATCGTCACTCTGCAGTGCCCAAGAGGAGATGGACTTGTGCCACAGCACAAATGAACCACCCCTCACCACGGAGGGCCCCGGAAAGGCTCGTGACTCCATAAATATCCACCAAGAAAGCCTTTCCTCCACCCTCACGTGGAATTGTGGCTCCTGCAGGATGGAAGTGCCCAGGCTGGGGCAACTGTGGGGCTGGTGGCTTCACTGAGCCCAGCACAGAGATGCCTGCAGGTTCAGTGGCAGCAGCCCAGGGAGCCTGAGCCTGGTGCATCGTTGTCCACACACCTTCAACTGTGGCATGTATATGACCTTAGCAACCATGGTCATTAGGTTGCATTTCTGATCATCTTGGATGATATCCTTTTCCTGCCACCCCCACGAGAAGTCCAGGTGTCCCACACTGTAATGATAAAGGACTGTGGCTTAATCCTTTCGGGTTTCATCAGTTTTCTTGGAAATATGAGGCATCCCTGCTTCAAGAGATCTCCGAAAGCAGAGGGAAATTTTCAGCTGCTCTCTGTCCTGATGGAAATGATATGGCTTTATGTGCAACCTCGGGGCCAAACCAGTTTGGATGCAAATAAATATAGCTCCATTGTTGTCAGAGAAGGGTCTATGTTGACTTACACTACACAGGAAGATAGCATCACTTTTCTTTGACTTTATTGTTTTGGCACAGCTCCTGAAGCGACGTGTCTGGCTTACAAGGAACTGTCAACACCGAACACCAGATCTGCTGTTGAGGAAAAGGAGCACTCACAGGGTTTCCAGGACTTCTGACCACAGAGCCGACCAGAAAAAGGACACGGGGATGGAAACGTGTGGAGAAATTGCTCTTCCCTCCCTCCAGAGCCATACCTGTCTCTGAGCTCCCCCCAGGACCTTTTTCTGGTTAAGAAAGTGTCTCCAGCATCTGTCAGTGGCTGCCCCCGGCGAGGCCCTGCCCTGCAGCTCCTCGAGATGTTGTCTGCCTGCCTTACCACCCTACTGCTGCTGCTGCTTATCAGCAGCCCTGGCTCGAGGCTACCCCCAGTAATTCCAGGTTTCAGTGCACGGCCATTATTTCCTCTGTAGAATTGCGGAGTTGTGTAAAACAACAAGATTTTCCCAACGTTTGATATTCGCAGCTGTGAGTTGCAAACTAATTAACTCCCCTATCTAGAGTCATCTTCAGCACACCAACTGGGTCTTCTTTAAGTAAGGCTCATTTGAAAAAGAGCATCTCATTAGCAGTATTGGGCCTCATACATTCAGGGTTTTCTCGGAGAGGCTTGGGGAGATGAAGAGCTTTTGCCCTTAAGTCACAATCTTCAGATTCAAGTGCTTTTCCCTCCATTAGAAATATGCCCTGGAAAACGCAGCTGCTGAAAGCAATCCCTGTGCATGGGTCTGTATTGGATAGGTTTTGTTGCCTACGGCACCTTCCTTACCTGCTGTCTCTGGATCCTCTGTCAGAGTGGTTACCTCAAACATCCCGTGGATCTCACCCCTGGATATGACATATTGGACCAGAACTTAGGGCAAAAGTTTAATATTGCCATTTAAATATAAAGACAATATTAAAAAACACATCCTCTGGAAATCAGCCCACCCATTCACATGAGGTAGCTCAGTTGCAAGTTCATCCTCCAGAATCCCTGGAGAGGCAAAAGTCCCTCAGTGGGGGCAAATGCAGGAGTGGTCCAGATGTTCCCTGCAAAATGTGGAATAAACAGCTGGAGTGAAGTTAGTGCTGCAGTTAGCTATTGAGACGCTGCCTAGCAAATAGGTCCAAGTGACCTGGAACAAAGGGACATGGTAACCATCCTTGTTCCCCCAAACACTGGAAAACGTCTGCATTTCTCTGAGTGGTACCTGGCTGGTCTGTTCAGTTGGATTTTAGGTTCCAATGGGAGCAATGAAAAAGGGTACGAAGTAGAGCAGAAATGTGCCTGGTGAAACCCTGGCCTGCACAAGTCAATCCACTAGTTTTGGTAGGGCCAGGGTTGGGCTCTCTGCCAGCTGCCCTGTAATCCTGTGTAAGGAGTGTGGCAGTGGCTGGATGTAACTGCTATGTCCCAAACATCTGCAGGGCCTTCTCCACAAGGCACAGCTTTTCTCCAAGCTGAAAGGCTTGGAAAATGAAGGTAGCACTTAAGCAATATCCTCTCCCAGAAACCAAGCAGGAATTTGGAGCACTTGAATAGTCCATCCCCAAAGAATCTTTTCCAGGTCTGACCCTGATCCTGGTGCATGCTGAGGCAGGACTATGAGAATTCGTAATCAGAGCTGTAGACATGATTTAAGACCCTATAATATGTATCTCACTATCACATCACAGTGCTTTGAATCAAGGAGCTCGAAGTATTGTATTTTCATGCATATAGCCTGCATCTCAGATAACTCATACTACTGTAAAAGAACTGTCCTTTGCAAACAAGTACTTAGCTAATCTGCACCCTCAGATAACCCAGGGGTCATCTCAGAGTATCAGTTATATCTGTGAAGCCATGGGTATAGGGTGGCAAGCAGTCGTCCCCTCCTTCCTCTAAGCCCCCACCATCCGTTCCTGCTCCCACCTCCTTCCCACGAGAAGACACGTTTTCTGCAGTCCCCATCTCTGTCCCCATGTGCAGCAGATGTGGCCAACAGCATCTCATGCTCCTCACACCTACCCTCTGGTTCAGTTTTGTTTCTACATGTAACTCCTGGTGCTGGTGCTGAGCCTGGACCACTCGACAGGCTCCAGGGGACGGGCAGCATGGTGGCAGCCTGCAGCTGCCAGGAGCTGATGTGAGGAGCATGGAAAGATGGGGAAAAGTCACAGGTTTGGCCCTAAAACTGCTGAAAAACAAAATAACTAATTCTGTTTCTATTGCACATGTTGTCCTCTCAGAGGTAGCTCTATCCCAATGATGTTTCTGCATCTTGTTTTCTTATTCCCAACTCGGAGTGCAGATGGTAAAGCGTCCCTGATGCAAATTTCCACTCCAGCCTACAGAAGCTTGACAGAGGGGCTGAGCATTTACAGGGATGCTTGTTGCAGCCAAGAGCCTAAAATTAGACTTTCAATGCCACAGTCAGCACCCAAGAGGTGACCTGATTTTCAGAAGTGGGGGTGAATTTCAAAGCCTGGTCCATGTATGGCTTGATACTCCATGGGAGCGGCTGAGTCTGCGGCATCTCTGAATCAGCTGCTTAAACCCTGTTTTGCACCAGTTGGACAGGTCTGCAACATGGAAGGACACCATGCACATAAAACCCAACTGCCCTCTCATTCGGGGACTTACCTGCAGAGGTGTTTCATCTGTGGCAAATTTATAAGCCCACCTTGCCTCCTCTAAACTCTTTTCACTCGCAAAAATGTCTGATCGTCCCTTTCAAGTTCTGCAGTTGAGCAACTTTGCACATGCATTTATTCAGCTGATGAGATAACGGCGTAATGTATTTGCAGACATCAGCTCACAGGCACAGAAATTTGCCAGGCTATGGGATTTATTTAAAAGCATAAATATATTTCATGGTTTCTAAATGAGCCAAAGAAATAGCTAGCTTCCCAGCCAGCAGCAGCAGTGCTGCTAGGTGTACACAAGGCCAGCCAGCTTTGGCAAGACAGTGACACATAAAACCTTTTTTATAACAAAACCTGTGAGTGTATCAACCCCTTTGCACGTGCTGCACCTTGGGGCCCGTGTTTGTTTTTGACCAAGGTCATCAAATGAATTATATCCTCATTGCAGGGTTTGTTAGAAAGGTCTTTGAAAGCAGATGGTATTGTGAAACACTTTTACTACACCTAATGCATTGCAAATAACAGTGAAAAAACTGAAAGCAGG
>NW_008824031.1:250035-253928 GCF_000699105.1 Pygoscelis adeliae
ATAAACTAAAATGTTTAAAATAAACTTTAATGTTATTGAGTTTAACCCATGTTGGGAAGCTGAAGCAATAAGCATTCTTTCTAGAGTAAATGAGTTCAGCTCCAAGTCTCTATAAAACTGAAAAAACAACAACACAGGGAGCAAGAATTAATCTGTGAAAAATTAAGAGATGTGCGAGCCATCTCAGAAGAAAATAAATACAGGCGAGGCATCCCTTAAAACTTGCTCTGGTTTTATTTATTTCTTTCACAGAGGAATATGAGCATCCTAGCTAGCGCTGTGTGCCCTAGGTCGAGAAGGCATTGGATGGAGGATGCAGACAGTCAAACACACCGTCCCCGGCAGCGCTGTCCTCTGGGCAGGGGAGAGTTCATGTAACGCCTGTGCCAGGCAGCACCGAAGGGCCATCGCCTGTGCTGGGGCTGAGCTGGGACCTTTCCAGGTGATGTGTGTTAGAAGACATTTCCATTACAAAGCCACCTCCATGTCTTTGGTAGCACCTGTATTGTCACACTGAGACAGCATCCCATGGTTTGGGCTCTAAAACTGAGCTGACACAACCATGTTCACCACCAGGCAAAGGCAGTGGAGAAAGGGGGACCCTGTGATCACGTCAAATTGACTATTAATGCTGTGAAACAAGAAATCAGCACTTGCTGAAGCAATGTCTGCAGAGAGCTTATAAGTCTCTGGCCCCCATCTCATCCCAAGCTTAGGGACGTGGGGGTTCTCTTTGCACCACTACAGGCTGGGAGGAATAACAGTGACAATCTCCTATGGGCAAATGTCCCCAGAGCCATCAAAATACATAATTTGCATTTCTCCCATCCACGGAGACAGGGGAGTGTTTGCAGCCCAAGGGAGCCGGCACTGCCCTCCTATACCTCCTCCAGCAGAGATGTCTGCTCCAGGGAAGTGGCAGCACACAGCGCAGCTGCTCTGTGGATTCATGGCTGATGGATGCGCTGCACCAGCATGGACCAATATTCCCAGAGGGTCAGGCCCATTGCACAGCTGAGCAGGCTGGAGGGGCAGCCAGCCCCAGCCCTGGGCACTGGGATATCCCCTATGCCAGCTGCCCCGTGTCCTCTGGATCGTTCCTCCTGCCCCGAAGGTTGGCACTGATGGAAGCTGCCAGGGCTTCTCTGGCCATCGCTGTTTCTTATCAAGGCAGCTGGTCGCTCACTTTGGAGATCAGAGCGGAACATATTACTCTCTCCCAGGAGTTTTCTGCTTCTCCCCCTTCCTCTGATCCTGCCCCTCCTTTCTGGCTGTGCAGGTCCCATTTCTGCTCAGGGATTATGTTGGTTCCATCCATCTCTGTTCGATGGTAGTCCAAGCAGAAGACACAACCTTTAAACAGCCAAAGAAACTCTTTCAACAGCCCAGGAGAGTTGGGAAGTGCTACCTCCTGCCCACGCCATGTCACAGAGCTGGGCTGGGACTGAGGTCTTTGAACTGACCCCAGATTTGGGGCTTTAATAGCCCATCCTGCCCCATGTCGAAATCTCCTTGAACGGGCCCTGAACTGAGCAGAGGGTCAGATTTGTTAAGGCAGATTTGCAAAGGCTGCTTGCTTGCTTCTTTTTCCTGGAAATCTCCCAGCCAGCTGCTGCTGTGGCCTCGTCTTGTTTGGCTCACGAGGTCTGATAGGATCACAGCCCGAGATAGTACAACCGCAGGCCAAAACGACTGGTGTCATCTGCTCCTCACTTGTCGGAACGAGCCCCCGAGGACCTGATGGTGGCAGGTCTGTAGGGTCCCTCTTTGGGGTCCTCCTGTCCGCAGCACCCTTCTCTGCAGAGAGGATGTTGCTGATACATCTTCTAGGTCCCTCCTTTTAAAAAAGCACAAAATAACCCTGCATTTGTCTCCAGGCTTTGATAGATATTGTTATGTAAAGCAGCTGCTTAACCCCTGAGGGCTCTCTGCTCTCCTTTTGGCTCAGAGTCTCAGGATGTGGAAGCAAGATAAAAACAAAATCTCCTGATGAAACAGCTCTGCTGGACTCAGGAACTGGGGACCCATGATGGGAGTGCAGGACCCCCAGCTCCAGCCCCACCTTGCCACGAGCAGCACAGGGGTGTCATCCTCTTTTGTGACTTGATCTGTCTCTGCCATAACACACTCCATTTTTCCTACAGCAGCTGAGGCTTTGATGCTTTGCTTTTTGCACATGCCAGCACAACCCCTCTGGGTATTAAATTCTACCTCAGCTCCAAGTCTTTAAAAATATATATCAATATGCACCATTTCTGAAAGTCTATTGGAATTGGAAAAGCCCCTGGTGTTGGATTACAGAGATATTAGAGGAGCAAATAATACTACTAAACCTCAAATGAACTGGTTTAGTGTAATGACCATTCCTTGGGTGGTCACTGCAGGCAGGGCCCCACGTGACAACGTCCCCCCCGTCCTGCCCCATCCCCGTGTGTGCTGGTGGCCGCGGCACTACCTACAGTTGGAACTGAGGAGCCAATTGTGGGCCAAAAATGGCAGAGCACGGCATAAAAAAGAGGGTGTGATTTGGCCCTGCAGATTTATTTTTAGACTTTCTATTTCAGACTACTCATCTCTAGCATAACATCTGTTGGATCATTTTATAGCTGTGATTGTTTACTGGTGACCAGCTGACACTGACACTGCAGGGATTTGATAATAGTATTTTTTCTGTGTATCTGTAGATACATGTTACTGGAAGGCAGCGGGGACGGGTAAAAGAGCTGTATTTAAATACCGCAGCAAAGGGAATACATTTTTAAATCAATCATTTTCTTGCTACTTGTAGGATCGTCTAGTCTGTAAAAGACAAAAGAAGCAAGCTCTAGGCTAATGTTTGCTATTCAAAGATTACCTTGAATTTGACCCTTCTGCTCAATTTACTCTGTAGAAGCTGCTGAAATGGTCATGTCCAAATGCCACAGAGTCAATTAATCCAGGCTTTGCAGTTGCAACTTGTCCAGGGACTCCATGGTTTCTGCACTGTCAGTTCCTGTGAGAGCCTTATCTGCAGGGCACATCAGACAAAGGAGAGTGAGGGGTTTTTAAATGATAAAATTGTGGTTTATTCCAACAAAAGAGGAGGGAGAGAGGCAGAGAGGACGGCTGGTTTCCATGAGAGGAGAATCAATCTGGGCAGAATTTCCAGCAAGGCACATTTAGACGCGGTGTGTAATGGAGATTACATTGATTTTCCTCCATTTACTGTAAGGTAACTGCGAGTGAAACTGTAACAGGAAACTTAGAAATGCTCTTCACAGAAGCTATATTTAGGCAGACACACTGACATGATACCACTGAATAAAATAAACATACAGGAGACAACCAGTCCTGAGAGACTTTCAGCTCCATCCGCATGACATGCAGCAAGGGGAGTGCATTATTCCCAAGCCACCTACGTGACCTTTACTGTAGAAACCTATAGAAAGCCAGCAGGCTGCTGGGCAACAACCTGGGTAAACTGGGGGCATCTCACTTAAACGCAAGGGGTTTGCCCTTCCCTGCTAAAACGAAACGCTTGCTAGCTGGCCGGAGCACAGCTCCTCGGGCTGCCGTTCCCTTTTATATAACAGGATAATTTATGGCTTGTTGTCAACAGAAACAGCAAAAATTTGTTTTCTGTGCAGGCTGGAAGAGATGAGTTTTCTCAGAAGTCCGGGTCATTTCTGGAGTTCGGGGGCAGCTGCTTCTTTAAAGCCTCTGGCATCGTCTCCCGCGTGAAATCAAGCCGTGCAGCAGGTCCAGCAGCCCAGTCTCGGTGATGCCACTGCAGTGTATGCAAGGGCCTGATTTTCCATGGGGCACCCAAAGCGTTATCCAGTTGCCTGTGCTGAATTCCCTATTGCTCCTTTCCCACTGGCAAGGGACACCTTTCCCCAAAAGGACGGCTCCCA
>NW_008824031.1:253947-266484 GCF_000699105.1 Pygoscelis adeliae
ACCCTGTGCCCCGGGGCTCTGCTCACTTTTAGGTCCTGCTAGGGTCTTTCCAGAGCAGCCATGGACAAGTCATTTAACTCCCCTGTAAGTGGGAGCGATGATGCTTTCCCTCCTCACAGCCTGCACGTGACACACGCTATGTAAATATTTAGTATTTGAGCCAACTAATGCTTGCCGAAGCGGCACAAGTGAATATCAGATCTGCAAACATTACGTCCAGGAATGCAGCAGAGAACACTGTTTATTTTTATGAGTTAAGTGCACACCTTCTCCTCTTGGCTGCAAAGGCTGCTCTGTGATGGGAGGGGAAAGCATAAATGTCTGAACACTGTCCCAAATCTCAGCTTGTTCATCCTTGCACAGCATCCACGTTGAAGTTAGCCTTGCAGGCATTAAGGACGAGATGTGAAATGACCTTTCCACTAGGTTGGAAGACCCCAGGGTGCCACCACCATTCCCCGATAGCTGGGGAAGACAGGGAGTTTCGGCACGTAGCAGTGAAACTCTCTGCCCTGGCTCTGAAGAAATGGATGCCATGGCCAAATACCCTCAGAGATGAGAAAGCAAAGTCAGGGGATGGTGTGGGGCTGGCAGTGTATGCAAAGGAGGCATGGGGAGCTACGCCAGCTGGTCTTTGCCATGATCCATGCTTCAGGATCCCCCCCTGAGCAGCCGAGGAATAAAGATAATTTCAGAGGCGGGGGGTATATTTCAGCCCAAGAAGGTGACCCATGTAATCTACTCTTTGTTATCAAGCAATCCCATTGTTTCCCATCTTTTGGTTTATACCAAGTGCCAAAATGATGGATTCATTTGTGGGAATCAGCCACGTGAAATCAAACCTTTGTTTTTGCATACCTGGGGTTAAGTCACTTCTCTGTGCATTAAAGCAGGTTTTATCTATCTGCCTACCAGAAAATAAATTTACAACTCTTGACCAAGATCAATTGCCAGGTTGGGGGGGCTGCACGAGCAACACCTTGTTCCATTTCATGCACACACTTAACGTTTGGTTACATTAATCACACAAAACTGATCACTAGGCCATTTCTTCTGCCAGGCAGAGGCAAAACCCCCTTGCTCCGTGGTTACAGACTGCAGAACACTCTCGGTGCTGAAGCCACAAGCTAAGATAAATACGTTGCATAGATATTTCAAACATTTGCAATGGCTCGAAATCCAACTGTTTCCAGGACAAGATTCTGTACGAGTTTCACTTGTTACAGACAAGTGTCTGTAAGGCATCTCCAAGGCTTTTATCCTGTGCACGCTCCATCTTTCAGATGACTACTGTGGTAAATCAGCACGAGACATCTACTGTAAAAATCTGCCGCATGACAATTAGATGTGTTTGCCGGTGCCACTCATCCTCGTTATATTTAGCAGCAGGAGCACCAGGTGGGCCAGCAAGGGCTGACCTGCTGTAAGGGAGAGCGTGGATGATCTCACTACCCTGCAGCCCAACGGTGCAGGAGGGGAGGAGGAGGCGTCAGCGGAGGCCAAGGCGAACAAAGGATATATGTCGTTTTTCAGTTATTCTGCTGTCTTTTTAATTGTTTGGTACAGGTCACAGGGAGGCCACTGGCCAAGACGAAGAGACATCTCTGCCCCCTCTCTGGGGAACATTTCTCTGCAGCATCAGTAGCCTTGATCCAAGTGGTACTCTCATTAGGAGCCCAGGTCTACAGGCGGCAGCTGGATATCTTTAAACAGGAGAAAGAGCATGGTCCAGCAGTTGCACCCCCAAGAGATGATGGGATGGGGCACAATGTTGGAGGAGGGAATTGAAGCCCGGAGAAGGGTGAAACGTGCGGGAGGAGTTATGGACACAACACAAGCCGTCGAGTGCCATCTGCTGCTATCTGGAGATCATGTTAGCTCTGCGAAGGGCACGACACTTAGGGGTCTGCCTATATTGCAGGGAAAGCCGGAAGGGGCTCAGCCGGGCTCCATACCCTCTCCTGCATCTGCTCTCCCAGGCTAAGGACGAGCAAGGAAGGGGTCTGGAAATTGTATAGATCCACCAGCTGGCTCAGCACAGTGCAGCCGTGCGCCTGCGCTGGGGAGGAAAGTCTTTCCCGGTGATGTTTTTCTTGCCACCAAACATTAATAACATGGTGTGAGGTCCTTGCAGACAGGCAACTGCTGCCCTTTCTCCTTCCGCTGCAGACCTCTCTGAGGTGACGTTTTTTGCTGCTGCAGGGATGGCTGGTTTTCATGGCCCTCACTGACACCGTGCAGGGCCTCCAGCAGCAGAGAGGGCAGAGCAAGGCTGGCAAATGGCTCGCAGGAGCAGAGGAGCAGCTGTAGCTCCCAAAATAGTTGGGTTGTGCTGTTTCACTCCCAGTGGGCCAAACCCAGCATCCATGCAGAGCAATCAGGAAGCTGTTTGGGCAGTGTTCACTGCTTGCAGAACCCTTCATTGTCTTCTCTGTATGGATGGAGCTGCTGCACCAGGATGTGACCTATGGGCCACCAAGGGAACTTAATCTCAAAGAGGGTGTGTGACACATGGTTGCCTGCTCTCCTCTCCTGTAGCCCACAGCACCCCAAATCATGCCTTAATCATGGCAAGGCTTTGCCAGAAGACAGAGGACACACACCCTGCAGCAGCACCGCAGCCAAAATCCTCTTGCCCGTGCCTGACTCAAGGAAATGCAACCCCTTCCCTTGACTTCCTCCTTGACCTCTCCCGAAATGCAAAGCAAGGTCAGGCTCTGGTGTCCATGCCTTGTACACACAGGGCTGAGGCTGCCGAATTACTTTACTCTCAGGCAATGCAAGATCTGCAATTTTCGAACAAGTGCTCCGGTGATTATTTCATTACAGCATCGTGTGAGTTTGGCCCCTCCTGTCATTCCCTTAAGAAAGACTGACTCGGTTAGGAGGGCAGGTTCATTTGTCAGTGGTGTAACAGCTGCAGCTAAACCCAGTTCTCATCTGCGCCACGCGGCTGACCGACTTGTTCACAGGCCTACCCTGATCGCCCGGCCGCGATACCATAACCTGCTCCATGCAGTCCTCAGTACTGAAAACGGTGATTTCTTTAGAAATATGGGTGCATCACAGAAATGATGAGACAGTTTCGGGGTGGAAAATGCTTTGTTTTCTGATGCCAGATTCCCCTTGTGCACTGCAAAACCCTTTCTTCCTCCTCGAGAGGTAAAGCAAACAGTAAAATTGCTTTTTTTTCACCTAGATGGGTTTTTGGGTGTCATGAGCTACTTCACGGCGTCATTTCTCTGACCCTACCGGTAGCAGGACAGGTCTGGGCAGAATCCGTCCCCGACACTGGGGATGGGGGATGCTGGGGGAGCAGCGCTGGGTCTCGGTATGGAGGCAGGGGTGGAGAAACCAGCACGCGCCGTCTCTGCCAGCAGCACCTGCTCGCGTGTGAGTCAACTGCGGAGCGGGAGCCTCTTGAGAGAACGTAAGAAGGAAAGCAGATATTTAAGAACTTAGTCACAATCATAATGGCTTAATCAAGAGCCTGTTGGAGGCAGTTGGGCTGTGTTTCACCAGAGGCTGCTCTGGCCACCTGGGCCAAGACGCAGGGGTGAGGGGTCTCGTTCAAGAGCATGGCTGGCTCTCGGCGTCCCTGTACCTCTCCCTGCCTTGTCCCTCACCAGCGCCAGGGAAACCCTCCCGCCACGTACCTGCCCACGCAGCATCTCCGTGAGCCAGCCCAGGAAACTGATCCAGCTGGAAAATAACACAGGGAAGGAGAAAATTTTCCCCACAGCCAAATCTGATCTCTGCCGCTGTCCTCACCAGACCCCGGTACCCTCCCGCAAGCACAGGGCAGGAGCAAGTGGCTGGGAGGGAGGGGTGGGAAGGGTTGGTTTGGCAGAAACTCAGCGTGGCTGGAGCTAGGGAGCCCGGAGATGGGTTGCTGGCCTGGGCCGGTGCATCCAGGCAGGGTGTCACACCAACCCATACCACGCCGGTACCTGGCCCACCACGCTGAGCCGTGCAGGCATCACCTTCAGGCCTTGAAAGTCTCCAAAAGAGACAACGCAGTGGTGGCCTCCCCTCCCTCGCACTGCCTGATGTTCCTTTAGCTGTTGCTGTTTATCATAACAGCAGGTCATATATGTATTTATAATGACAACCTGGGTGTCGCTACAGTACAAACCAAGGGAACAGAGGGATGAGATGCTGAAAAGCATTTCATGTTTATGCTGTTCACATTTGGCAACTGATTAGGTCTTCAGTGCAAAATGGACATTGAAGGTAAACTAAGTGCATCTCCCAAACAGGAAAATAAGGATTATTGCATGAACAAAGAAAATTTAGACTGAATCATCTGAACATAAGAATTCAGAGGCTGAAACTACTTTGTATTAATAGCTGTCTATTTAATTTCAAGTACTGACTGGAATATGACCTACTAATAGATAGGAACAGAGGGCATACTGCTATTAGTAAATTTAGTTGAAACATTTCTGCTGAGACATTTTTGCTAGCAGAAACAGTAATTTTTACATTAAAAAGTGTTTCTCTATTCCATAAAAGAAATCCAGGTTTTCCTGAGGAAAGCCAAAATGCTTCAATGCAGCTAAAACATCATTTTGTCAAAAAATATCTCAGTTGGAAAAGGGTAGGAAGAGTTAAGGAGAGGATTTTCCTAGTCTAGTCTAACCATTAGCCACTTTGTTGCTTGATATCTTGATTTCATGACCTCTAATAAAAAGTTAAGCTACAGGACAGGGAAGAGTCCCTGCATGATGAAGTTATTTTTTCTGTCTCTACAAAATGCCTCAATAAATGTTTGGCACAATGAAAGAAGTTCTGATAAGAGATATTGCCAATAAATTCCCAGCTGCATTAGGATGTAAACATAAAAGACAAGCATTACCAAAAAAAAAAAAAAAGTAACAATTTATGTTAAGAGCATTCAGGATGGAAAAAGTAATTGTTATAAACAAAGCTAGAGGTTTTAATTAGATCTTTAGTTTGGTTAGCCCACCTACTTCAATCTGGCTCAGGAACTGAAGGCAGAATCTGGCTTTTTCAGTGTATATCTACCATTTGCATATCAGTTCTATGAAAATGTGCTATCCAACTTAAATTGTTACTTCTCATCTGTTGCCTGAATGCGAACCCTTTGCACAAAGAAGTAAGACTATGTGGCCACATTTTCCTTACAGTAAAACAAACGAGAGCAAGGAGGGAAAAAAAGCCACCAGCAAAACCCACTCCTTCTGTTTAAAATTATAGATGTAAGCAAAGAGCCCAGGGAGCAGCCCATATTAGGCAAAGTGCACTCTTTTCTTGTAAAAAGTTTGAAGAATTGAAGGTCTGCTGTCCGCACTTACAATCGTCAGTGCACTTGTGTACTGCAAATGAAAACAAGAGAAGATGCGAGGATACCAGAGCAGAAGGAGGGACTTTAAACTCCTTGCTGTAGGGACTGAGGGGTGGAGGGGGTGACGAGATCTGCACAGAGGGAAACCATGAGGTCACCCCGGTTTTGGCTTGGTACCCTCAGCCAAGCTGGAGTTGCCATCCCCGCTGCTGCACCCGCGCTGCAACCGAGAGGGGACTTTTTGGCCGGAGTCCCCAGGAGAAGGGGTAGCCCCAAAGGAGAACTGCATCCCATGGATTTGTTTGGGGTGCCCACCTCCATGCTGCAGGTAGCGGTAATGGGCCACACGTTGCTTGGCAGCCCAGCAAACTGCGCACCGTGCTCCCGAAACACCATCAGACAGTCTGTGCGCACCCAAGACACAACGCTCTGCCTGCAATGACAAAATCAAAGCTCGTTTTAGCTCCGAGAGCCTCGCCGTACGTGACAGTGCTGGGTAACCTAGTGAGGACATTGTGAGTAATCAAACCTGTTCGAAGCACGATGTAATGCTATACCTGGGTCAGGATCCCAGGTATGATTTCTGCCAGCTCTGCAGCTGAAAATGTGCTTTCTGGTATCTGGTCTCTCTCAAGCTTCAGGGATCAGATTGGTTTATGAACCTGCTTATATTAAGAGCAAACAATTTATCACTGCAGATTTTCCGTGGAGTCGCCTCGCTGTTGTTCTCCTGGTTTCACAGCTACCTGCCCCCGAGAGCTCGAACCTCAACCCATGGCTTTTGGGAGCGCTGCAGCCTGTGGTGACTCCGTGGGCACCTCTCCCTCCTTCTGCCTCCAAGGAACACCTCAAATCTGGCATTTTTAACCGTTCTTTTTACTTTTCCTGTAATTATTCCTGCAAGGTGGCTTCAGTCACAAACATTGCATAAAGGGCGCCGGTGCATACCATGAGCAGGGATGGTACACTCTCTATCCTTTACATGCAGTTTTCTTCTTTACGTGCCATGGCTTTTGGATTGGTTACACCATGATCAATAAGGTGTGTTTTGTTCCAGAGAGACACCACATACCATACAGTATGTTTAAAATTGCTGCATCAACAAATCGAAGTAAACAACCTTCTCTCCTCTGTGAGACGATGAAAAACATAAATTATGTAGTCTTTAAACAAATGGTAAAGAGTTTCCTTATTAGGCTTCAGGGTCCTGTGTGTGTATATGCCCCGTGCAAAATCCTTGTCATTCCTGGGTCTGTAGGTCTGTATAATGTTCTTCACAGATTCAATTGAGTGGTCAGCATACCATGCCTGGGCTGGGGGATTTGACATAGACACACACACAGGCAGATATATATATTTATAAACTGCAGTGAAAAAGTTAAAATCTCTGATGATTCTTTTGCAGAAATTTTCTTGAGGGTGAAAGCTTGCCTTGCTTTTGAAGATTTCTTCTTCCATTTCCCTTCTATAGCATTTTCTCCATTTCTTGGCTTGCATAGAAATGTCTCCTACATTCAGCATCTGGCTTTACCAGGTAAGAAAGATGCAGGCTGGGGACACGACCTTGTACTTCCCAGCCACACGTGCTCTAGTCCACCTCCATATCCCCCAAACGATGGATCCAGTCACATCCTCATCCACTGCCCTTCCCTGCCCACCACCTTCTCCTGGGCCACAGCCACCAAGGCACCTGAAAACCAGGGAAGACCTTGGTTGAAAACTGAAGAAGGACACTGAAAACATTGACCAAAAATGTATCGGCAGCTTTGATCAGCCTCTCCGTGGCAAGCTGGGCTGTAGCAAACATCTGGGTGAGCTTCCTGGGGGCACTGGGTGGGAAGAACAGCGAGGAGCTGTGCTCGCTGCCCCAGGCTGGCAGAGTTGCCCACTGGCAGGGGACTCTGGCGGCTCACCGCAGCCCTGCAGGAAATGGATCCTTTGAAACAGGACATTGCTGTGACCATCAGCTACCCGAGAGTGCCTGCGAGTATGAGAGTCATAGCGCCGGCCTCCCCTACATAAATAATTTTGCTTAAACAAATAGCATCTAGTTCATTGTACTCGTTATGGGAAATATCTCGAATAAGGCAAATACTGAGGTTATCAGAGAGATATGTCTTATCTAAGGCAAATGGCAATTTTTAGGGGGGTCATCACTGTTGACTGATTAAACATGATCCTGATGGGATGTCTGGCATGTACTTATCCATAGAAATGCCTCACTTTTTCTGGGTAACCTTTGAGAGCAAAACCCTGTCCTGGTCTCTTGCCCAACTTCTATTTCCTGTGCAATTACCTGTTATCTCAAAGCAAATGTACAACAAAGGAGGAGAACCAACAAGAACTTTGCAAAATGGGGTGCTGAATCACAGCTAAGCCTCCAAGGATTACAGCAACACAAATAAGAAGTGTGCGTAACCAAACGTACTCAATATCTCATCATCCTGGCAGTTCTCCATCTCCTTTCTACACCAGCTTTTCACCCCATCATGTCGCTGTGTCTAATTTGAGATGTAACTCACATTAAAGCTACAAAATCTTTCAGGTTACTTTAACTGAGTCAATGAACATCCATCCTAGGATCATGCCATGAAACTGCAATATCTCTGAGGATGATCTTTTTTTTTCCCTCTTATTTCTCATGTACAGGTAAGGAACTGTTCGTATCTTTGAAACTATAAATAGGACTGGAAAACCAAGTACTGCACAGGTAAAATAGTCGGATTAAGGATGTCTTTAAATACATCATAGAATCATTAAGGTTGGAAAAGACCTCTAAGATCATCGAGTCCAACCGTCGACCCAACACCACCATGCCCACTAAACCATGTCCCTAAGCACCTCATCTACATGTCTTTTCAATACTTCCAGGGATGGGGACTCAACCACTTCCCTGGGCAGCCCCTTCCAATGTTTAACCACTCTTTCAGTAAAGAAATTTTTCCTTATATCCAATCTAAACCTCCCCTGGCACAACTTGAGGACGTTTCCTCTCGCCTATCGCTTGTTACTTGGGAGAAGAGACCGACACCCACCTCGCTACAGCCTCCTTTCAGGTAGTTGTAGAGAGCGATGAGGTCTCCCCTGAGCCTCCTTTTCTCCAGGCTAAACACCCCCAGCTCCCTCAGCCGCTCCTCATAAGACTTGTTCTCCACACCTTTCACCAGCCTCGTTGCCCTTCTCTGGACACACTCCAGCACCTCGATGTCCTTCTTGTAGTGACGGACCCAAAACTGAACACAGTATTTGAGGTGCGGCCTCACCAGGGCCAAATACAGGGGCACGATCACTTCCCTACTCCTGCTGGCCACGCTATTTCTGATACAGGCCAGGATGCTAGTGGCCTTCTTGGCCGCCTGGGCACACTGCCGGCTCATGTTCAGCCGGCTGTCGACCAGCACCCCCAGGTCCTTTTCCGCCAGGCAGCTTTCCAGCCACTCTTCCCCAAGCCTGTAGCGCTGCGTGGGGTTGTTGTGGCCGAAGTGCAGGACCCGGCACTTGGCCTTGTTGAATCTCATACAGTTGGCCTCAGCCCATCGATCCAGCCTGTCCAGGTCCCTCTGCAGAGCCTTCCTTCCCTCAAGCAGATCAACACATCACGTCAATTTTCTTGACCGGTTGCTAACAATTGCTCTTTGCAGTAGCTGAGCTGTTTGCTGGCATTGAGGAGTCCACCAGCATGACACCCTGAGAGACCTGGTGGCATGACCTCTTTTTGAAAGCTGGAAAAAGGAAAAACTAGGAGACTAAGGTCAAAATTGCTAACTTCCCAATTACTAGGAGTGCTCAGCTTGAGATTTTTCTGAATGCTCCATGTTTGATAGCATCAAACAGACTTTGTGGTTTGAACATAAAGACTTTGCACCGGCTGTGAGCAGTCCTGGTGCTTTCCAGGACATCTGGAAATCTGAAGTCAAGTATTAATCCAGTCCTTGTGCCCTTACATCCCTACTGAAGCACAGCCAAATCAATGGATGTCTTCCACCTGTCCCCTCTCCTCCCTCCCCCAGCGCATGCATACACACACGCTCAGCAGGCCCATGAAAGGACAGGAGTGTCACGAGCAGAGAGCAAATAATGCAATGACCATTGATGTCCAGGGCCTTCACCTTGGCTCTCCACTTCACATGGAAGGCACTCAGGTACTCTAAAGTGTGGTAGCAATGTAACACAGTAAAATAAATGAGTGTCTCATGCTAGAAAATGAGGAATACATTAAAAAATTGCATGCAAGTAATTTGCCATGTATTTTGTGCAACTCACATGATGGGAAAATCACCTCTGCCATTGCCACCAGGCAGGGTTCGCCCCTCACGCCCTGCTCAGCCACCCAGCCCCAGGCTGTGGGAGAAACTGGGGAGCACAAGGGACATGGACATCAGGTTGTCCACCATGG
Organism: Pygoscelis adeliae; assembly: GCF_000699105.1. Taxonomy (NCBI): domain Eukaryota; kingdom Metazoa; phylum Chordata; class Aves; order Sphenisciformes; family Spheniscidae; genus Pygoscelis; species Pygoscelis adeliae. The sequence continues at coordinate 263,652 of NW_008824031.1, forward strand.
CATAGGAATACTGGCCGTGTGGGAGATATCCCAGCTGCGTGACAAGTAAAGCCTTGGTCAGATGGGGTCTTGACTGAAACCAGTCTCTGAGTTTAGTTAAGGAGATTGTTTTCAATTAAATGGGCATTTTCTAAGGTGATGAGTAATTTGAAGGTGATTTTTGGCTTTGATGTCTTAGTACGTACTGCAGTTGGCTTCTTTAAATCACTGCTTTTTAAAACTGCTGAGGAAAGACAATATACAGTTTCTTCTCTGCTTTCAGCACTATCAGTCTTTCATGGTGCCACATGATTTTTATCTGATTACTCCTAATTTTACTTGTCCCGCCTGGTGAGAATTCCCTGGAGTAATATCCCTCACATCCTCACTCGTGGCTTTGAAGTAGAAAGGTTCATGATCTGGAAAAGTGGGTAAAGACTTACTGGGAGAAAAAAAAAGCAGCTCATGCAAGGAAAGCTAGAGATAAGCATTTAGAAATCTTAAATACTTGTCATTTTACCTTCGTCGAGATTTTCTGCCACAGGTAATTCAATGCAATTTAACATAACATTAGGGACCTGACTCCCGTTTCATTTACCTCACTGAAAAAACAGAATAAATCCATTCTATTCACAGGAATTAAACCATTTTAAAAGGGATTGGAGGTCACCAGTAGGCGTATGAAATCTAGGCAAATTTACATGATGTAGGAGTCCCCAGCTTTTCAGCCACAGTGTAGCTATTAAGTGAACGATCAGCAGTTCATTATATTAGTGTTGGCACGCAGTACAACGTAGCAGATGACTGGGTAACACATTTCAAATGGTTGCTGTGAATCAGATTTAGCTCATGCTTTCATTGAGGGCTGCTCACCGTTATCTCCTGTGCAGATCTTTTCAGGCATCAGCTTCGGGGGAGCGTGCACTGAAATGCTCTCTCCCTGTAGATCGATAGATGGGGGGAGAGAGATGGAGCAGGAGGTCGATGATCAGCGCGCCTACGCCCAGCAGGACCAGGCTGGGCACTGCAGAAAGCAGTCCCTACGTGGACCAGCAGAGCTTCAAAGCCCCATTGCAGCATCTCCTACCCGGGGTGGAAACCACTGCCCATCCCTGTACTCCCAGGACGGTTCGTGCTGGGGCAGGACCAATAAATAGACGCTGTTTACATCTCCACTTCCTCACTCTAAATGCCAGGAGGGTTATGGGTATATTTTGCTTTTGTGTGCAGTGTTCATGAGGCGCATCCCATGTTTCCTGCTCTTGGTTTTGCCCGTGCATGCACTGATTGTGTGGATACTGCCTTATCTTTATTCCAGCTAAACTTTTTTATCTGGACTCTGCTGTTTATTGCTTAATACATCCCCATATAGTCATTTGGTGCTGAACACATGCCTTGTGAAGGAAAGGAAAGAAGTGGAAGGGCACTTCCAGCAGATTTAGAGACTAATTACAGTAACAGCAGTTTGTGCCAGAAGCTGTACAGCCAAAGCATTGAATAGGATTTCAAAACCTACAAAAATCCGAAGATTTTAGGACGATTTTTCTGTTATTTCTCTATCCCCCATTACTGGCTCAAAATAGTGCTTTTCAGTGTACAGACCCATACCAGTACTACTTTTCCACATGGGTAAAAGAAAGACCCGACCACAAGTGCACAGGTCTCCAGCAGAGATAAGAATTTGCAGCTCTGTGCCTCCAAACAGCTCCCCAGCAGTGGTGGTGGCTGGACGAAGCACTCTCCTGAACACTCAGGGAGGAGGAACAGTGCCCGTGACCCAGCAGTCTGCCATGGAGAAGAACTGCTAATGGCATTTCTTATCTCTTGGCAAAAGCTGCTGGTGATCGCAATTTCCATTTTCACCCATTCCCACCTCCCATTAGACCAATTTGTCTCCTGCAGCAAAGTAGAAGAATAAAATATTTGCGGCGCTGGTATACACGGTCACCTCAGTGGCCAGCAAATGCAGCCGTGAAATGCAACTTATTTAGAAAGTCATTGCCATGATTTAGAGACATTCTGGCATTTTCTTTGCTTTTTCCTTACTCCTCCTTCTTCATCCCTCTGTTTTTTGCCACCAGGACTGCTGTCTTCATTCCTGGCTTCCACCACAGGCAGAGACACCTGCAGTGACCAGTTCTGCCCGGCATGTCGCTCAGCCCGAGCCGATACCTGCACAGCTCCTGCAGCAACAACGTGCACCATCTGGGACTGATGGTCAGGTCACAGTGCTCCCTCCACATCCATGGGAGGACTTGGAAATAGTGTAAACGTTGCTGCGTCCAGTATTCAGGTCCCTGGCTGCAGGAACAGGGCTTAAAATCCCAAATCAGACACCTGCCCCCTCCAGACTGCTTTCTGACCCATCCCAGTTTGCAGGCCCTCCCAGGAGGTGCCCTGGAGGGAACCTGAGGCCTGCTGGCAACAGGGTTGCGTTGCCTATACTACAGATCCACGTCCATGTTGTTTGGTGGTGAAGTCAGTTGTGCCAGCTCAACGGATGGATGGGATGGTGAGAGTGTGAGAGCATCGGGGAAGCATCTGGGGATGTGAGGACTACGGTGACACTGTTGTCACTTCCACTGCACCGGACACGCCCCAGCTGTGGATCTGGCCATGCACCTTGGGTTTTTTACCCCCCAAAAGCTGGATGCAAAAGATGGCTCTCCTGAGGCAGCAGCACCGCTCCTTGCTTTCCCCCCGCCAGAGGGAGAGCAGGCAGCCGGGGATCAGGCCCCCCTAAAGTGAGCCACGCTGCAGAGCTGGGACTTGGAGCCCCTCAAAGGGTGGCGGTGTTTGGATGTAGGAGCTTCAGTCTGCAGGGAAGACAGAGCCTGTTTGCAAATCTGGATTT
>NW_008824031.1:266497-282794 GCF_000699105.1 Pygoscelis adeliae
GTAAAGACATCCTGTGATTTAAATAGGGCATGTCTTACTTAAATGTTCATTCACGAAAGAGTTTAGTTCTTAATCCTTCCTTCTCAAGCCAGAAGGGAAGGATCAGTCCTCTCTGTTTTCCTCCTATTATATAACACCCTCTGAAAGATCATTAGACCCTTCGTGATGTTTAGATATAACGGTGATGGGCACATCACGAACTCCTTAGAAAAATAAATTTGCTTTGACTGTTGTAAGTTAATTGGGGATTTATTTTCTCTAAAGCCCAAAGCCTCACCTCTTCAGTGTCTGGGTTGGTTTGAATAGGACTCGGAGGCCCAACATTCAACTTGGGCTTTGAATAGGATCCCACAAAGCATTTGCTTCGTTCAGACCCCGAATGCGATGGCGAGTGCCCAAAAAGTGAGTCAGTGAGGTTCTGTGAATCTGTATCAGACAGCAACAATCATTTGTGGAAATGTCTTTTGTAGCAACAGAAGAGTCTATTTGATGGTAGCACTGACTAATGTAAATGAGGATTAATTAATGTTTTCCTGCAGTGATGTTGGCACTGATAGTGCCTTATTCATGTAATTTAATTTCTATTGACAGCCTGCTAATGGAAATGGATAGCAATGGGTGTCTCTTCCATCAGGCACGCTCTGCCACAAAAATAATTCTCTGAACTGGCAGTTGGACTCATTCATTGCTGGAAACGTGAGGCAGTAAAAGAGGACGAGTCAGAAATGGGAGACAAAGGGACTTATTGTCTGATTCGTAGCAGTCATCTCTCAGGTATTTGAACCAGGATAAACTTGGGGGTTCAGGTCTGGTTTAGGCTCAGCTGCCCCTGAAGGTCAGTTTCAGTTCACCCCAAATCATGGATGTGCAGCTTCACAGTGGGAAGGAGCATATTTAAAGTGGGCAGGGGGATGTGCAGGCCGTCCCATAGCTCAGGGCTTGGCTCAGCTCCTGACCTCCGCCTCCCTCGCAGCCCAGCACCACTGCCGGGGGCGGAAGGGTACAGCAGGGTTAATATGCACTAAGTCGGGTTCTTCCCTCCCCACAGGGAAATCCTGCACGTACAGATGCAGAGCAGTCCCCACTTTGAACAGGTCCTCAGGAAAGCCACCGGTGTTATTCTAAAGCAGAAACCAGAAACGACTGCTGGTGTTCAGGGATGGTGTGAGTTCAGCAAAAGACTCAGGTTGGGACCCCCTTATGAACTGAGAAAAATGGGCCAGTTTTCTTCTGGTGTTCAACTCCACACTTTCCGCAACCGTTCTTAATATTTTGAAGTACAGCTGGGGAACTGCAGTTCATCAGAAATCATGGAAGTAGGAAAGCAGAAAGAAATAATCTGATGAAAAAACCACATTCCCTCTTACCTAGCTAATTCATGTACAAAATTAACACACAAATATTTTTTTCTGTTTAATGTAATTAACTCTGCACATTGCTTACTTCTTGAGCAAAGATACATTTTATAAGTGTCCTTTTGTCCATAGGAACTCATGGTTGATTTCCAAGGGACCATGATTTTATCCTGTACTGAGGAAGTCCCACACAAGGCTGACTGAAAGGTTCTCCGGGTGAGTGGGGCATTACCACCCCATCAGAGCCCGACACATGCCATCGCCCCTCTCCTTGCAGAACTTAATGGCAAGAAACCATCTTTCAACATCTCTGTATCTTCAAGCACCACCAATTTTCTGACACTGAAGAAATTTTAGCTGTTGAAGGTCTTTCATATGGTCACCCTGAAATAGTCAAGGCCACATTTTGGGTCATACTTGTGCTCATATGACAGCCAGTAGAAAAATACTTTGAAATGTCAAATGTGCCTGGTCATAGTAAGTGGGAAGGCTGGAACAAGAGCAACATACCAACCTGCCACAACCAACCTGGAAACAAGGCACAGCAGCACCTCTCTGAGAGGCAGGAGCAGCCAAAGCAAGAGCCCCGTGGCCAGTATCTGCCCCATAACTCTGCTTGTCCCCACATGTACCGGCCTGCAGCTCTCCCTCTAATCTGATCAGCCATTTACATGCTCACCATTAGCATTTGCTTAATCCTCATACCTTCACTGAACTCCATCCTTGTCCTTTCAAAGGGAGAGCAATAACCTCTCCCCTCCGGGTATGCTGCTGCTGATATCCCTATTCTCTAACCAAACTGGAGGCTCTAATTTGATGCTTCTGCTGTGCTCTGCCCTGACTGCAGCAAGAACAAGGAGAGTCCAGCACCTCAGAAAATGAATCTTTGCCGTCTAAAGTCAAGCACCCATAACCAGAGGATACTGAAGTCATGAGGGGCTGTGATGTCCAAGTGGACTGCAGCGCTACCCCATACATCAAGATGTGTGGGTCTGGGTGAGATCAGCTGTGCTCAGAGCTGCACCCTGGGTGGTGGCAGCAAAGCTGTGGTGGCCCAGCCTGCACAAGCCCTCCCAGGATCCCACCAGCTGAAACCATTGCTGCAGTAGCAATTTATTCCCCGCTGCCTTCTGGCATATCTCCTCACTGCTATGAGCAGGGAGGAACCCAGCTGTGGGGACCAGACCCCCCCTGGTTCCCACCACGGGCACATTCAGATGAGGAGCCAAAACCACTGGAAGTCCCCCAGGAGGGCACCCACACCTGGCTGGGATACAGAGGCATTCTCCATCCCTCCTCCCGCTGATGCTGAATCAAAAATAACTGAGGCTCTCGTTAGCCAGGAGTTAAAGAGCAGAAATGGTTCCTCAGCCTTGTGCTCAAGGCACCCCTAAGGAAAGCACTCTGCATTTAAAATTAATCAGATGCTGAAAGAGTTGGGGGAACAGGGACAAGAGCACAGGGCTTTCCTCTCCCTGCCATTATGCAAGGCCAGGGTTGTATGGAGAAATAATGCCTCTCATCAGACAAGCTCACATAGAGAAAACAGGCAGGTTTCCAGGCCTAAAAGCTCTTCTTCAAGTTTGAAAGCAAAGCAGCAACTCCAGTCTGGGGATATCTGCACGCAATTTCTTCAGTTTAATTTTGTTAATTACTTAAGGTAAGTGAAAAGAAGAGTTAGCACCTGCACAGAAGAGAGGACTACTAGCAAAGTGATAAGGTTAGAAAAAAAAAGAGCAAGAATTACTGCCTAAGGAAGGGAGAGAACTTAGTTCAAGGTAAGACCTGAGGTAAAGTGTTAATAAAAGCTGTGGAGTCCTTGGTTTTTTGCAGTCAGCAGAGTCTGGTTTCCAGGTTCACCTTTGTCATGGAGGTATTTCTCTCCTTTGCCCTCCTTTCCTACAAGCACCTGCCTGCAGAAAGTCCTAAGCATCCCATCTGTGACCAGATGGCTATAGTGCTCCCCTAAAAGGTGAAGGGAGTGGGGCTTGAACCTGTCCCCTCTTACAGAAGTGCTCTAATTAGGCGACGGTATGGAAAGTGACTCCAGCCCACCTCCCTTCCCCTCCCTGCCTAGGGAGCTGAGCAGCAGCCCTCGCCCCTTTTAATGGGGATGCCAGATGGGGGTTGTGCAGTATGGTTCCTCTTTCCTTTTTCAGTGTCTTACAGCCACGTGCTGCGGCTGCTGCCTGGACTGGGCCCTCATCCTAAACCTCAGTGGGGCTCAGGCACCAGGTAGGCAGGGGCAAGCAGGAATTCCCACCCAGATCGCAGGCTTGTAGGGGACGTGTGGGAGAGTGGGCAGCGCATTCGGGTGCTGGACAGAAACTGCAGCTGTGTGCCACAGGATGCTTGATGCTCAATGCTCCTGGTTTGTGCTCTGGCCGTGCCTGCACGTGCCCCTTCTCTGGGGATTTGGCTGTGCTGGGGAGTCATTAGCTGATTTTACAGGGCTACCCCGAGGCTTTGCTGCCAGGGTGCATGCATGGGCAGTTTGCACCCAGTGCGCAGCACCCATGGGACACCACAGCTCGGAGAGCTTGTGCTGAGGCTGAGAATCAACCTGCTCCCGCCTGGGCAGTGGTGGGTGCCCAGCAGCACCCACGTGTAGGTCTTGAAAGCCATTGCCCTGACAGAGGCACTGCTAAGGAGGTTGGGCAGGTCTGGGATGGGCAGAAGAGGTTCAACCTTGGGTGCTTCCTCCTATTTTTATCACCTATATCCTTTGCTGAACCTAGCTTACAGCAGCCCCACACCAGGTTATGGCCCGCCCACTGGAAGCATGGGGTTGCACAGAGGCTGGCAGATGCCACATTGCTGGAACTGAAACTGTTGCACAGATGACGGGAGGCGTTTTGTAAAAATCACTTTTGTGCTGTTATGGGATTCTGCATTTTGGGCATTGACAAACATCCTAAAAACCACTTCCATACATTTGATCCCTGGGAGGCTGAGGGCTGAGCATTTATGTGCAAGCCTGCTTATTTTCTGCTGGGGTACCAATAATTATTTTTTTTTTCCTCATTCATTTGCTGCTTGCTAAGCCCATGAACTGACCTCCGTGAACACGGTCACTTAGATTGTCTGTTGAGGAGACGTGACCAGCAGGACTCACTTTCTGCTGGATCCATCAAGACCGCCTAGCAGTGTCTGATGAGCATGCTTGCTGATCTTCCGATAATAATAGCGTGTCACCCTACATCTTCAACACTCCTACCCCACGCAGGCTTTCCATACCCGTTTCATTTACAGAGCACAGTAATTATCTGGTTTACACGTGAAGATACTAGCGGCAGCCCGGCATTGTTCAGCTCATGGTGTTTCACCGCAGGCTGTAGTCTACTCTCGCAGCCCAAGAGGTAAACAAACAGCCTATTTAATAAGTACCAAATTCTGTCAATGCCAGTAGTTGCTATGGTGAGAATTCCCAGCGCGGTGCTGCAGCCCTTGGTCACTCCAGGCAGACAAACGTGGGCGTTTCAGATCACAACACTCTGTTTACCAAGGTAGGTCTGAAACGCATCGGAGGGCAGGGGCAGAGGTTGCTGGAACGGGAAGCCTGCTAAGGAAACTGCCAGAAACAAACACTCGTGGATGGGAAGATTTAGGAAAAATCAGAGAACCAGCTCAGGTCGGCAGCACTGGATTCAGCCTGGCTGAGAGCTGTTTGGTTTCTGTTACATCGGTATTTTTCAGGGTAACCCAGAGTGCGTGGGGATCCAGAGCACAAAATCCCTTGGCACAGCAGCCAGCAAGAGCACCACCAAGCAGCTGCAGATGGAGAAATATCTGTTCTTTCAGCCCTCGGGGAAGGCTGTGCAGAAAAGATGAGAAGGCTGATAGCATGTTGCTTGATCTGCCTGCTGCATCCTCGCTTCGCGAGGAAGATTGCAGGCTCCAGGATTGTCAAACTGTCAACTTTCACTCGGTTTGACAACAAACTCGCTTCACATATATGGTTACATTTAAAGAAAATAAGAGGAGGAAAAAAAGAAAGCTGTTGGAGCAAGTAATGTCCACAGATGCTTCCTAGAAGTAGAACGTTATTTTGCGATCTGGCGCCAACATTTTAGCAGCCTATAAAAGGTAAAGTTGGTACTACAGCCAGCCATTTGTACTGTACAAATAAGAGCTGTGAATATATTCTGGAAGTAATGTCAAAGAGGACCAGATGGGAAATGAGCAGCATTCATTCTAATTTAACAAAGACAGCTAACCCAGAATATGTATTAACATGTAGCATTTTTCATCTGCCTCCATTCAGAACAGATTCTCGGTATCATTTCCAAGCAAAGGAAATGAAGGAATACTTACTCCTTGGTGAATTACTGTACTCTCATAATTGGAAAAGTTTGGCATCCAAAGCTAGGTGTAATATGTTCTGCCTGGAAATGTATGCAAGGACACAATACACCCACAAAACCCTGCGTTTGGGCGTGCAGCCAGCTCCGTGTGTTTTGGTCCATGCTGGATGGATCCAGGGTTTCGGAGGCCCCGGGCACGTTGCTGGCCTGCGGAGAGAGATTTCATACGGCATGGCAGCGACGGGAGGCTGCGCCAGCCGTACGGTGGGTCTGACACAGGAGCTGGGGGGTCTCTCTCCAGAGGGGGGTCAGTTTGCACATTGAAGTAACAGCAGGTCCGATTCCCTGTTTCCTTGCATACATACATCGCGGCTGGTGTGTGACATACACTTTGGACACACACTTTGAGGGCTAAAACCAAATTCGGAGGCTACCAAATCTTGAATGTACACTTTTAAAATGCAAACTCATTTTTGGCTCTCCCAGGACTGCATCGAGTAGGGTGAACCTGTTTGAGGGGAGGGATCCCAGGGTACAATAAACTGTGGGATTGCTTCATGTGTTTACTAGAACCTCTGATCCTATTTTTAAACAAAACACCATTTCCATTCCCTCTTTTTTTTTTTCTTAAATATTAGAAGCGATTAACTACAGAAAACAAGCCACATCCTGAACATTTTTTTGCAGCTTGAATTCAATCTTTTTATTCAGAATTGCTCATTACTGGAACCTCTCTCAACTTCCAAGCTCCTTCGTGTAACATTTCTTTTTTTAAGTCCAGAACTGCTGCAGTTCCCCCAAGCCCCCATCCTGCCACATTACAAAGCCAAAGTTTTATAACATTCTGCTCAGTGGAGCTCTGTGTTTAAAACATACCATTAATTTATAATAGCAATGCAATTTCAACATGTGGTTAACAAACAGGTATCTGCTCCACTCCAGAGCACTCTTCCTTTGTCCGGGAGAAATGCAGACACAACCTGTGCCGGGTCCCGGAGCTTTTTCTCTGCTGCTCAGCAGTGTTTTCTCAGTTTGCTATGCAGCCCCCGGGCCAAATCCTGCCCAGTGAGTGGCCCTTCCTGAACCGAACTCAGGGAGCCCTGCTGCACAGCCTCTCTTAATAACAGCAAACTGAGTGAAAGCCTGAAAACCAGTTGAGGTCAGACCGGATCACCATCAAGTTTCCATCTGACCTTGAAAAATCTGATCAAAATGCACAGCTCTAACTGCAAGTTGACACTGTACACAAAATGATTTTTGTACGACTGAAGCATCTGGTTTAATGGATCCCTCTGGTCCCTTAGCTTTTTCTACGCAGAATCACATTTGGAGTGGCTACATGTAACTCCTGGCCAGTGATCTGTGTCTGCAGGGCACAAATCCTCTTTCCTTCTCTCTCAATAACACCTACAATTCATCCAGCTGGTATGTGAAGAAGCCACTTTCAGAAGCAGAATGGGATCTCCAGCTTTCCAGGCAAAGGCTCTGCCCTTGATCCCAGGGACAGCTGTGCTGGCCCGGCTCCACGGGCAACCTGGCGCACCGGGGGCAGACCAAATCCGGCAGCAGTCCCCAGCTAAGGTCTGCAGCCAGCGCCAGATCTGTCCTGGCAGATTCACCCAAATCCCTGCTCCCCTCCAGCTCTGGGATTCTGCCCTGTAGGTCCCTGCACCGCTTCCTACGGGGTCACTGCACTAACATGTATGTGCTGTGTAATTCTCCATGAATAAGATACGGTGGAGCCTGCAGAAAGCAGTAGCAGCCTGTTTCACCGCCTGCTTCATCGCTGCTTCGTGTGCTAAGCAGGTGTAAAACAAAGCTGGCGATCATCATCGAGTGAAGCGAGGTACACGCTTTGAGGCTTGCTTGTTCACGGCTTTGAGAGTTTATAAAGCAATACTCAGCAATGTGAGACTGCTGCTGTGCGAGTACGCTAGGGATCATCATGGCCAGGAACAAAAATGCAGGCTGGATAAAAGTCTTAACCTGCGATTATGTGCAGTATAGTGCACCAAATCCTCTACGCCCCACAACCTTTTTTTTCCATGCTTTCAGCCTCTGCAAAGCGAAGGTGCAGGTTGTATCCTATTCATTAGGGCTGGAGTAATGACTTACAATGGCTCCTGAAATAGCTACCCTTGCTGGCTAAGGAAAAGAAAGCAGCATGAATCTTCATAGGCAAGAAAGGCTAATAATTTCTCTCCCTTCTCCCTTCCTCTGAAATCCTCCCTCACCCCTCCTCTCCCGGAACAAACACACTTTTAAAAAGGCTTTTAAATAATCTCATGTTCCTTAACAAAATTACAGCAGCAGTTTCCTCCTTTAATAGCACTCTTCTTCTTAGTAATCTTGTTTTAGCTACAGTTTTTGATGGGAGAGCACTGGTAGATGAATCATCTGTTGCCCTTCTTGGTTATTTTGCCTGGCTCCAGGAAGAAGGAATTCTGTTTTGGAGCAAGGTCTCTTGATCAGAAGAGGAAGCTCTCATTTATGTCTGCTTTTAACTAGGAGTGATAAAAATTTTATTTGAATGGTTAATCAGGGCATAAACAGATGAATTCTGAATGTGACTCTGATCCAGCACAATGGATGGCATGGTCCTGGCTCTGAGTCACTTACCTCAAATGAATTGAGCTGTCTTCTGCAAGCTGGAGGTCTGCTCCTGCACATCGCCTTCTTACAGAAAGCGCTGGAAGGCACTGGCTGAAAGAAGGGTCAAAGACTGACCGAGATCCAAGTGTTAATGGAGACAGGGGGCACAAGTATTGTAGTTCAAGAGCTCCGATGTGGATGATCACTTCTCTGACAACCTCAGTTATATGTAAGCCCAAAGAGAAAATTTTTTAGAAAGAGATCTGATTTTATTTATCAAAATATAAGGGGCTGGAGGTGCCAGTGAGGGAGAAGAAAGATTGCATGAATGTGCACATCAGATCAAATTATGCATCAAGCAGCAATTCAAATAAATGCATTAGTAACTGGAAAAAAAAAAATCTATAGGAATGTCATAGCTATTGGTCTTTTTTTTTTTAAATCAGTGTCACTGTGTAAGTATGTTACTGGGCCTTTGCACTGGAAGAGCTTCTCAGGCCTCCCTCTGACAGCAGATTATCCAAGATGTCAGTGGCTTAGTCTGAATCTAGATTGGGTTTCAATTAAATAAACTTCTAACTGCATCTTGGATAATTTCCCTACGAATTTTTGATGGGAATTAGAGATCTGATGTGTTGGCAGTTGGCTAGAATCAACATATCCAGAGTGGGTTTTCTTAGCATTGGTCAGACCCGTTCATGTATGAAAGGAGGAAGGGAAAATTCCTTCCATGAATAAAGCACTAGCTATTTTGGTCACGAGTGGCATCAGCTACTTATAACTCTTTTCCTGGAAATGAATACATGGCTGTGCAGGTGGTATCACCAGGAAGGTTTTGACTTGCTTGAAATTGGATGGATGTTCCAAGAAAAAGAACTGGTGATCAGACCTAGCATTCAACTCACAAGGCAGGAAGGGCATCTCTGTGCCCTGACCTGCTGAATCAATGCAACTAGGATCCTCAAGGACTGGTTTCAAAAGTGAACAGGTAAATACAAGCATCAAGTACTTGGGCAGAGGCACTATAAACTAGGGGAAATACCATTACTCATAAGAAAATCATTGGAGGGATGCTGAAGAGGATAATGGATCACCTGATGAAATAATGCAAACAGCATAAGGAATAAATACGAAGAGATTAAAACCTTGATACATAATCAAAATGAGAACTGAATTTGAGTCAAATTCTAACGAAAGAGAAAGAACTGCTTATAACATGCAAGAGGAATGCAGCTTGGGTGAGAATGACCATGAAACAACAGAGTTCACAAGTCGTAGGAAAGGAAGGAAGGAGAACAGCAAAATAAATACAATGGACTTCCAGAAACCATATTTCAAAAACCTCATAGAACTGATAATCATGAGAAACAAGTCTCAGAGAAAAGAGAATTCAGGAAAGTTGGCAGCACCTTAAAGAAACAATGGTAAGGACATCAATTCAAACAATCCCAGCAGAGAAGGGAAAGCAACTGTTCTAAGAGACAAGTGATTTGCTTAAATCATGACCACTTCATTGACCTCTAATGCAAGAAAGTGCATTCAGAAAACGGAAAAGAGATCCACTTGCCTGTGAATTTAAAGGCATAGGCTGAAGATGTAGGGACCAAACCAGAAAAGTCAAGATGTAAAAAGAAATATGACCAACAGGATCAACAGGATATTAAGAAAACATAAAATACATTAGCAGGGACATGAAGGCCATGGAAGAACTACCCAACAGGGAAGGAAAGCTAGCAATGTGTGATGTGAAGACAGTGGAAGTGCTTGCCTTTTTTACTTCAGCTTTCAGTAAAAAGACCACTCACACACAATTAGTGCCACAGATGAGAGAGAAAGAACTCAGTCTAGAAGGAAGAAAGAGTAAGTGAAGAATACCTAGCTGAATTAAATATCGTGTGCTTAGGCTGCTTGTTGAAGCAATCTCATGGCTGTTAGCAGCTCTCTGAGACCCCACAGAGAACCAACAAGGTGTCAGAAGACTGGAACAAATAAAGAAATGTTCTATAAACATCTGGAAAATAACAAAGAAGTGAGTAACAGCTAACACAAATTTGTTAAATCACCCAGATCTTTTTCCTATCACTGGGGCAGCAGGGTATGCAAGAACTAGTAGATGCAACAAATCTATCCTTTATTAGGGATTTTGACCCTCGCATTACATTCTCATAACTAGAAAACACAATCTAAAGCTCCAAGGGTAAAAATCTGCTCAGTGGAGGGCAAACCAAACTAAGTCAACAACATCATGCTGTTGCAAGAAAGAAAGAAAAAAAAGGAACATTAAAACAAGCATCATGCTTGCACGCATAGCCAGGAGTGACTTCTGCCTGGTCTGTGATGTATTCCTCCCACTTCATCCAGTGCTGCTAAGATTTCACTGGAACTCCGTGTCCGATTTGGGGCACTGGATTTTAAGAAAATTGAGGAACAATGGCAGAGAGACTACAATAGGACCACAAGAATGATCAAGGGCCTAGAAAATATGTTCTAAAATCATATAAGACCAGAAAAATACTTTTTTTTTTTCATTGTAAAGAAGACATCAGAGGAAGGCAAAACCAGAGTCTTCAAATACATAAAGAGTAGCAGCAGAGAGGAAGGGAATATGCTGTGCTCCATGTCCGTTGCAAATAGGTCAAGAAGTGGTATCAAAGCATAGCAATATAGTAGCATACGTTTTCTGATAGTTAACCACTAGAACAGGTTATCAATCACAGCTTTGAAATTTCTATCTGGGGATGTTTTTAAGAAGAGGTTGGATACCCATCTGTAATGCAAGAAGCAGGCACCGTTTGTCCTTCCTTGTGGAATGGGATAAACCAGATAATCTCTGGATATCCCTTCTGACCTTACTTTCTGTGATTCATACACCAGGAAAGTCATAGGTAGAGGTTTCTTTGAGGATGACTGCAATGAACCTTAAGAGCAACAGATGGCTGTGGATAGTGGATACAGCATAGTTCAGTCAGTTTTGAGAAGGCTTCTCAGATGGGTTGTCTTCTGAAAATCCACAAAGAAGATAAGCCACTAGGAGAGTGAGAACTTCACTTTTAAGGAGCCTCAGAAGTCAGATCAGCTGAGCTGGTTTTCTAATTTTTTTTCCCAAGTGACCAGTTAACCCTCCACCCTCACCCCAAGTGTTAACATTTTAGGCAGGGCTTTGAAACATGGGAGGTCATCAGTTGGGAGGAACTCTCAAAGGCTCTGTTCAGTAGATCTCCTTTATTTTTTTAATATTGCTGGCCTTTAGTACCAAGCTGTACAAACCGAGACCAACTGACTTCTCGGGCCAGACTCAGCATATGCTTCTGCTGGCCGAAGACCAGGCCCCAAAAGCAGAAAGCATGCCAGACAGCAAAGTTGAAACGATAGGAAACCACCTTCTTTTTGGTCTGGAGCCCGTAGAGGCCAGCACCAGCTTAGAGCTGTGCAAGCACTGAAATAGGAAAGGGTGGTGCCAAGATCCCAGTTCCTTTCCTGGCACAACTTCCATCAAGCATAACTTTACTTTCCTAGTAGTAGTCAGGAAGGAAGACAGATATAAGCACTACCTTATGCCTTCTCCACTTGGTCTTCTCTTGGGCTGTACTAGCAGCTCAGTCCTAACTATGAGAAACCACTCCCAGGTCTTATACTAGAAGATATTTAAAAACAACATCCTTGCAGTTCAAGTCTGCTTTGCTTCCATGAAGAGCACATGTACGCATGTATACACTCGTTAAAAACATTACATGAGCCATACAAATCCAACAGGACCATGACTAAAAAGTCAAGGGAGAAGACATGTCTTTACCCTGCCAAGTCCACAGCAAAGCTCAAAATACCTTGCTCTAGCCAAGTTCCACAAAGAAGAGAGAAAGCAAAATCTTTCTCCTCTGGTTACCCTCTAGATCTCTTCCTGAGCAGTCTTCTCCATTCATACTGTTAGCCCCGGCCCACAAGGCTTCTCATGGAGGAGGAAGGAGAGAAATTAATTCTTCACAGCTGGTTCTGTCCTGCAATGCCTTGCTCTCCGAACAGGCAGCTGTAGCCTTTCTGGCCAGAAAGGGAGAGTTAACTCCTACCCTGCCAAGTTTCAGATGGACAACATCCAAAATGATCTTCTTGCCTTTAACTTTCCCAAGTGGAAGCATTCTGGCCTGGGTAAATGAGATATATGTCCATATCCATATCCACACGCATGCTGACAAATGACATCCCTGTACCTCTGCTGTCTCTAAGGCAAATGGATAAACCCTGCCCCTTCCTAGCTGCTATGATCCTCCGGGGATATTTTATGCAAATGATTTAATGAGCATACTTGCAAACGATTTGCATACAGGCATAAACTTAGCACAAGCGCACAGCCAGAGCACAAAAGCAAAAATCCTGGCCCAGAGGGCTGGGAACGAGGAGGTGTGGGATGCTGGCACTCCATCCTGCCCGAGACTGGTGGTGAGCGCGTCCCTCTGCTGCCAGAGGGACCATATTCTCCAGCAGCGCCCCTTGTGCAGGATGAGTAACTGCTGACTGCAAGCTCAAACCCGGGTTAAAGTCAAGCATGAGTTTCCTCAGCCCTATTTCCACCCCTCTCTCATGCACAGCCCCCCATTCTCAATTGCTACCCTCAGCAGGGGTTGCCAGAGAAAGGAGAAGGCGCCGCAGCAGGAGGAAGTGAGGGAGCAGCAATCGGAAGATATTTATGGGTTTTTTACCTGGATCTTGACAGCCCTTGTTTTGGTGGGGAGGGAGTGAAAGAAGAGCACCTCAAAGCTTGTGCTCGGCATAGGGAAGTTTATATCGACTTCCCCTGAGCAGCAGGCAGGTGCCTGCCTGCACGTGACTGCACGGACGGCCCCATGACTCAACGCAAAGGCACAAGGACCCTTCTCTGGGGAAGGTGAGGTGAGGATGACCCCACAGTGAGGAAGAAAAGGTCCCGGCCTCACTCGCCAGGGAAAGGATGGCTGCCGGCGCAGGGCGCAGCCAGATGCAGGACAGCCGGGAAAGACGGCGGGTTGGGTGACAGCAGGCTGGGCTGCAGGTGTGGGTGTAAGAGGAGACACGTTACACTTGGCAGCCAGGGCCTTGAGCGGGCCTTGGAGAGCGCAACTGATTGGGAATGAGTTATGGAGCTGGCTGCCTCCAGCATGCTTGCTCAGAGCGGGGGAAGCCCGGTCCCGTGAGCTGTCCTGCGGCAGGGGTCCGGAGCCCAGCAATTGCTGGAGCAAGAGCGGGGCAAATCCTGCCACTGCACACCTGGATGCAGAAGAGTTCGCTGGCCTGTTGGAAGTGTCCAAGGCACCCCCCCAAGGGCTGCACAGGACCTTTTGCTTTTCATCTTATCTAACTTTATCTCCCCCAAAATGCTAGTGGGAGGCAGCCCCCGTGGGAAGGCAGGGACTACACAGGAGGCTGGACTGTCCCCCTTCAGGGCTGGTCCTGCAGGGACGGTCTGACGTGGGTTGTCCAAGCTGCAAGGGATGGCTCCTCTTAGTCTTGCTCAGCATTCACCTCCAGATCTGGCCACCAAGCTTTTTTAAAAACTCAAAGTTTGTACGTAAAGAAATATTTTTGCTGCGCTCCCTAAAAACCATCACTATCTGTGCATAACTATAGTGAAACAACTTCACATACTTGCAGAAGAAAAGAGTGATTGTCCATGGCACTTGAGAAATAATAGTAACCACAGTGAGAGAACTAAGGAGTTCAGGCTGAAAATGGGGCTGCAGCACCAAGAAGAATAAAATGAAAATTTCCCTGAGCAGAGAGAATGCCTGGAAATAGCTGCACCTCCCCTCTCTGCTCCTATGAAGTCAGGTGAGAAAAGGCATTTTTAAATGGCACCAGAGTTTTTGAGTACTGTAGAATATTTACAAAGGCGAAACCAAAGCACAAAAAAAGCATGCAGCGTGCTCAAGGTAACAAAGAAATTCCATGATACAGCAGGTAACCGAGCTTGGCTCTGTAGAGACTGAGCATATGCTCTAACTAGTGGATCATCTTTCTTCTGTATTACATTTGCTTAGCCTGGTGATAAAAATATATGTCTTCCTCCATAGGCATATTGACCGCATAATGCTGAACATAGATTATGAGGTTTTATGTTTGTTTATGATGATACATGCAAACAAAATACCTGTCTTGCAAAATATTTTGGCTGCCATCCACCGCAAAATAATCGTTAGGTAGAAAGCTAGTCTAAGAAGCTCCTTCCTTTCAGCCACCAGAAAAAGTAATTAAAAACTAAAGCATTTGCCTGTCCATTTGGAAGCCAGCAAGCAGCACAGCTGGGCAAGGGTAGGGGCCCAGCAAAGTTTCTGATCAGCAAAATGTAGTGATTTTAAAATAACACCTCAAACCAAGGCCCTGGCCCTCCCTCAGCTCCCCCTGCTTTCCCTTTGCCGCCTTCTAAAGGTGGTTATACCAGAGGTTATCTTAACCAAAAAAATGTTTGAATGCAGTTGTGTTGGGAGGCACAGTTTCAAAGAGAGGACACATAAAATAATTAAAAGCGATATTCACCACTCCACTTCAGAGAGCTCCTGTTTGAACTCAGGAGGGATGAGAGGGAAAGTAAGGGATGCTTCCTGGAGAGCAAGTAAGGTGAATCACAACAGCAGAGGGGTAGGCTCAGGACAGCGGGGAGATAGGAAACCGGAGCAGATTGTGGCGAGTGAGAGACGTGGGTGGGGAAGGAGAAGCAGGTCTGTAGGTGGGGAAGCAGGAAAGCAAGGGGAGCAGGGCGGACAAGAGGATTTTGGAGAGCAGCTAGCCAGCTGGCACACATATAGCAGCTGCTGCTGTGTCAGCCTAGGAGAGTAGCTGCAGCTGCACGCTGGCCATGAATAGCAGAGGAGCAGCGTGCCGGCTGGCTGCTGGAGGGACGGGAGGCAGCCGGGGCGCTGAAAAGGCAGGGGGAGGCTCTGTGAAAGGTTTTCCGCACAGGGGAACATGACAGCCCTTTGATTTCCGAGCTGTTTGTTCTCCAATTGTCCACTCCGATGGATGATCAGTACTAAAGAGTTAAAATGGGGAGAGGGGGGAGGGAGAGAAACAGAAGGGAAACTTAGGTCCTAAATGCGGATCTGGGCTTTGATAGCATATCCATAGCATGCAGTTGTCTGGATGTATAGCTTTCATAGCTGTCAGCACGGATCAAAATCACAGGGTGCTTAAACTAAAGGAGAAATCTCTGCTCAGTTACTCCCATACTTGCTTGAGCCACCACTGGAGGAGGACATGATCCCACCACTTGGCCATCTGCTCTGTGTACCACACATGTCACTGAGAGCACTCTATAAGCGATCCTGTGTGAACTCCTACGCAGCTGTGGGTGTGCACACCCTTTGTCCTTCTACATAAGTGTGGGTGCACGCACCTAATGCACTCCTCCGTAGCCATGGGTGCATGCACCATGTGTGCTCCTCCACAGCTCTGGGTGCATGCACCCCATGTGCTCCTCTGGGGCTGTGGGTGCTCCCACCCTCTGCGTTCCTCTGCAGCCACGGGTGCACCCACCCCATACACTCCTCCACAGCTGTGGGTGCATGCACCGCGCATGCTCTTCCACAGCTGTGGACGATCCCACCCTGTCCTCTCCTCCACAGCTACATTTGCATGCACCATGCTCCTAGGTGGTTGTGGGCACTCCTAAGCAGCACAATCCTCCATGACTGTGAGTACGTACAGCGTACTTACTCCTCCACAGCTGTGGGTGATTCCACCCTGTGCACTCTTCTACAGCTGTAGGTGATCCCACCCCGTACACTCCTCCACAGCTGTGGGTGCTCCCACCCCATGCACTCCTCCACAGCTGTGGGTGCATGAACTAGGCATGCTGCTACATTGCTGGGGTGCTCCCACCCCAAGCACTTCTCCTTGACTGTGTGTGCTTGCACCACCCGTGCCCTTCCGTGCCTGCACGTGCATACACCCTGCACAGTCTTACATGAGTGTGGATGCACGTACCCCACGGGCTCCTCCAGGGCCGCGGGTGCACCCACCCTATGCGCTCCTCCACGGCCGTGGGTGCACATATCCCGTGGTTGTTCTTCCAACACTGTG
>NW_008824031.1:283510-284251 GCF_000699105.1 Pygoscelis adeliae
TAGGGGGGCGCGGGGGGCTCCGCTCCCGGCCGCGGGGAGCCGCCGGTGGCGCGTCTCCCTCCTCCCCGCCCCGTTTCCACCTTGCGCATATCTCATAGATATATATATATAAAAAATATTTTTTTAATGCGTATGTGCCGCCGCGGCGGGGTTAAATCCGCAGCCGGCGAAAGTTGGAGGGGGGGACAGCGGAGCGCCTCGCCGCAGCGCCGCGCTCCCTGCGCTGCCCCCGGTCGCGGTAGTAACGAGGCTGTCTCCCCTTTGATTTTTATTTTTAGGTGTCCCGGTCCACGGGCTATTTCGAGCTGCAGCTTAACTCGGTGCGGAATGTAAACGGCGAGTTGTTCAATGGGGAATGCTGCGATGGCATGAAAAGCCCCCAGAACCTGGACTGTACCCGGGACGAGTGCGACACTTACGTGAAAGTCTGCCTCAAGGAATATCAGGCCAAGATCACTCCGGTCGGACCCTGCAACTACGGATTCGGATCTACCCCCGTTCTCGGTGGAAATATTTTCTATTTGAACAGCAACAAATACTCCCATCAAGGCAGAACCCCCGAGACGGGCAGGATTGTTATTCCCTTTCAGTTCGCGTGGCCGGTAGGTTGATGGTCGGGCTGTTGTTATCGCCCTTTTTTTGTTTCCGCACCCCCTCCCCCCGTCGGTTCTGCCGCCCCTGCCCGCGCCCCCGTTAGAAAGCCGGGCCAGCTGCCGGTGCGCTGCCCGGGCGGGGCCGGCC
>NW_008824031.1:285045-292289 GCF_000699105.1 Pygoscelis adeliae
GCGTGCGAGACCCTGGTGCTGCCCCCGTCCCTCCCCTCAGAATCTCGGGGGTTTCAGTGACTCGCCCCCCAATCCGTTACCTCAGCCCTCTCCTCCCCGTGCGCCGCCTGACCGAGGGGGCGCGTCCAAAGGGGCTGCAGGCCAACGCTCGTCCCCGTCCTTGGAGGACGGGGGGTATTTCTGTTTTTCGGGGGTGCTGGGTGCGGAGAGGGTCCCGGGCTGGGGAGTGGCGGGCGGGGGGAAAGGCGGGCGGGAGGAAAGGCCGGGCTTCCTGCCCGGCTGCAGGCAGGTAGGATCCTGCAGGGAGTTTCACAGCTGTTGCTCCTGGCCCTTCCAAGTGGGCCACGGGGTGGAAGCTGGCAAGTTGCGAGGTGCTGAGGAATGGGGATGGTGCAATGCCCTAGCTCAGGAGGGAGATGAGTATCAGAAGCCCCGGTACCTGTGGATTGCGTTTGGCACCTGGTGACTAACAGATTAAATGGCCCTTGCCGACCTCTCAAGATATGTAGCTCACAGGATCTTTGGAAAACTGCTGCTAGGAATGATCAGGGACAAAACTGCTCACTTGTATTTTGTGCTAAAGGAAACCAGTCCCCCAAAATCGCTTAACTTTCTGCGCTACCAGGGACCCTCTGACCTGATGCTCATGCACCTCTAATTAAGAACTGACTGCTATTTGAAGGTAGGGGTTTTGCTTGAGTTAGATGGTTAAAAGAAATATGGTACAACTGATATATTTCTCTGCAAGGAGATGCTTAAGTTCTGATTGCTAAGTTGGGGTGTTTTGATTGCATTTGTTGGTGCTGTGGCCTGTTGGAGTTAGAAAGATTCCTGTTAACAGGTGTAGCCAATACTGTAAAAACAGGTTATTTAGAACTCTGCTTTTAAGTTATAAGATCAAAGGGAAAATTAAGATTCTTTCTCCTCTTTATTGACCATTTAATAGAGGGTTGATGAAATCATAAACTCTTCAGTAGGAGATTTTGGTAACATTAGCACCTCAACCTTTATACGTTATCTGCATGATGAAGTAAAGGTAACTTAACTCACACTTTTACCAGTTTCTAGTATTGCTGTGTGAAACAAGGGGAGGGTTTGATAATCCTTACAATGCAGGTCCCTAAGCCCAGCCTTCTTTGGTTTTTCTCTGTTGGAATAAGCACATTCCTACCTTGCAGCTGCCGGATATTGTTGTTCTATGCTCATCAAGTCCTAAGAAAGGCCTGTTTGACCTACCTCTTGCAGCTAAATTACCACAGTGTCTCTAGCATACAATACCATGTCTGCTGCTGGTTTTTTTATCATTGCCTCCAGCATTTTAAAGGACTTCAAATATTTTGTCTTTCTTTCCACCGTTTCTTTGCAGCTGTTGTAAAGCAGCCTGTAATTTATTTAAACAGTGCCACTGCAGTTTAGTGGGTGGCTGGCTGATTTTTGGAAGGTTTACTGAATACTCTCCCTGCCCACCCTTGAGTCTAAAAATAAGTTGTGGAGTAATTGTACGTTTAAAAAGAGTCTCTGTATTGCAGTCTGTGGATGCACTTATGGAAAGAAGTCCCTCCTATATGTTGTAGTTAATCTTGAACTCTGGATGTTCAGTCTGTTGATGGGGAACGCAGCATCTTTGTGACAACTGTACATGAGCTGTATAGACTCTGCAAGGAGAGACTTAATTGTAATGCTCGTTTAATGCAAGGTTTTTTTGAAGTAGATTGACTTCCCAGGTTAGGTTTCAACTCCGTGGGATAATTTCAAAATTATTCTCAAATAATATTCTCTTTCTACTCAAGTTTGCAAACAAGAAACAACAATATGGACATAGTCTTTTCATATGACCTTTTTTTTCTATGCAACAGTAATGAAATTAATGTTCCTTTATTGAATATGCTGGGAAGGGACATGACTAAGAAAATCAGAAATTGTGTCCTTCACTTATGAAACAAACTTGCTTTGGTGCTGGCAGTGAGCGAAGGACTTCCTTCAGTAGTTCTAGATTGGATTTTTAAGACTGAGAAATCCAACCCTAATAAAAGCCAGCATTGGTATATGTGGACTTCTTACTGAACCTCATCTGAATGATAACTCCCTCACTTAAGGAGACTAATGTATTAATGTATAAATTGCTTGAGGGAGGTTTTCTTGATGTCTGTCTGATACTGCAGTGTCCTGAGCTAGCAGTAGCTGTGAGGCAAGTAGTAGCTTGAAAGGGGTTTTTTGCCTTGGTTTTGTTGTACTGATTTTTTTTTTTTAATTTTACATGGTAAAATTTTAGAGTAAAATTTGGACAAGTGTCTCTTCTCTAAAGCTGCAGTACTGGAGTTCAGTGACTTCCACTGTTTGATACAGTGTCAGTTATCCAGTTTATTCCTATTTCCTGTCTTTTTTTAATACCATTAGTCTGATCTGTGATTTGCAAGAGGAGCTTGGGATATTGCCAAAAAGTTCTTAAAATTGCTACCTTGGGATACATCATCCACCGAAATCTGGCAGTGGGAGAGGCTGAGGAACAGCTAGAACAATACAGCTGTCTTCTTCACCCACCTACCTCGCATTTTTTTCTTTGCCTCCTGCTGTAAAACTTGAAGCTTAATGCTTGTTTGAGATTGTTAACAAACAAATGAGGCAATTAAATTTTATGTCCAACTTTAAAACAAAAAAGACAGAAGAATTCAAGTAGCTTTGAAGAAGCGGCTCTGATCACTCACACAGTTTAAGTTCATTAGTCTTGAGCACTTTTTTCTAGCACAAAGCTGTTTGTTCAGACACTGAAGCTTCAGAAATACCCTGCACAGCAATATTTATCAATAATAATTAGGTTATTGGCAGAATTTTAGATCTGCGTTTAATTGAAGGCTGCTTCTGAAGATGATGTTTTAAAGTTATAGGTGTTCTGCTGGATGGGTTATGTGGAACCATTTTTATACTCCTTTGCAAGGTGGCATGAAATGGAGTTGTGTGTGTGGTTTTTCCCTCCACCCTGTTCCTTCCCTCAGGGAATTCACAGCCTTTCCTGCACCATAAATATTGGTATGGCATCCATTACTTCAGTTAATTAGTCATATAGAGGAATTGTTCTGACTAGTTGTGGATGTTGAAATCATGTATTACAGTATGCATCGTTATCTCCCCTCAGCCCCTCTGTTTTTGAGATTCTAGTGTGACTGACAGTCAGTGCAGTATACGTATGAGTACAGTATACTCTGAACTCCACAGGTGAACTTAAGAGTTCAGGGCCTTGGAGATAAGTAGCAGAAACAAGCAATTTCCGTTCTCTTTTTCCTTGGTGCTTAGCTAGGACTCTGTGTACCTGTCTGAAGAAGGGGTAGTAGAGGTTCAGGAAGCCCTCACAACTTGCTTGGGTAAAGAGTGCCTTCCTCACTAGAATGTGGGCAACTAATTTATTATTTTTGTAAGCACTGATCTTAAGTTTTTCCTATTTAGAGTGTGATTGTAGCACCTCTCTCTAAACTTCGGAAGTACTGTTAACTTTCAGGTAGATAAAAATGTGTGAAAGTATATAAATTTAATATCCAGGCTCTGTGTGAGTTTCATCCATGTGCAGTCCACATGGATGGTCTCATGCAAATGCCTGAAAGGGTTCAGTCTTGATCTAAAACATACACAGGAGCATGAACCATCAAATATGTAATGCTGTTGAGAGGGTATCTTGGCTGCAGCAGTAAATATTGAATTTCTTGGAAAGCAACCTCTCCCCTGCCAAAACCTGAGCAGCAATACTTGAGCTCATGGCTTTTATTACTTAATGGGTCCAGTGTTCTGCCTGGCACTTTCAGATGTTGTCTACTTCAGTATAGGATTCTGCATCAAGCTGTCTCAATCCTTCTAATTTGAAGAACAAAGGTCGTTAGGCCCTGGAAGGCATCTAGCCTTGAAGCGCGTTATCTGGGATCCTTGGTGCCTGTAGGGGACTAGATAGCCTGACTGTAGGAAATGTTCTTGTCTAGTTTTGTTTGGCTGGCAGATCTACAGTTGGTCTACCTTCTGTCTTAACACAGCCATCACTACTCTCTGATCAGGATCTTGAGGCTTTGTAATGAAAACTTCCTGGATTAGATTACTCCGTGCTCCCTGATAGAGTAAATAAGCATCCTGTCAGCTTGAATGACAACCCGTTGTGACAGATATGCTTAAATGAAGCAGGTAAAAGTTAGGCTCTTTAGCACTGAAAAAGGTGCTTGTACAAAGCTGTACCTGAGGAACAGTATGTACGCTTTTCTCATGAAAAAGACCAGAGTTTCACAGATGAAGCATCCTCAAGTGATACACAGCAAGCTTTACCTCTAAATAGTTGTTCTTTGCTCACCTGGTATAGTGATGGGTTATAATGTTCATGCATCACACCTTGTTAGCAGAGGAAGTAAGCATGGAAAAAATACTGTAGCTGATAGCCATATATTGATGAACTACATAAATGTTTAATGTCTTATTTGCCAGCAGCCTAACTTTTTTCCCCAGGTGGAAGGCTCTGCTGATAGCACAAAGCTTCTTTTTAATACTTGCCCGCTTTCCCCTGCCTCCCCCCACCCCGAGCTTGCTTACTGACTCTGCCTGATTGGCTTGTCGTAGACTCTAGGGCTGCTGTGGTAACTGGCATGCCAAACTGTTTCTTATTTTGACAAAATACCTGCAGTTCTTGTGCTCATAAAGCCTTCCCCTGCCTGTTGCAATTCATGGACAGATGTATTGTGGATCAGAAAACATGGATCCATGTTTCCTCAGCCTTGGGGAAGTAGATCAGGGAATCATCTGCTTTAACCTACTTGGTACTGTATTTGCCTTCGAACTTTTTTGATCAGAAATGAAAGGTTGAGGTTGGGAGAATGGTTTATTATATAAATGACATCCCTTTAGTTTCAAGTTACACAAATGCAAAGAGTAGCTTGCAGGTTTTGTTATACTCTTTCCTAAAAGAAGATAATCGGGTGATGTTTTAGAGACTGACTTTAGCAATGCTGGGTAGTGACAACTCCAGCTGATTTCAATAGCAGCTGCAGGTGTCACCTCTAAAAAAGAATCAAGGCCTTAATGGTGAGCACTTCAGAACCACTCTTTGAAAAAGGGATTTATTATTGGCATGCTGTGTGTGCCAGCAACTATTTGCAGCTTGCCCAGAATAGAAAGTCTAAAGACTTAAGTTTCATGTAACTATAGAAAATCTGTCTTCTAATTTTAAGTAGAAATGTTCTTTGCACTCTTAATCTTTCATACATTGATGTCACTAAATGTAGAATTTCTTAACGTCTTGGAAATAAATATGCCTCAGAGGACAGTATTCTGCTAACTGCTTAAGCTTTTATACCTTAAAGTTCTGGGGCGTTTTTGAATGTCACAGAGATGGTCAGATAGTAAAGAACACTTCTATTTATACTCCTTGAAAGCTTCCTTAAATAAATGGTTGCTTATTTATTAGAAACACTGAGGCTGAACTCAAAACTTGCAGACAAATAACCTTACCTCCCAGACACCGAGAGTGGTATGCTTAGACACCTCTTGTCAACTTTCTAATCTTTATTCCAGAAGGTACTCCAGCGAGCCTATCAGTGAAATGGTACTCTCTTAGCCACACAGCTGGTGCGGGTGTTAAATCTTTGCCTGAAAATGGAATAGGTATTAAAGTAGCCAGGATTACTCTTACACTAGAGGATGTGAGCTGGAGAAGAGGGCGAGGTAGAAACAGAGTGTGTTTGATTCACCACAATGTGATGGAAGCTTCGTAGCACTGTCTTTGGGCTGTTTGAAGATGTTTCAAACACTGTTTCTAAAAAAAAAAAAGTCTGCATATGAAAGGTTTGCTAAAGACATGACTACTTGTAGCTTTAATCTTAAACAATCAGGTTTGTCTTTAACATAGTTGGTTGGGGTAAAGCCATAATTGGTTGTGTTTATATCAGACTTGTGATGTTTGGCTTAATTGGGCTGCTGTGTTTCCACTGTATTGTAGATTTTCTGAGCGATCCTGTGAAGTTCAAGGAAATCTGGTGTAGATGTTGAAGCTTTGAGATGTAAAAGCTACTTTCTGTGTTTGAGGCTACTGCTTGTATTCCTTGTGCAAGTCCAGCTGGCTTTGAGTTACTATTAGAGTTCACTGTTTGTCAGCACAAAAGCTGCAAAAAATTAAGCTTCTGTCAAACAATAGATGATGTGAAACAACTACATTTTCTGGATGTAAAAAATGGCTTAGTGCATTTTTAATCTGTTTGTCATTAATCAGTTGCCACAAAGTTTTTCTTGTATGAGAAGGATTGTATTTGAGACAGATGTACAAGGTAAATAATGATTATTCTTTTTTTTAAACTTTTAACATGACTTTTGTTTGTGCTATCCCTGTGGGCTGGTGGCTGTCTGGCCCCTCTTTTGAGCAATGCCATGGAGTCACTCTGTGTAGGTGATATGAGTGGAATTCATCCTTTCTGTGTAGTCTGACTCCTTCACTTGTTTTTCCTGTAGGTGTTGCTTTGTGTGAATGTTGGCTCTGAAATACATGCTATGAACACACTTTAGAAACTACTCTATTATAAAGTTCATAAAGCAGCTATGATTGCATCGTATACTTAGTCATCTGCAGAAGCTTTAAATTACTGTGTGCCTGAAAGCTTCCCTCCCTCCTCTTCTGAAAACAAGGCCAATGTTTTGTCAACTATGTGTGGGTCCTATTTACATTGCTTGCTCTAGTTCAGAGCTGCTCAGCCTACTGAAGAGACTAAAAAGGGTCACTTTCCTGCTAGCACATCGATTTACTTTCCCTTGATCCTCTTCAATTCTAGCTGCTAGTTATCATCTGATCTGGAAGAAGCTTGGGAGCAGCAATTTGGAAGGAGAGGCTACTTCAAGGAGTGAGGAATAAGGGTATACTGGCATTGCTTCTGGCTCCTTAATGCTTAGCCAGATGCTTACCCAAAGGATACTTGCTACTGTTCCTTGGCGGTAACTCCACCATCCTCCTCTTCAGCACTCTGATATGGCTTTGATGGGCTTCTTGCTAGAAAGCTGCTCTGGCTTATGGTTAGTGGGTGTCTAAAATTGATCGGTCTTTGGCCAGAGATGACCACTGGCAGTACTGTCTGCCATATCCAGTTGGTGGCTTCTGAGCTGCAGTTCAGCTGTCATATGAGCAGGAGGTGGACATGTAGCCTGACCACTTTCCCCTTCCCCTGCCCCCAGGGCTGGGGAATGAACCAGTGTGGATGGCTAAGACCATCTGTGCTAGGTCATGTTGGGCACCT
>NW_008824031.1:292353-302566 GCF_000699105.1 Pygoscelis adeliae
CCTCTTAGAGCTGCTGCCTTCCCCTGCTGTACACCCAGGGAGACCTGTCGGGAGGGAGAAAGCTGAAGAGAGCTGTGTGATGGGTCTTGTGTAGATCCTCTGGAGTCAGGGAGGAGTGGCCATCCCCAATTTAACCATAGACTTTTGGTGCCTTTGCTTACTGTATAAGGAAAAATACTCTCTATAAAGTTGAGCTATAGCTTATGCTCATTTATTAAACTTTATTCCCAAGGTCTTTATTTAGAGTTGCAGCTAGCCTTTATTTTGTGTAAAAAGGAAGAAATTTAAAGGTTTATCTTATTAATTGCTGTTTCAGATACTAAATAAATTGTAAAAAGCATATTTGACATGAAGATCTTCTGATAGCAAGTGCTAAGAGGAACTCTCAGCTGAAACACATAGTAAGCATGGATTTTTATCTATGGTTGAAATGACTGCTCCTCAACAGCAGTTAGAATGCTATATTAGACGGAAGGGGCAAGGCATTTAAAGGCTAAATGACAATCTTAGTCTTACTTGATTAGAGCTTGCAGAGGTTGCTAAGAAACAGCCTAATAGTCCTTGAGTAACCAATTATATGCCCCTTGGACAGATGCACAGGTGCTCATTCTCTGAAGTTTTTTTTTTAAATCTGAGATAAGACTGGAGTATTAGTACATAAACTGCAATCTGTTTACATCCTGCTTCGGGCTTGAAAGTCCTGATTATATATCTTGTTCCCAGCAGGGTGTGTTCTGGTGTTTTTTGTTCAGTATATTACTATTTGATTATTATTACACTTGAATTGTTCTTGCAATGCCTCTTCTACTTCCAGATGGTCCACTAGGTCTCTAGTCTCTCCTGTGCTTTCAAGTACTCTGAACATACCAGCTTAAGTAACTTTATCCAATTTGAATGTTAGATGCTTAAATTTTACATTTCCGGACTTCCGGTGAGTAGGCAATGTTAATATTGATGCAGTATCCTACAATTGGTAGAAAATGATACTTTCAGGTAGAGCTAGTTTTCCTTTCTCCTTCTGAAGCAGTTCTGTGCATGCAAATTGTAGTGAAATTTTGTACGAGCTGGCAGTTAACCTAAAACATCAAATAGGATTCTTTCAGTCTTTTTTTTCCCCTGAATATGTATAATTCTGTTTATAGCATTGTAAAGTTGAAATGTCTACCTTAAAACACAGTATGGACTTTTAATGTTAAAGGTCTGGGATTCCAGCTGGAGAACTTAAGTTGCAATTAAGGAGCTTGTTCATACTTGGAAGGCTTGACTGGCATGCGCTTCAAGCAGTAAGTTGAGAAATATGTAAAAAGCTTAATTATTGATCTACTCCAATCAAGACTGAAGTAGAAGTTTTTTAGGGTGTGCAATTTTGGTACCACTTACTGTTCCTATTGACCGAAGACAATTTTAATAGCACTGGTCTGGTAACCTGTGCTGCTGCTTAATAGATTTTAGTGGCAGTTCCTTTCTTTTACGCCATGTACAAAAAAATTTTTTGGGGTGCTTTTGATAGTTCTAATTCTCTTTTATGTTACAATAACATGATTTTCTTTATAGCACAACATGGAGTTTTTACTGTAACTGGCTGTATGTAATCAGCAAAGTCTAGAAGTCAGACCATGTGTACTTGGACTATTTAAGAGCAAGTATAACCATCTGCTGCCCCTCACTAATGACTGTTTTTTGTACACAACAGTGAGCTGATAGCACCTCCTGTATTGGTTATAAACTGTTGTTTAAACCATACTTTTATATATAGGCCCAAAGTGTTTTAGTGTTGTATTTGGCTGTTGGAGACCTTTGTAGAACGGAGTATTGTTTTCATGAGTCATGCACACAGACCAGTTCTTTCTTCTATTGGAAAGTGAGGAAGGGAATGAAGTAGAGAAACTGAAATGTTTAGACCTTCATACACACTTAAGATGTTGGTTGTAAAATATTTAGCGCTCCTGCAGTGCCTTCTGATGTTTGCTGCTAAGCTGTGATAACTTCAGGGTTGTATGGTTTATAGCTTGTAGTCACTTCACATCTCCTCTTGCTCTGTAAGAGGTGAAGGGTAAAGTGGTTGCTCAAACCTAGCTGGTGGCAATTCTTTAGAGGTTAATTTCCAGAATGCAAATCCCTTTTTTCTAAGACTGCGTGTCCCGGACTTAAAAACTGTGGACTGTCATAACGAGATTGCCACAGGGCTTAGACAGAAGAACAAACCGTTGCGTATCAACAGATCTTCTCAAGCTGTTCATATCTACTCCCAGATTACCACAAATGTAAGGCAAATAAAATAAGCTTTAGCTGGCAGGAAAAGGTAGTCTTGACTTGTGGCAGCTTGCTATCAGTGTTAATTTATTTGTCTCTAAGCTCTTAGAATGGATTTTCAAGATTTGGTAGTCAGTGAAACTTGAGCTTGCCAAGGGATCTGGAGAAGACAGAACAGCAGAAGAGTCAGTGGCAAATGAAGTACTAAAGAAACTGAGAAGTATTCACTAGTACATATTCTTGAGTTACGAGTCCAGCTTTGGACTAGCAAAATTAAGTCTCCAGTTTTTTTAATGTTAGCTTACTTTATGTGGCTTCATTCTGTTCTCCATTGATACTCATCCTTATGAGGAAAGTTGTAACACTGGTACCTACTAGAGAGGTAACTAGGGGTTAACGATGACATGAACTTGAAGACTTGCTGAGATAATCTCCCTTTCATAGCTTCCAGATCTGTGTCAATGGGAAGAGAAGGGAAAAAAAAGAGAAGCGCTCTTAATTCACTTGCTTAGAGTAAATTTACAGGGCAAGTGCCTGCTTTCAAAGGTTATTTCATGTACTTTGCTATACTTGTTACAAAGCTTTCCTTCCAAAGGCGTGCCAATTTGTGGGTTTTGTCTGATTTGTAATAATATAAAACTATAGCAGATCCCCTCCAGTTTACATTAATCTGAAAGATGTGATTTGATATTAAAGTTCTGATGCTGCTTTGTTATGGTGGGATTGATCAAGTCTTGGTTGTCATATATTCAGACAGGTAGCTTGGAATTGTAAGCTACATATACTGTTATATGCTGTGTTTATTTGCTGCTGTAAGCAGTTCATTTTTAATAGTAATTAAACACAGCATAATGGTTGGTGCTGCAAACATGTGATAAAGTTTTACCGTAGCAACAAAGTACTGTTCAGAAGATTCAACCCTGCTGCTGGAATATGATACAAACATTTGTTTCAGGAACATGTTTATAAACTTAGTTTTTTCACAACTAAACTCTGGTGCTCTCACATACTTTTAACTAAGTGTGCGTGTCTGCAGAATCCCTATTTAATCCTTTATTCAAGTTCCTTGCGTGTGTTGATCTACATGAAAGAACTTGCACCATCTCTTATAGTGGTGACTCTTACTTTTCTGCTCAACTTCCTCATAAATTTATGGAGAACAGTAAGGTATAGCTTTGGTTGTGTTTGCAGTTTCCTAGTTCAGAGAGCTGAGGAGGTTGTAAGGGAAGTTGAGCAGCTATCTATGAAGTTGAAATAAGGTGTTTTCTTTCTGTTTGTTTCTCTGCCAGCCAGAAATTCAAAACTGAACTGGTATTCAGTTTGGGGCTGAAATGAAGGACAGCTTAAGTGTGTTATCCTCTTTTTCTGGATTAATGATGTTTCTGTTGCTAGCCGTGAGGAAATCTATAATGTATTTGATAAGTCTTGTGCAAATGTGAAGTTCAAATTGACTGAAACTGTCGTGCAACTCGTGTAGCAATAAAACCTAGACATTTGTGTTCCTTACGGTGAAAAGGCCTATGATGATACCTGTGCTCAGAGCCAATGCCATTGGAGAAAAATGATGCATCTTGTTTGGAGCTATACAAATGTTTCATCAGTCAGCTGTTGCCATCACGGTGGGCCAGCGAAGCTGTTGTCTCCCCTGTCCTCTTTCAAATGTGACTGATGCTGCCCAACTAGCTCTAGAGTTGACTTGGTTGGGTAGGACTGATGAGGGAGTTGAAGAGGACTTGGAAAAACAGTGCCCTAATCTCTGTGCTCCCTTAGGAACAGAAGTTGAGTATGGGCCTCTCTTCTTCCTAGGGCAAGACATCTAGGCTCATTAGTTTGAACTGGTTTTGTGGGCATTTGCTTTTTCAAAAACAAAGGGAAAGACTGCAGTGCTATCAACAGCTAACATTCTTTAAAAAAGGTTCAGATTAAACCACTACTCTCTCTTCCTGGGAAATTCGCATACATAGAACTTCGGGGCATATCTATTTTTTCCTATATTTGCCTACCTTCTTAGTATGCATATTTCCAATACAAAAGAGAGTGCATGCAGGTGTTCTGTGTTTAGAACAATAATTAAAGTATGTTATGACATAGTTAGTTTAATTCCCTCTTGACTTCATGTTGAAATTATAATGATGCATGGCTTGAAGTGCCCAGAGGACACTAATATCCATGCCACATGGAGCGTGGAGGGGAGGGGAAGAGCAGTATTAATTACTAGTTCATCTTTGAATTCTAAATATTAGCATAAAACAAGTCTTGCACTAACCATTAATGGGTCTTCATGGTTGTTACATACACTTCAAAAGAGACAATCTAGCTACATTTTCATTAGTGCAACAAGAAAGTGTACATGTAATGAGCTTAATTTATCTTGGACTTCTTCCAAAATTTTAAGAAAGGAGTAGGACGTGGATACTTGGTTAATATCAAGTTTGTCTGAAACAGTTCAAAGGTGGTAGCAAGGCTGAAAGCTTCGGCTTAAATCTAATAAAATGACATTAAGATGGTACCCAACTGTCTGCATGGTATTGTACATGTCTCTTTCTAAAAGGCTTTTTTCTCTGTTCTCTAATTTGAACAATACTTTCTTCTGTTCTTTGCTATTGGATTAACTCAGTGGATTTCTGCAAACTGCTAGTGCTAGCTTCAGCTGTGGTGGAGAGGACTGTATCTCAATAGCTGTGAAGTCATGAAAGTAAGATGTAAATAGCTTGTTTATTTCCTTTTATGTAATGATCAGGAAAATGTCTATTGAAACTTAATCATGTGGCCCTCTGTCTAAAACAGTGTTTTCTGGTAGGTTTGACTTCTCTTTTTGACCACTAAAATCGGATACTAGCAGAGAAACATCTGCTGGAATTGCTCCTCTTTTCTCTTGTATATAATTTCTGATTTAATCTCAATTTCTAATCTCAATTAAAAATCAACACCCTGTGTTCTTCCTAAATAGGATGGAAGGGGAGGCTGTTACTTGACGTTCTAGCAGGTTTGCAGGATTGATGCACTTGGGGTTAATTTCATTTTCCTTCCTGCTGCTTCTGCTCTAGAACTGTCAAAAAGAGAAATGAAATCTGGGGAGGTTACACTGGGTTCTCCCATCTGAGACAGGCACAATACAAACTGTGGCACTTGTTTGACTAGCCTCAGGTAAACTAGTAGTATGTTGTCTCTCCTTTTTGTATGGTTGTAGTATAGCATACCACATTCTATTGTTTTGGTAGCTGTTATATTTAAAATAGTTTTGTTTTGGTAATTGGCTGGCTTTACTATCTGATTTCTTCTAAGGTATAGAAGGAAAGCTTGCTGATGGTATTTTATGTCCCAATTTGCTTTCCAGAAAACCTCATTGGAACAGGCACATTAACACCTATATCAAAAGTTATTTAAAGATCGGTTAACTTTTAATCAGATTGCGTAAAGGTTTAGTGTATATAGGTGTGTTAGAGAAATTAACTAGCAGAGGGGAACTGTGGCAGTAGGAAGGATGACTAATGCTTCTGAGTACTGGTATTGGCTGGTTGCGTTAGCTCTTTTGTGTTCTGCGCTCATCATTAGCTCTGATCAGCCATTGAAACAAAGCTAAGTGACAAGCAGGATGGTTTGTTAAGGCTCTGTTTTCAGGTGGATTTTACTTTGTGTACATATCATCCTTCTTTATAGTGTCAGTTGTTCTTCCACAGCGGTCATGTATGAACAGAGCATTGCAGTGCTTGGGCATCTGTGGAAGAGCTGACAGTTGGAAGAAGCTGTTCTTTGAGGCCTGTTTTCCACGTGCCTAAAGCTTTTTGTGGGACGCTAGGCCTCTGTCCAGCAGATCTAAGGATCACCTCCAAGATGCAGGCAAAATCTGCCATGCTGTTTGTTGCAGATTGGAATGTGTGTGGTGGCTTCCTTTACATAGAAGAAAAGCAGTTTTACTGAGTTGTTGAATGGAATTGAGTTTCTGGAAGTCTTTTCCCGTGACTTGTTAGAGACCTGAAGGAGAAGGTCTTCTGTGGGTACTGACCAAAATGTTTAAGGCATTTTTTCCCTACTGGACGGTGTGCAAAAGTTCAAATCAAAAAGTTTACCTGAAACAGGTTTACCTCAATAGGTATGGCTCTGAAAGGCCTGTGATGTCTTAATTCCTGCTTTCCCACGCCGTTCCTTTTAGTCTAAAATGTGTTTCCTGAGGTTACTAAGAATTCTGATCTCAGCTCAAATTCTGAATCTGTGTTGTCTGAGCCCTGGACTGAGCCTATAGTGATTGTCAGGTACATAGCTACTGAGGCAGATCCAAAGGGCTAAGTGGACATATCTACTGTTTCCCTTTGTCAGGAATACTTTAGGTATCCGTGCAGAGTATCTAGGAGCATCTGTTAGAAATCTAGGCAATCAATCTGGCTTGCTCTGAAGAGACTGGATCTTCTTGCTGTAGTTTGTGTCTGGGATCTTGAGTAATAGCAAGGATTACTTACAATATTTGAAAATAGGTTTTACGGATAGCAGTGTTGCATCTGAGGTGGTTCAGTCAAGCTAGGGAAACTTTTGCAGTAAGTCTGAGACATTTTTTTCTCTTCCAGCTTTAAAGTTCTAATACTTCTTTATTGTTACCTGGTATTTCCAGACTGTCACAGGTGCTCTTGCCTTCACAGCTTTTTGTGCCAGTCGTGCTACCTAATCTTCACCCTTCCTATTCTATTTTTCCCCTAACTACGTCTGAGCCCTGGACTGAGCCTATAGTGATTGTCAGGTACATAGCTACTGAGGCAGATCCAAAGGGCTAAGTGGACATATCTACTGTTTCCCTTTGTCAGGAATACTTTAGGTATCCGTGCAGAGTATCTAGGAGCATCTGTTAGAAATCTAGGCAATCAATCTGGCTTGCTCTGAAGAGACTGGATCTTCTTGCTGTAGTTTGTGTCTGGGATCTTGAGTAATAGCAAGGATTACTTACAATATTTGAAAATAGGTTTTACGGATAGCAGTGTTGCATCTGAGGTGGTTCAGTCAAGCTAGGGAAACTTTTGCAGTAAGTCTGAGACATTTTTTTCTCTTCCAGCTTTAAAGTTCTAATACTTCTTTATTGTTACCTGGTATTTCCAGACTGTCACAGGTGCTCTTGCCTTCACAGCTTTTTGTGCCAGTCGTGCTACCTAATCTTCACCCTTCCTATTCTATTCTTCCCCTAACTACCCCTGGAGAATATAAGTGATGTTTTGAAAGCTGTTTTGTTCCTTCTTAGAGAGACTGGTTCCTGAGTGACTGAGAGGTCCAGCTTTTAATGGTGGTATTTCTTGCTTGCGCTTCAGCTAGTGTGGAAGAACATGTCTGTCTGGAACTGTGATACTTGGCTGAGCGACATATATAGACAGTGCAGAATCACTTTCTTAGTGGAGTAAGAGTAACTAGGAATAGCACCAGCCTTCATCGATTTCCACAGATGCCAGTAGGGATTGGTTTTGTCTACCGTGAATAGCATAGCTAAAGTTTGGAGATGAATTGCCTCATTATTTCAGTTACCTTCCTGTGTAAACCTCGGTTTAATCTTCCCCAAGATGAATACTGGTTTTCTTACAGTTAAACCAGGATTTTTATCACAAATGTGGTGACAAATTCTTGTGTGCAAAATTGCTATAAAATCAGTAAGCTTAGTATTTCACTTGACATTTGTCAATCTTCAGCAAGTTAATAAACGATAAATGCTTGCTGTATTTGTGTGTTTCCCTTATCTTGCCTTGGATGACAGTATGTTCTGCTTTGTGTTACCTGAGTTAATCGCTCTTAAAAGACTGTCTGGGTTACATTTTCCTCAGGGGAAGTTTCAGAAGCCTATAGTCCTCTAAACCTTTATTCCAAATAGTAAGATCTCCCAGTTAATGGCTCTAGCTTAGCTTGTCTTTTTTCTGAATAGCATTTGTTGCATCTACTGCAACAGGTATGTGGCTTGCTATGCCCGTATTGCATTACATGGTTTGATTTCTGCAATTATTCTATTTCATGTGACATTTCAGTATTGCAGAGAGCAGAATCTTGATTAGATTTTTCAATTATGACTTTTGTCATGGCTTTCAAAGAGGAGTTCTGAGGTAACTGTAAATCTAATTCAGGAACTAGTTTTTTTTTTGTCCAGGCTTCCCTTTTTTTCCTCTAACATTCCTTGGTCACGATTTTGATTACCCTGGGATAGATACTAATGGCTCAGGCAGGCGTGCAAGATTTTACAGTGTGAATTTTTTTTAGTAGTCTCTTGTTTTAATGTCAGCCATCAGAAAAAGTGGAATACTTGCTTCAGAACAGCACCCATGCTGAAATCAGAGTTCAGGGAACGTAAACAAATGTTCATGGAAGTCTAAAGGCAAGAATATGGAAAACTTCATTCTCCCAAGCTTTGTTTTCAACCTGGGAACTTCCTGAACTAGTTGTGATTGATCTCTCCTAAGTATTTGTGCCAGTCTGTCTGTCCTTGGACCCACAAAGCTCTTAAAACCACTTTGCCCTTAGGCAACCTGGGTAACATTTTGCTAAGCTTTGCATTAAGTGCCATCTTCTCTTATTTCTTTTCTTCTGACCATGGCTCCTGTTAGCTTAATTTGATGTCCTTTAGTTCTTGTCAAGAACAAGAAAATGGATGATCTATTGCCTATGTCTAACCATCCCCAGGGCCTTTTGTAGCTTTGTAGACTTCTCTTGCATACTCCAGTTGTCTCTCTTCCAGGCTGAGGAGTCTTGACCAGCCCTTTCATTCCTCTCATGGAAATAATTTGGTTCTTTGTTCCTTGTTGCCTTTCTCTGGACCTTTGATTTCTAACATCCCCCTCTTGGGGGATGCTATTCATCCCATCTCTTGGGAGAGGGAGAACAGGAGAGAGAACCACACTGCTTCCCTCCATCTTCAGTTACAGAATCACACAGTGGCATAACACTGAATGTCTTTTTCCTTGTTTTTCCCCCTGTTCTCTAGCCTCCCCTTCTAGCCAGGGTGCACTTTCCAACTGACTTCTGAATATTAGGTAGTCAAGACATGGGTGAGAGTGGGAAGCAGATCTCTTGATCAAAGAACTTGTGTTCAGCTTGTGAAGGGAACTTGCTTAGCTAGAAACAAGCTGGCTTTGGTGGATTGAAGGAGTAGCTGTTTATGGAATTGACAAGTCACAAGATGTATTTTGTGTACCTTGTTTATCAATACAGATTTGCACAGAACAACAAAGTCACAAGTGTCATTAACTTAGGATTATGTGAGGTTCTCCAAAAATGTGTTTACATTCAGCAAGGTTGGAAGCTTAAATGGCAACATTTGAAATACTGTACTCCTGTTATGACAATTGATACAAAGAATTCTTAAAGTTACTGTGGAAAGAGAAAGAAATCATTGGTAAGATTAAATTGTTTATATGTTAGTCTAAGAACTGGTTTCAAGACCTCCTAGAATGCCACTTATTCTAGTCACTCGAATAAAATTGTAGTTACTGATCATTCACTTAAGTTTAAATTGATTGGTTTTTTGAGCATTATGCTTGCTCAGCTGGTTGGCAAAAAAAAAAAAATCTGTCACTCGTGATGTATTGATTAGTTTTAGAAACCAATACTTCTGCTGAGACTTGTACACAGGAGGTGCTGCGAGGTGGCATAGGCAGAAGGAATTTGCAGTAAAATAGAAGTGTTTCAACAAAACTGGTAAATGTGGTAGCTGATAGCTTGGATTGGTATTAAATATCAATATTCTTCTCCTTTCTTGCTGGAAAATCTCAGCAAAGGCAAGTTATCACAGGAACCTTTGTACCTGAGTAGCTAAGTTCTCAGTGATGCCTCTTTTTTTGTTGTTGTTGTTTAGTTCTGGAAGTATAAGGAAAATAATGATTTGGAAGCCAATCCTATGGTGTTTGTTCAAGTTTAAGTGACCACAGTTGACAGCTTTGACTTCAGAGTTGGAACTTAATCTCCCGGAGTACAGCAGAGTTGTGTATATGTTGGAATCGGG
>NW_008824031.1:302597-304669 GCF_000699105.1 Pygoscelis adeliae
GGGTGGGGATGAATAGCAGATAGCTATAAAAAGCAGAGGCAGGAATTACTTCTATTCCACAGGACTAGCGTTGCTGCTATGCATGTAGTGGTGAAAGTTACTGCTTCAAAATAGGGACGGGCTCTTCTAGAACCTTTAGTGTCCTGTGAGATGAGAGTAGCTAGCAGATCAGCTTTTCTTCAGATAAGTCCTGATATGACTACTGCTGGGTCAGACCTCCTGCAGTTTTTCTGAAGAAGCTAATGACTTGCTTCTGGCACTGTGAAAAATGTTAGTAAGGTGCATGCTTCCCATTTACTCAAGGATGCTGCTGCTCTGTCTGCAGCAGCTGTCTGACAGAGGGTGCTATCAAAGGTCAGGGCCAGTACTGAGGTGTTGGGAACAAATACTTTTTCTCTAAGACGCCATTTGTCACAAGGTTGAATTGGCTGAGATTTGCTGTGAGTTTCTGTCTAGGGTGCTAAGTTATGAGAAGCTTGTGGAGTCTTTCTTCCTATGGTATAGCTTCTCACATGTAGATGGATCTCCAGAGAGCTTTCTCTTTGCTCTGTATGTGGTCTGAGGTTGATATTCTCCCATGAGGAGCTCTAGTCAGAGACATGGCATTTTGGCCTTTTGAGAGCTACCTGAAAATGGGTCACTTCTACAGGCATAGCTAAAGCTAATACATGACTTCAGATGACTTTTAGAACTCCACAGCTAAAATGTTTGCTGTCCCATGATCTATCAAGACCTCATCATATTGAGAAACTCCTGTTGCATTCTGCCATTGCAGCAGGATCAGAGTATCTTCAAACATTCACTTGAAGATCTTCCTACAGATATATCATCTGGTAAGGTATGTGATGATATAGTAGTTTGATCACCTTGGAGAGAAGCACACTATGCTTCTGTTTCACAAAGCACTGGGCACTGCCATACAGATGTTGTAATACCCCTTTGAGTTCCTCCTTGAAGTTGTTTTATCTTTTGGATGCATGCAGCTGGTTGTTGGTAGGATTCTTCCACCTAGTTGCTGGGTAACTTTCTTTAACTGGAGGTGAGTCTCTACCTGGGTGTTAAATTTGATATATTAACTTCAAGACTGACTCTAACTTATTCACCTGTTGTTTTTATTTGTGCTCCTTTTGCAATGAAATGAGTCTTAATAGTCTAGACATCTAGATTTCCCCCTGCCACCCCCATATGTGTACACACATACACACCCCTTCAGTTTTGACTTTGCTTAGTTTGGGGGAGGAGTGGAATGAAGTGTTCAAACTCATGTAGGTGGAGATATCAGCCTGTTGGCTGTTAACCATGGCAAAAAATAACCCCCTCTCCCTCCTGGTTTTGCAGACTTCCTAAAGATTGTCAGGTGGGGCTAATTCATAAAGAGTTCCCCTCACACAACAGTAGGGCTCTAAAGTTTGTAAACATAGTCCTGCTTTTGTGATTGGGCCAAGAGGAGTATAACTGCAGTAATTGCTCTCAAATAGAAGGCTTCAACTTGCTCAACTGCTTTCTGCTATCTGCTGCTGGTGTTTGCAGTACTCTAACCTGGCCTTCCACAGCACTCCTAACAAAATGAGATTGTTTGGCCCTGGTTTCCAAAGGGAAGGCTTTTGTTTAGGACTTGCTATGCTGGTGGTGCTTACTTCTCAAATGAAAAATGAGGGTTTAGAGGATGGGCATCTTTATGATTTTGTGTGGTGGAATGGCCTCTGCATTCAGCAGACAAGTTCTTGCATGCGAGTGTGACTGAAATATCCTTCAAGTTTCAAAAAACAGCCCCCTTCCCCCCCCACCCCCAAAATGGTGAATGCTTACTTGTTCAGTAAATGTCTCCATTATGTCTTTATAATGTCTGCTTCTAAAAGATCAACCTGCAGGCTTGTTCCATCTGTCTGCCCTTAAACCTGTACTGAAGATGAGTCCTGGACCTTCTCAGAATCTTTCTTAATTTCTTCCTTACTCCCTTTGCACTTCTGGCTTATTCACGAGGAAGTTGTAAGAACTGTCCTAGCTCCAGAGCTCCTGGGGAAGGAAATGGAATATGCTTGCCTCTAAGTCAGCTTTTTCCATGCAAAACA
>NW_008824031.1:304733-311873 GCF_000699105.1 Pygoscelis adeliae
TACATGTCTAAAAGTTTCTTAGGAAAGCAAATCTGAGAGTTCACCGTGCTGATCAAGACTTAATAAACTTGGTTGCAAGAAGTGTTGGTGATGACTTATTCCAGAAGTTATGAAAATTAGACTAGTAGTAAGAATAGTGCTATGCTGCTGCTGTCTGACCTGTCTTTACGGTTGAAATATTCAAATACAAAAGTTGCCTATCCTTAATTGAGGTTTGAAAGGAAATGGTACTTACTGGTGATGAGACCCTGCATTTACTGTGTGACTGTGGAACAAGAAGGTAACATGGGCTCTGGATTTGTTTTAGGAGCCACACTTTTTTCTACTTCATAGCTGATTCCTGATTTCTTCTGAGGTTTTTCCCTGTAGAAACTCCAGTCAGTCCTTTTATTCAAATGAAATTGATAATTCTTTGTTTGTTAGAATAAAAGTATTTTAATACACAATAACTTGTTATTGATGCAGAAAACACCAAGTATTGATTTCAGCTCAACCTTAGCTTTTTGCATTTTTCAGACTTTGAGTTGGAGAATATAAGTGCTATACCTGATTGAAAGTGCTGTCAGCAGACTGATCATCTTTCTTGGGATGAGAAGTCTGACATGTCTGGTTTGCCAAAAAAAAAAACCCCAACCCTTTTGAATGTTGATTTGCAAATGTCAAGGTAATAGTTATAGTTCATGAAAAGACAATGCCAAACCAATATTACAGGTCTTGTTTCCCCCTTCCCCAGAAAGGAGGTCGCTGGGATAGCATGGGGAGTGTTTTGTTTAGCGTAAACAGTGGAATAATGCTTTGAAGTTGCTTTTGTCAACACCAATCCTGAGGAAAACACAACTGAAGCAGCATCACCAGGATAAACAGGCTTAATTTGTATCTTTCCAAACTGCTTGGCATATCTATTTAGTTAACTCCTACGAAATGGTTCTTTCATAAAGCTGTGCTTTTCTGCAGAAGTGTGCTGATGCTCCTCTTCTGACTCATAGCCTTTAACATCATCTGTTTTCTTGATTTGATGAGCACAAATGCTGTCTTGTGTTTAATTCTTTCAGGAAGATAAACCTAGATACCAGAGTCAGTAGAAACAAGTGTATTTTCAGTGCTGTATGTTCACCCCCATCCCCTCCCCCTCCAATCTGTGCCATGGTCACTTTTAAAATATTTTCTAAATATTTTGCTAGTACTAGTTGAAATGAACAACAGATACTACTTTACAAAGCTTTTCTTATGTATGAGAACAGACTGGAATGTGCATGTCCTGCTGCTGTGAGGTGCTAGTCATATCAGCCTACAACAAGAGTTCTGCACAAGTTAGGAAAGAAGCGGGTGTGGTGGTGTTTGTGTATTATGCATAAAACTCATGAATTTGGGGCATTGTTAGGATACTTGTTAGAAAACTATACAGAGTTTTCTGTTAAATTTATGTGGGAACTTGCACACACTTACATCTATATCAATAACCTCTGTGGAGATCATCTTCCCTTAAATAGCTTTTAAGCTAGCCTGTTCTTATTGAAGATATATCAAAGAACCAGTATACCGCTGGATGATGTGAGGGGTTTAAAGATTCGCAGTGTGGGTAGACCTTAGATTCTGGACAAGAACTAAATTAATGCAAGTTCTGTAATCATTTTTTTGAAAGCACAATTTAAGAAAGATGTTGTCTGGTGTAAGTTGTCTGTGCTACAGAAGAGTTACTTGTAGCTGCTGTTAGCAGAAGATGTGCTGGGCAGTCTGTTAGACTTTCTGTTGAAGAGTACAGACGGGACTAATGCAAGCCAATGGTAGAGCTTTTATAAAATGAGTATGTCCATTATGTAAGCTAAAAGTACTCTTCAAAAATCTATATCCATTAGTGTTATCCAGCTTATAGCTCTTACTCTGGTTATTGGGCAGGGTTACAGTATGAGTGAGAGTATGGATATTAAAATTTCCACTAATAAATGTTTCTGATAGTCAAACAAATGTTTCTGATAGTTGAGTGATAACTGGAAAGCTCTTAGTGCAGCATATCGTGAACATATTTGGTAACACATATGCTTCTTTGTAAGTTTTCAGCTGTTGTTTTAAAGTGAAGTGCAAAATTCAGAAGAATTTAAGCAGATCTAGTGCAAGACTTGATACTTTGGCGGGGGGGAGAGGGAGAGGGGGTTTTTGCACCAGTAGATTAAGGATCCGTTTCCTGTTTTGAGGTGTAGTAATTGTAACATGAGGTTCCATCACACTACCACAGAGAGGAATTCCTCTTTAAAGTTACTGACTAGCTGTAGGTGAGGAAGAGATGACAAGTTGGGCTGGTAACCTTAACTAGAGGTAGCCTTCTCTAGAGGTAGACTAGCCACAAAAATAAGTTTCTCTTCTGATTACATTCTTACTATGTCTGTTAGGGGTTTTTGAAGGGTGACTGTGTAACTGTCAGTAGAAAGCAGGAAGTTGCACAACAGAACTGTCCCAGCTGAAACTGATTTTTCCCGTAAATGTGCATTTGTTTATCAATACTGTTTACTGCCATTTGAATAACATCTCTAATCTCCTACAGGCGTGACTACGAGCTTTCCTAAAATGTTACACTCTGTATGCTGGCTCAGGTGTAAATGGCCAAGTGCTTGCCTGTTAGCCCGGAAGTAGACATGGGGAAACTGAGGCTATGGGATGCCAGTAAATGAAAGGATTTAATAGTGTGGGTCTTGTCTTTGTTGTGTATGCTCTTTAAGCTTTTTATAGGTGGGCTTACAGTTCTTGATGGCCACCAGTGGGAGGAGGGTAAAAGCGAATGCTTGAAACCAGGCCTGTGCAACCTGGGGCTTGCAGAGCCACATCCTTGCCCTGCCTACCACCAGGAGGCAGCATGAGCTGTGTGGGCTGCAGAGGTCAGTTATTTGGCCAGAAATTCAGTTGTTCCACATCTTGGAAGAAGAGCTGTGCACTGGTCATAGTTGCTTGTAATGTACTAGTAAATTTCTATAAGGTAGTAGAGGAATATTTTCAACTCCAGAGTCTATGCCAGCTTAGATAGTCAGATTTGCCACCAGAGCTATGGGACTCCTTATTTTAAGCATCTTAAAATTGGTAGAATGCCTCTTTATGCCCATTCATACCTTCCAGCATGTGCATGCTGGAACAGTGCATTGCGTGGAGCTCTCTTTACCCACAAAAATTCCCTAGCATCCTAGGCAAAGATACAAATCTGCTTTCAAGTGGAATGATGGGAAGGCATAGTTGCCTGATCTGTTTCCTAAGACAGCAAGTCCAGCTTAAATTTTTTTCTGCCTTAGCCTGTGTGGGCAGTCAGATGCAACAGCCAATTTGCAGTAGGAAAGACCAGCACTTACACAAGATGAGTAAGTGGACATCTGGAAGCACTTGAGTGCTATTTTGTACTTCTAATACAAATCAATGGAACACAGGAAAACAGAGATATGTTAGAAGAACAGTTGTTAAAAGCAGAGGAAGTGGATAACAGAGCTTTGGATCATGCACTGATTTACAGAATTGTGCCTAGGTTAACACTTTTAATTTTGATCCAAAATAAGGAGACTTGCAATTGCCAGAAGATAATGTTAGGGTAATACTGTATTAGTACTTATTTTCTGATACTATTCACTTCACATTTATTTTTTAGGTAGGAGTTTAGGAGAGGGGCGGCAGGTAGTGTTTTCAGAATACAGTAGGATCTTATCCTGCTTCCCTAAATGCTCCCCCGAATGAGATTGGGGGCAGGGGAGAGCAGGGAGTTGGAGGGTGAAGCTACTGAAATGCTTCACTAACGCTTGTTTTCAAAAAAATTTGTGGAGTTGTGCTTTATTGTCATACCTCAGAAGTAGAGGCCTTTAACTTCTCAGCTGATCTCCATCAGTTGTTCTTTTCCAAAAACAGTTTGAGCCCAAGTATGCCTCTGTCCATTGTAGTCGCTGCTGAGCTTCCTTTTTCCCTCCTTCCTTGAGTGTAATCTATTTACCACTAAACCTTTATCTGTTTCAATGACGGAAAGTCTTCCCTAGTGTATGTCTGAAGGCTGAAAGTACAGAAGAAACATTTTTCAAAGGCATAGCTTGTGGTTTATATGTTAATGTAACTAAGCAATAGAAAAATACATGCTCGGTTTACTGCATTTCTGAATAGACTGATCCCTTGCTGTAGTCATGAAGGACCTCAGGCAAAGCCCTTCTGCTTAGGGTGCTGCACTGATCTTTCTTGTTGTTGCTGCTGCTGTTCTAAAATAGGGAGATGTCAGTGTTATGACCAGCCCTTCTTGGTGGGGAGGCAAAGGGCATACAAAGCACTTAGAAGCTATCTCAAAGTAAAAATGTGTATCTCTTGATGTAACAGTAAAATAGCCCTAAGCACCCTATAGCTGAATTTTTACATAATCCTCTTCCTAAGATGGTGCTCTTAATTTCTTGGCTGAATGTCCCCAGGTCCATGTGAATTCTGTGCACATTAGGGCTTGGTTCTGCTGTATTTAACGAGCTTCAGTTTTTGGTGTGGCTTGCCTCTAAGCACAAAGATGTGTATATGAGGGTTTTAGGATAGTGGTGGAATAACGCTTTCTGTTTCTTGGAGGTTTTTCCTTGGTTTTAAATGTATGTGAGAATCTCAATGTTAACTTGGACAAGTTGGAAACTGTCAAAGCTGAAGGGTTTGATAGCTGCTCTTGTTAAACTCGAAACAGGTAAACGCTACGTGTATGCGTAAGGTAACTTTTTCCTAAATAACTTTAATATTTGAATATCAACATCTATCCTACATATTTGGTCATAAAACCAAGTAAAATGCCTGAAGCCTTGCTTTAGTGAAGTAAAGCCTTCATGTTTTTTCCAAATCATTTTAAAACTGTCTGAAATCATGCTTTTCCTCTTTCCTCAGGGGAAGTATACCACTCCAAGTGTGCTTCCTTTAACAATTTGTTTCTGCTGTGTCTTTTGCAGGTCCATTTTTCACACTACCCCTTTCATGGGAAAGAACTCTGAATTCTTGATAGATACAGGGTGGATTTTCGTGTGTTTCTTCTTTAGATAGGTTTTTCTAGAAAACAGCAAACATCTATTATATAGACTGATCTTTCACGTGCTTCCTAAAGGATGGCTCTGATTTTATTTCTTTTTTTGGTCTTCAGTTGCTTAAGTCTTAAATATCCTAGCTGTTTCCCAATGTTCAGAACCCCTCACTTCATTCAAACCTTTTAGGGCTACTTCTGAAGAGGATTTCTGTGGCTAAGCAAAGCCAAGAATTAGATGCAGTGGGAGGAGAATAATAATAATTCAGTCCTTGGTGTGTGTGTGGGAATGTTTTTGTTTTGCTGTTAGCATGCTTTGCCCCACAATTTTTAATGCTGTTACATTTCATGCTTTTGAGGAGATGCCTTCAAAGGCTTTCACATGACAGCAGAGAAGTGAAATTTTTAACTGCTTTCAGTTGGCTTTCTTGTAGCAGCAATATCTGCTTATTCCAAATCACTGTTTGTGTCTGGTGTGCAACAGTAGTTTTTTTTTATTACTAACTGGTGTCT
This sequence comes from Pygoscelis adeliae, assembly GCF_000699105.1. Taxonomy (NCBI): domain Eukaryota; kingdom Metazoa; phylum Chordata; class Aves; order Sphenisciformes; family Spheniscidae; genus Pygoscelis; species Pygoscelis adeliae. The sequence continues at coordinate 310,243 of NW_008824031.1, forward strand.
TGTTTCTTTTCAGAGATCGTTCACATTAATAATAGAAGCATGGGATTGGGATAATGATACAAAAGCTGGTGAGTATTTATGTAAAACTTGCAGTTTCCACTTAACTCTGTGCTGTATGTACACAGATTGGGGAGGGGGGAAGTGGTATGCTGCTGCAGTTAGCCATCCCTCCAAATTGATCTGAATGCAAGCCTGCTATCTAAGTAAAGGGCATGAACAAAGCCAAGTAGTGAATACTGGCTTAGGAACTGTGAAAATTTATTACTGATGGGAAAAAGAATGGTCAATAGTAATTGAAGATTGTAATACGTGGCTCTTAATAATTAGCTTTAAAAATGTTTAAAAAAAAATCGTGGTAGGCCCTTTTAAAAAATGGAAAATTGTCTGTGTTGCACTTTAAATTCTTCTCAGTTTACCCCTAACCATGTTGTGCAATACTTTTTGTGATCAGGTAAACAAATAAGCATTCTTGCTCCCCATAAAGAAAACATGGTTGATGTTTTTGATGGAAGCGTTCTAAATCATGGTATGATTCCTTCTCTGTTTGTTTCTCCTGAAGTGCTGAAAGTTACCTTGCATTTCTGGTCTGTAAATGCTAATGCTCAGTATCAGAGCAGGGCTGTTGATCTGAAGGAAAAGCAAGATTATTGTATAAGTACTTCAAAATCATATGAAGATGCTGGTTGCCATATTGTTGCTAAAGTAGGACTCCAGCTTGAACCTACTCTTTGGTAATGGTTTACAAACCTGTCTTAAAATAATCAACGCTTTTGGCTACAAGTGTTAAGTGAACTTCAGACTTCAATTGTGGTCAATGATGGACTATTTAATCTTGGCTGGGATCAATATAGAGGAAGATAAGTGTGTGGACATTAAGATAGCAAAGGTGTATGTCCCAAATCATCATCAGTTTCTAATTATAGGTTCCATTGTCTGCTGCTTTACTGACCATCCTTATCAAGATGCATCAAGCATAAAAAAAATCAGCAAAGCTCAATTGATACTAAGCTTATGTTAGACTTTCAAGATCCTTTTCCTTGAAGATTGGGATCAGTCCCGCTTGCATTTTCCTGACACTTTCCTAATTTAGAGATATTCATAATATACTCGTGTCTCCAATGACAGACAAAGTAATGATGAGTTTGTATTTTGTTCCTGAGCCTACCCTCTGCTAAATTTAAGCTTCTTTTGTCTTGTTTAATAGCTTCTTCAACCTTTTCTAATAGGTATGTTTTCTTTAGATCTCTGTTAATGGATGGCTGGGCCCAAAGAGTTGTGGTGAATGGAGTTAAATCCAGTTGGCGGCCAGTCACGAGCGGTGTTCCCCAGGGCTCAGTTTTGGGGCCAGTTCTGTTTAATATCTTTATCAGTGATCTGGACGAGGGGATCGAGTGCACCCTCAGTAAGTTTGCAGACGACACCAAGTTGGGCCGGAGTGCTGATCTGCTCGAGGGTATGAAGGCTCTGCAGAGGGACCTGGACAGGCTGGATCGATGGGCCGAGGCCAACTGTATGAGATTCAACAAGGCCAAGTGCCGGGTCCTGCACTTCGGCCACAACAACCCCATGCAGCGCTACAGGCTTGGGGAAGAGTGGCTGGAAAGCTGCCTGGCGGAAAAGGACCCGGGGGT
>NW_008824031.1:312402-325408 GCF_000699105.1 Pygoscelis adeliae
GTATTTAAAAGATGAGTGGATGTGGTGCTTAGGGACATGGTTGACTTGGCAGTGCTAGGTTAATGGCTGGACTTGATGATCTTAAAGGTCTTTTCCAACCTAAACAATTCTATGTTTCTAAGTAATTCATGTTGCTGCAACCCTTCAGTTGGTCCACAACCTTCTTGAATGGCACTTCCCAAAGCTGGACAATGTATTCAAAATGAGATCTTGGGTGCTAAGCAGAGTAACCCTGAATCTTGAATAAGTTTAGATATCCTACATAGCGACAGATTGGAGGTGTCCTCTTGAATGCTTTGTTCAAAAAGTACTACATGAAGTTAATTCCTTCAAATAGTTTCCAGCTTGGGAATAAGTTACATAGGGGCAGCTAGTACAGCGAATATTCATGCCCTAGTTCTAGGTGGCAGATCAATTCATGAGATGGTGTAGATGGGGGTGAACATGAAGAGCCTGTCTGCAAAACAGATCTGTATGCATTTAAGTGCTGAATTTTGTTTTTTAATAAGCTACTTAATAAATAATGTTCTTCTAACTTGCTATGTTTATGCCTTAGAATCTGCAGAATCTTCTTGCAAATCTGTAGCTTTAAAATCCAGGTTTTTTAAAATACACTTGATAAGGGGACAATCAGTTTAGGCTTGTGTTAAGTCTTTCTTATGCCTTTTAGTTTTTAACATGCTCTAACAAATCTTTTTACTTGCATTGATGTAACTTTTTTTTCCTGAATTTCAGGACAACAGGATATATAGTGTCTTTTGGAGGCCCAGTGGGCCATCTCCTTAATTTAACGGTTTCAATGAACTACAGGAGTCTATATAAAGTGGTCAGATTACAGTTTAGCTCTTGTGAGGAATTGCTAATGGAAGGTGAACTTCCCTTTAATATAGGCTGCTGTGAGAGGTGCTGTTAAGCTGTACTGCATTTGAAACTCAGAAGGCTGGCTTCTGTGAATTTAGGAAGGCTTTCTTGGCCTATAACTTGGCAGAAGACTAGCTAAACACTTGTTTTGGTTAAATGTTTCTGTAGTCTGTTTACTGGTTCCATGATAGAGACCTGTTGCTTTGCCATGCTGCAATTTAGACTTGCATATTAGATTTTTAGGAAGAATTCCTTAATGCTGATGATTTTCTTTTTTCTTTTTTTTTGTTTTGTTTGAGTGGTCTTGGCAGAGAGTCCTCCAGTAGGTTTTGCCTTGTGAATCTGTCAAGATGCAAAGACACTTCCCTTGTATTTCTGCAAGGACTGCTGAACTGCCAAACAGGGACAGATCAGTAAAAAATCATATGTAAGAGAATAAGAAAGGGAATATGGCAACTCCTCCAGAGAAAAAACAAACAATATCTGCATCCTGGAGGGGTGAAGAGCATATCTGTGGAAAGCTGAACTCCCTGTCATATCCTGAACATTGAGCTGATCTCTCTGGATCAGGTTACATGTGTCTTCTGTTGCTACTGTAAGAAAGATTAATCAAAGTAATTGCCAGAGTCTGTTTATAAGCTGATTAATTAGTTTCAAAGTCAGGTTTTGCTTTTCTTTAATGGGGATGAGTAAGGCTGACAGTTAAATGCAGGTCCTGTGTTCCCGCTTGGACTTTCAAGTGGGTATTTATAAAAAAAAAAAACCAAACACCAAAAAAACCCCCCAAAACCCCAACAAAAAAAAACCCAAACAAACCAAAAACTTGGAAAGAGAGGTTTCCAGTGAACAACTTGAAGGTTTTAGAATAGTTGTCATTCTTCCCTCCCTCTATTGTCTAGCATGCTGTATTCTTCTTGCACCCATTGAAAGCAAGGCAAGGGTGCTCAGAGCAGATCTGTGAAGTACCATCTCAAGAACAAGTCTTCCAGAGCAAATGTTTCCCTCAAACTACAGACCCTAAGAGGGGCTTTCAAACCCTGATTCCTGAAGTACTCCTGCGCTTTTTCCCTCCTCGGCACAGCAGGGTTGGCTCGGAGGGAAAGCTTGTGGCAGTATAGCGTTACCACTTGTTTGCTTTGTGAGGGTGAAGGAGGGGGAGAGGAAACTGCATTAGATACAAAGTCACTGTAAAGGGCCTGTTCTCTGTCGTCTGTCATAGCAGTTCGTGCTACTTCCCAGGTACGTCATTTGACTTGGCAAACTTATAGTTGCATAGCAGAGGTCTTGGCAATGCCTAACCCAGCACTGCCATTATGAAGCAAGCTGGCATCTTCATGTGTGAAGTAACTTTCCATTTGACTACATGTCTACTGTGGGGATGCAGTGGTTGCCTTCCTCTTTCATGTTATTCTGTAGGAGACTGATCTGTCCTAATGGCTTTTTGACATGGTTGCTTGAAAAAGGCTGAGGATGAGGTACTTCCCGAGAAGGGAACCTCTTGTTCCTTTGGGCATGAAGTTCTTATGCTACTGTTTGTGTTTCCTTGCAAACAGCTGCCAGCATCACCTTTTGTATTGCCCTGTGAGTGGCTTGTTGGGAATGTCTGACCTCTGCTAAAAGTTAGTGTGTTGACGAGCAGTGCTCTTATTAAAGTGTAGTGATGGCTCCTGATTGCACAGTAACAGTTAAATACTCTTCGGATAAGGATTCCTCTTCCAAAAATCCAAAAAGATGCTTAATTGAAGAACCACCTTTTAGCCATCATCTCCTTTTATGCAAACATCTATGCCACTGTCTGCTTTTCTAGGGAGACTTGTAGAAAACTTCCTAGTAATCAAGAAGCCCTATTGCTTCTGAGGTGTGTGGGGGTTAGAGTAGTGTTGCTGCTTTTTTGGCCAATAACCAGAGATTCAGTTATGCAGCTCCCTGCCTTTACTGAGGGCTAAAAGTAATGTGTGTGAGTTCCTAACGTGAATTTTAATGGTAAACCAGATGCAGGGAGCAAACTTGTCTCATCAAAACAGTTAAATGTGAGAGACTGAATATCTTCAGAAACACTTTGGCATTGTGGGGGAGGAAGGAGGAACCTTGACAAACATGTTCCTCCCTGCAATTACAGATCTTTTTGGAAGATGCGCCTTCTACTTGTGATCAGTTTTAAATTTGAAGTAAAGCAGAATTCTCATACTCTAGTACTTAAGAATTTAGTATTAGAAACTAATTGACTCAGAGCCGATTTCCTGATGCCTTTTGTGGTTCAGGCTTCAAATTATTTGGCTTGCTTATTTAGGCTGTTAAGCCCTACTTTATTGATATAAGCTAGAGGAAAAGCTCTTAAGACTCAGAATACATTCTTTTTCAGAGGAGTTTGTGAAGATAAAGTTTGTTCAAAAAAAAAAAGGCACTATTGGGTTATTTCCCCTGTTCTTGACCCCAGGTATTAAGAGGACTGTTCTGCATAGGTGTATTTGCAATAGCTGTAATGCTTGTTCCAGTTGTTTAACTGTGTCTGAATCTGCATTAGCCTGAAGATGCTTGATAAGACTTTAATTATATAAGCCACTCCTTTCATCCCAGGACCTGTTCTTCAGTCCATCTGATGCACTTTGAGGAAACACTTTTATAGCAGTGGCTGTTGCAGCCATTTTTAATGAGCCTCTGTTGCTTATAGCTGGAAAATAGCTCTATAATGCATATTTGCTATTTGTTCAAATTTTTTGGCCATCCAATGATTCAGCATTTTTCCTTTATAGTTTTTCATCAAGGTTTTCAGATCAATAGTCATTAGAGACGAATAAGATTATGAGAGGATGTTGAATCTAATCGTGAAGCTTTTAATGGTGACTGGTGGTATGACAGATATCCTGTTCAGTCAAAAATAAAATGCAGGCAGCCTTTTTTAGCTTGCAGGTTTCTTATCCACTCTTATACTGACCACGTGCTGCTGGATGACAGAGGAGTTCACGTATAGGAATTTGAGAGTTAAAGAACAAGGATAGACTTCAGTATGTCTTGTCTAGCCATAAAATGTTTTATGCAGACTAGCCCAGGCGAGCATGAATTGTAGCCTATGCATGGCAATACCACTTTTAATGTTAAAATATTAAAGCAGAGAGATACTTTGAGTTCTTAATAATTGGAGAACCTTTCAGTGCTTAATTAAAACAGCTTTTTTTTTTAGTTCAATATTCCTTAATTTTAAAAGGAAAGATTTTTGTGGTAGAAGCAAGCTTGAAAAAAGATGTTAAGATAACAAAATGCATTGCAGAGCCCACTAATTATGTAGCTCTCCTTTTTCTTTAACATTGGAGTGACTGAAAATTGTCACTTGAGTCCATTTACATGCTGAGGGGGAAGTGCAGCTTTGGTAACAGACGCACAGGATACCTCTATGTTGTCAGTAACTTCCTAGGTGAGAAACAGTCACTCCTTTGGTTCTGTTTTCTAAACCGATTAGGTTAATGAGTTCTAAAAGTAGGTGAAACTCTGAGCTGGCAATACCATAGCAGTTTCATAAATAGGTATGAAATTAATGTATACAAGTGGATCTTCTGTACCTTTTTCTTGTCCTTAAATAGTGCTTGGAGTTCCAGCTGCAGCTTGCAGAGTCATCTAGAAAAACTCTCTTGCAGTAGGATGTTACCAGATTTGAATAGTGAAAACGTTTGAAAATGCTTATTGCTGGGGTTACTCGCTGTCTACCCTTACCCTTGCTGCACTTTGCTTATTCTTAACATTTACTGAAGCAATTGCATTATTTCATTGTACTGACTATAATTGCATCTCATCTCCTAGTACTGAAGCTTCTGTACCAAGAATAAAATGGATAAATACAAAATGGATATCAATAAAAATGGAAATACTTTGTGTTGGCAATTCCATGATCTTATATCCTAGAATCCTCTTGTCCCATGTGACAACTAATGCTTTGAGCGCATTTGGTCTCGGTTAATGAAGCCTGGCAGTAGCAGTGCTGCTGCTTTCTGTGAGGACAAGGCAGGATGCTTATAGAGTGTATTGTAACAGTGAGCATAATCATCAGTAGTTCCACTGGGGATAAGGATAAGCAGGATACAGAGTTGAGAATGGCCCCTTGACAATCCTGGGTTCACTTGTATATTTCTTCTTAAAATGTCAAAACTAGCTGCACAGTGTTCTATGAAATGCTTGTTAAAGATGTTTTGCCTTTACTGTAGAGAGAATGATAAAATGGAAAAAAGCTAGTTCACGTACATAATGCAAGCCTACCAGAGCATTTACTATTGCTTAGTAATTCTGCAGCAAACTGGGTATGTGTTTGCTCTATTTTTAAAGTTAAACTCGCACCAGAGAACTCTAATATCTCAGCTACTAGGTTGTGCAGATTTTGCAATTTTATAAGAACAAAAAGGAGGCAGAAAGAGCCTTAGATCAAGATAAAGCTGCTGGTTGTCAGCGTGTGGGTGTGGTATGTTTGGCTGCCTTGAAAAATAAGCTATTTCCTATGGATTATGTTCCAGGGTTTTTTAATATTTCCTTTGGGACACTTTTTTAAATTGGCCTTCCTGTAATGAACTTTGCAAGGCAAAGGAAAATTCAGTTATACAGTAGATCTTTATCATCTTAACATTTTCTTTACTAGGTCTTCTCTTAACCAGTTGAATACTTTTGATTTGAATTTATATACTCTAGTGTGCTATAAAACTTATCACCTGTTGAATTTACCTTTTTTTAAAAAGGTGAAGACTTGTTAATAGAACGAGTGGCACATGCTGGCATGATCAACCCAGAAGATCGATGGAAGACACTACAATTTAATGGTCCTGTTGCCCATTTTGAAGTACAAATAAGAGTGAAGTGTGATGAAAATTACTACAGTGCTCTGTGCAATAAATTTTGTGGCCCTCGAGATGATTTTGTTGGTCACTACACCTGTGATCAAAATGGAAACAAAGCCTGCATGGAAGGTTGGATGGGAGAAGAATGTAAACAAGGTAGTGTTGTTTGCTTCATTTTAGATTAGCTCTAATGTATATATAATAGGTATAAACTGCAGTAGGTACTTCTGTAGTGTCGGTGCTGTAGCATGTTAATTTTAACACATACAAACTTTGTCCTTTGAATACAAATCTTTGAAAAAACATCCTCTGTGAAGAGTGGAGCCCAGGGCAGGATACAGTGCTGCTTGTGGTGTCTGCTATGGGGGCTACACAACACACTTGGGATTCTAAATAGTGAAATGTTGTTCTACTAATTGACTTTATTCGATTGTGGTGTTACTTCAGAGCAAAATGATGTGTTACATCTGTTAATGTAAGATTTTATTGAACAGTGATATCAGTAATACTGTAGGCTTTAATCCTGTAAAAATGCCCTCATAAAACTCTTTTCGCAAATGAAAAAGTTTGAAGTGTAATGCTACCAAAAAGCTTTCAGCTTTGCATACTCTTAATGTGAACAGAAATTCAAGTGTAGTCATCCTTTTTAATGTATCACTTAATCAAATGTCTTTGCGTTTTGCCTTCAGTCTCTGAGTAATTAGTGCTAAAATTACTTGACATACTCTTATTTCTGTTGAGGGCTTCTTGTTTTTGTTTTCTGTTCCTTTTCAGTAAAAAGCCTGTTAATGAGAGGGGAGACCATTTTTAGGGCTCAAGGTCATGTGTATCTTTTGAAGCTTGGGATTTCCAGCATAATACCAGTCTAATACCAGGTTTAAAAAATAACTGTATTTGATATGTTTCAGTGCTGACACTCTTGCTGCAAACCTATTTGGTAGCAACTTCTTCAAGGAGTTACATTAAGTTATTTTTCGTAAACAGTTGTAATGGGGTTGTGTTTTGTGAAATAGGTAGCTGGAAGCAACAACTGTTGGAACATGGCAAAAGACAGTCTGCTTTGCACAAGCAACAAATAGACTAAATGATGGAAGCCCTAGCTGAACAGTTCCAGATTGCTGCTGTACTAATGGATGCCTAGCTGACCAGACTGATGCCTAAACCTTTTTCTATTTACAGCTGTATGTAAACAAGGATGTAATTTGCTCCATGGGGGTTGCAGTACACCTGGGGAATGCAAGTAAGTCTGCATGCTTGAGTATCTTTTTTTGAGTACTCATCTTTCTAGTATTTTCTGTGTATGTTGCTACTTTTAACAAGTCGACTTTAAAATGGAAAAAATTCTGTTCGAAAACATGGATGGAAATAGATCTGAAGTAGATTTCACATGTGTAAGAACTGCATATACTTCATACTGTTTTGCAATCCTATTCTATTTTTTTTGCGTGTATAGGACTGAACAGATTTGCTTCATGTTATCCAAAACTATACATTTATCAAATGAGAACAATCTTTTTTCTTTTTCTTTTCAAAATCCTTAGGGGCTTTGATCTCTGTGTACTGTGTGTTCTTCTCAAATAAAAAGGGGAACTTGCTCGTTGGACTGTTATGGTTAGGAAATGCTCACAGTGCTAGAACACTCAATATGTATATTTGATCACCAGAATACAGTAAACTTAGCTTTTCCAAGAACAAAGTTTTTTTTGGTAGTAATGGAGATAACAGTAGCAACCCTAACCTAAACTTTCTACCCCAAGTTAATGTTTTTGATCTCTAAATCCAAGAGAACAGTCCGAAATGTTCCCTTAACTTTGTCATGAAGCCTGAGTAGCCTCTGTGGTAGCAAGAGGAGTTGATTGTTTCCTTGTAAAAGTTCAGGCATCCAACGCAGTAGGTCAAGGGGAAATGGGTGTTATTTTTACACTGGCTGTTAAAGAAATGGGACAGGTCTACTTGCAAGTTTGGGATCCTGTGTAAGTTCTTGTGTTTATTTGTGGTTAGAGTTGTATGCATCATTGTAAGAGCAGATTTGCGCAGTCCTTTGTAAGCGGTATTGAATCTGCTTGCTTGGAATGATGTGAAACTGAACTGGCTGCCAGAACCCCTGAGAGCTGACAAATACCAGTTGTGGCAAACTGTGATAGTTTAAGGCAATTCTGCTTCATCCTTTTACTAGTAACTACTATAACCATCACAGAAGTGGCAGAAATAGGATGCAGGTTGCTTAGCTTTGCTGGGCTTAGAGCTAAGCTGGGGTTGAAGTGCCAGTTTGTGAGCTGTGGGAGCTGACATGCAAACAAGTCCCATCCTGCTGGAAAGCCTGAGGTTTCTGATACTGGGGTATGGCAGATAACAAAGTAAGTCCTAAATCATTGCACCAGAGTGGTTTCTTACTGCCCTGAAACTTCCATCACATGCTGCTGACTTGTCGATGATTTGCTATGTCGTAGCTCTCAAATCTGACTGAAAACTGTAAATTCCAGTATATGAAGTACAGTGTTTCAGTGCATGTGCAGTTTCACTTCTGAAGAGCTATAAAATCTCCCTTAAAAGATTTTTTTCAAGGCTGATGTTTAAACCATGCCTGCCTTTTTGTAAGAAAGAATGTTTCTATTTAATGTTATTTGGCATCTTTTCATATCATTAAATATTTTGCTTGTGATTTCAAGTATTGTGTGCTCCTACTGCTGCTGGTGATTTTTTTTAGGTTGCAAGTAGAGATTGTGGTTGAGAGCTGGGCCAGTATCACTTCTGCCTGAGTAAGAAGTACTCCTTCCCTTGAGCCTTCCAAGAGCACATTTTTCCCCTTGAGAACCTACTCTAATGAATTTTGATTCATGTAAGGGTTTCTGGAGTCCTGTAGGTATCAAAGGAGTGTCCTAGGACCCTGTGAATGTTTGCTTTTTGAATGCAAGGAGCCTTTGAATAAAGGTGAAAAAGCAACAGGCTTAAGCAAATGCAAAATAGTACCCTTTTTTTAAGGGGGGGGGGAGAAAGGGGGTGGTGCAGTTTCCTTTTTAGCTTTCATTTCTCTGATACCAGCTGTATCTGGGAAGACAGAAGTTGGAGAGGAGGATGAAGGTTTAAAGAAGGGAATACAAAACCTTTGAAGACGGGGGGCTGGGTGGCTATGGTACCTTTTTTAAGGTGTCTGTCAATAGGTCATGTCATACGAGCAAAGCCTTTCCTCACAGCATGTCGCTCACATGAAGAAGCATCTAATGTAAGTCTAGGTGCCCCTTCTAACCTGCCCAGCTAAATAAAGCTGACAAAAATAACAGAGTCTACTGAAGGGCTCTGACCAGAAATCTCACTATTTCATCTGAAAGAAAGTACTGGGGGAAGGAATAAGGGACTCAATGTTTCAGATGGATTATATGCCATTTGCCTTGTTTCTTAAGGCCTGTCTGCTGAAGCGATAGATCTGTGATCAGCAGGTTGAAGGAAAACAATGGCCTTTCTATGTATGGCTACTCTATTTCCAGTATTGCAGAAGGTTCTCGACAACCTCTTTAAATATGATTTGGTAGCTTGAGCTTGTTCACACAGATATCTTTAGCTTGTATTCTGTAATAGTTGTTAGGTTACATTAGAAATGTTGCTTTTAACCCAAATGGATAATACTTGCTGTAGAAAAATGATGCTGAACTAAAAATAAGCACGGTTTACAGACATGACCTTTATCTTCAGCAGTACAAAGGAAGCTGTTATTTAAAAGAAACTGCCGTGTTTGGTGCTATTGAATTATAATCTAGATTGCTTCATTCTGGTTTTTGGACAGTTGCCATTGTCATTTAACAGGTGAAAACAATGTCCTTTTTTAATTCAGAAAGAAAACGAAAATGTGAGAAAAACATGGGTGTGAGATGTATGGAAATCTACTGGTGCCAATAGCTACTTGGTTGCCAAAATCTGCAGTGGCATTTATAAATAGAAAAGTTGGAAAACGGTTTCCATCTTCAACTTGTATGAACATGCAGGTAACTTAAGCAATGGCTCTGAGGTTTCAGCCTAACTCTCATAGCAATGATCTACCCTCCATGTTTTGATGTTCCAAGGTAATTTAGAGCTGTTCTTGGATTAAATGTTATACTAAAACCAGATCTTAAAAGTAGCTATAAATGACTGCAGACTGTTAATAAAGGATATGCCATTAGTGGTAGTTGTACATCGTCTGTTGGGCAAGTTCATGTACCCCTTGTTTTGAGGAAGTTATGGTGTGTGAAGTTTGCCATTTCTTTTGTTGAGCTTTCATCAAAGAAATGGAAAATAAGTAGGTGATGACCTGATGTCTCGAAATGACCTGATATGGGAAACTATTTTGTGGTGTGGCTGGGTCAAGGTGATAGGTTTTTTGTCATTGTGGAGGCAGTTCAGAAAAAGCGGTAATTTACTGAATAATGAGCAAAATTACATCCTTGAAGAAAGGAAGAGCAATTTAGCTGGATCTTGCAAAGATGGAAAAATGCAATCTTAAAATAAAAAACAAAACCAACCTTTATCCATATTTGGGCTCAAAGCGTTTGGCCACCATAATCTTTTTTTTTCCTTTTAGCCTGCAGTGGCAAATGCTCTTACTGATAGACTTCACCTGCCCAGAGTAGTAGGAAGTATTGTCAAAGAAGCAAAACTGCCAAGCCATGATGATAATTGGTGCTTTTTGTATGGTTTTGCATAATTTTGAAGTACTTGTTAAATTCCATTAAACTATCTAGAGAAGAATGAAGTTTGATCTAATGGCTTATAACTGGCTTAGGCTCAATCACCTTATGAAGTTACCAAAGTGAATATAGAGAAACCACAAGTGGCAGTCTCCTGCCTTGATTAAAACTGCTGACTTGAGTATGTTTGGTACTACTCGTAACCTGTCTGTAGGCTTAATGGCTTAATCTTTCACTTCCTTGTGATCCAGAGTGGTATGGGTTTGGCAGAAGATCTGCCAGATACGACAGTCCAGATATGCCTTCGTATCTGGGCTACATTGTCATATTCCTGCCAGGATGATGGTATTTTCTGAAGTCTTTCTACTTTTTCTGTTGCCTTTGAGTGTTTGAATTTCTCTTCCAAAGTAAAACAAAAAGGGGTCAAATCCCTAACACTTGCTCACCTTGTGTTCAGCTTCTGGAGCTATGGTAGGACCTCAGTTACGTCCTGGGAAATGCAAGTCTTGCTTCGCGTAACTGTGATACAAAAATTTCTTCAGAATGTGTAGACTAACTGAAGTGAATTAGAAATGGGATTGTTAATAGTACTTTAATGTGAATTCGTGCAAGGTGAACAAAGCAAGCATACAGTTTTTAAAACTTAAGTGAATTAGTTGTTTAATCTGTGTGCTTTGAACTATCTTACTCTAGAATTACTTTTGAACTACCTGTGACAAAATTTTGGTTTTACAATGTTGGTGACTTTGTTTTTATTTAATCACATATCTTATGTTTGTCCTGTTGAAACAGATTTCTCAAACTTCCTGTGCAGTGCCATGCCTCTTGTAGTCCTTGTATTCCACTTCAGCCCTGCTTGCAAGGTTGATTTCTTGTGTTTAGCAGTGCCTGCAGGTGCTGTATGCCTCTCCCAAGTGGTTTTGCTCCCTTAATCTGTCACTGTAAGGGCCAGAACCTGCTCAACTATTATTCAAGGCTTTCTTTACAGAGATGCAGGAACAAAAGCCTGAGTTGCAAAATGAGCTACAACTACCTGGAGTGTTGGGGGTGTAATAGTGTTCTAGAGATCATTTGTTAAACGTTAAAGGCTTGCATAGTCTTCCTATCCTTTTCAGTAGGAGGCCTACCAATATCACTAATCTCTCACATTTCATGACAGTTCGGTGGATAACATGGTTAACATCAACATTTGGGAACCCTGCCTAAACTTCAAAAAAAAAAAAAAAGGCAGCTGGATTCTTGTAAACTCATTCTTGGGTACAAGGAGATCTGGTGAGGCGTCTCAAAGCAGGTTGTTACTGAAAGACTGTAGAGGACTAACAAAAGATCATAGATGACTGAAAAAAGGAGAAAATACCATGCCTGCTTCTAAAAATGGGGAGAAAGTAAGAAATGGGCAACTTCCATACTAGCTAGATCAGATAGAAATTTCAAAAGAACACTGAAACAGGTATACCATTTCTAAACATCTAGAAAATGCTCACAGGTGAGTTACTGGCTAACCGGGACTTGTCAAGAGCAGATCTAAATGATCTGACTTCCTTCCACAATTGTTCCAGAATGGAATTATGAGAAATCTCATAAGCGCTCAAATTAGGGGAAATCTCATAAGCTGCTCTGAACAGTAAACTAGAAAGTCTTGTTTTGAGCAGTGTGCTACCTGCTGTGGCATCTGACCACTTCAATTCCTGCAACTTGGACTAGCTATGGTCCCTAAAGAGCATAGGGCTATTGTTTGGCCCTGTGGTAAAGCACTTGTTACCTGTACCTGTACGTCTTCTCCTGTCTCCTTTTTGATGTAAGGTGTTGTATCACAGCTTCGCGTTTCAAAGAACTTGAAAAATTATTACAATTGCTGTGTGTCTTATGTAAGTTCTCTTGCCTGTTATCATAACCAGTATGCTTTTATTATGTTTTTTTTAATGTCCTAGTGGTAAGCCTCTTGGGATTGTTGGCAAGTATTTCACAAGTAGACAAGTTACACAAAAAAGAAATCCCGTGTTTTGTTTCTTTATTGGTCAAGGAGCTGAGGCACGCTCTGCACTTACTTCCTTGGATGGTTAGTGAGTAGAAAGACACAGAATATATCCTAAAGGTGGATGCTGCTTCCAGGGGAATGTGAGCGGGTGTACAGGAAGTAAACACATGTGGTAGTTTAATCTATGTCTACAATAGTATGTAGTGCAGACAAATTAGTAGATGAAAGCAGTGTTGAGAACCCAATATCCATACTAAAAACACTTAATTTTTTTTCTTAAATTTTAGATTAGCTCTAGTCTGTTCTTGTGGACTGAAGCTGCCTGTTTGCAGCTGGAACACATTATGTGTGCTCCTGGCATACATTGTCTTACATTACCTTAGTTTAACCTAAAAGGAATCCAATTCCTTTGTTCCAAAACAGCTCTGTGATGTGAACTAACACACCATCAACAGGAATGATCAGGCAGTTCACTTAAAAAGCATGCTCCTGGTGTGAACTAGTGCAAATATAGACGCACCCTTAGAGCCACTTACTGCAAGTTAACTGAGCAACCTTTCCCCATATGTTCTGGGTAAACAATTTTGAACCATCCCCTCTATCAGCTCCTTCACAAAACTCTCAAGTACTGGAGTGAGAACGTTAGCTTTCAATGACTTCCTTTATTAGAGGAGAAAAAAGATTGTAGG
>NW_008824031.1:325423-345952 GCF_000699105.1 Pygoscelis adeliae
TAGGGAAAGGCTTGTATCTTTTGGTCTAATAAGAATGCTGGGGCTGAGAGGAAAAGACAACAAGCTTTCAAGTAATTAAATGATTTGAGTTCATTAATAAGCATCTTTTCCTTCCCTATTCACAAAATCATCATGCCTATTTCAAAGGTAGGAAAGTGGAGAAAGCACTTCCGTGACAAATCTTAGTGAGTGGGTACCATACTATCTATAACATTGAATCCAGATGCTCAGAATCGTAGGATCTCCTAACAGCTAGACCATGTTGCTGCCTGCTATGCAACAATTAATCTCTTAAAAGATTAAACAGACTTTCTTATAGTTATTTTAAGTAAATAATATAAAGCTATTGTTCTGGCCTATGCAACACCATCCTGTTCACGTCATTAGAAAATTTAGTGGTTTTCCATTTAAGAGGGTTATTTCTCCCCCACCCCTGAATGATGCGTTTTGCTTCTGCTCTTAATGTCACTGTTTTGCTTCGTTTTCCTGTGTTGAGTGTTTTGGCCACAGCTTCCAGCTGAAATATGAGTGGGAGAAGCTCCCTCCAAAAAGCCTGCTTAAAAAATGATGTATAAATATGGCACAATGATCTTCACTTCAGCTTTTGTGGATGTGCAAGATACTAGTAAGGTGTAACCTGTGGTAATGAAAGGCTTATACCACATTGCCTATATCCTCCCTAGGACTTTCTCAATTTATTTTTAGGCACCGCTTTTTGACCTAGACTTGAGAAGTAGTTTGGTTTTGATCTCCTTCGCATTGATGGTTTAGGTGTACTTGTGCATTAAGTGCTGACAAACCTCTGTAGCGAGGTGTAGAACAGAATTTATTTAGGTATCCTCCCATTCTCGTGTATTATGAGCCTTTTCTTAACGTTAACCAGAGTAGATTAGTGATTGGATGAGACCTGTGATAGGAAGTTTCCAAGGCGAGCTTTCTGCATAGAAAGTCTAGGACTGCCAAATAACCAGAAGTGATTGAACCAGGAGGATAAACCATGTGTGAAGATAGTACAAAACAGCTGAGTTAATATTGACTGTTGAGAGCACCCTAACTTTTTGGTATGTAACAGGTGTCTTCCTTTTGGATAAGATTTTGGATAATCATGCAAGGTGCTAAGGGACCGTGGTTTACAGACCATCACGATCTGGGTACATCTCTTTGCCTTTCTGCATCGCTTCCATAACTGCTATTGTAGGAGTTATAAAATCATGGAGTTTGGAAAGTCCCACCTCCTGCCCAAAGGAAGTGTGGTTAGACCAGATTGCTCAGGGCCTTATCCTCACAAATAATCTATCTGTTTGCATACAGCAACATGGGATCTTTGAACACCTTGTGCCATCTGATTTGGAAATGCTCAATTTAAACCTAGCTTTCACTAAATAATTATAACACAAACAACCTCAGAGGAAAGCAAAGACCAGTATCAGTTTTTTCCTTGATTATAACTGTTTCAGAAGAATATACGGAAAGCATAGTTCTGTAGAAAAATCTCCTATTTATTGAACTTGACCAGTTTAGCTTTTTTAATAGCCCCAGGAAAGGCAAAAAACCCAAATCTTCTATTTATTTCTCCTTTCTCCACTTCCCCCCTGCTCCTTCCTCTGAGTACATAGGTATCTTTGAACTGTGCGTAATGACGGGTGCTTCTGTAGGATTCCTTGATACTAAATTTACTACTTTAAACACATTGAGATTTACTGTAGAAGGTCTTTCTTCCTTGTCCCAGAATTTAGCTGTTGGAAGCCCCACTTGCTTATTGTAACCAAGTGTACACTATGAGTTGAATTATTGTGACTTTATCTACTTGTCAATGACAATAGTATTTTTCCTGCACAGTTGCAGTTTCTCTAATCTTAAGACTGAAATGTTATCTAGAAGCTTTGCTAATATTAACTCCTGCCACCTCTCCTTCCTCCAGCCTTGTATTTAAATTCTCGTTTTCTATTGCCACCAGACTCTCCTAAGGAAAATGGAAGCTGTGAAGCATGTCTGTAGAATTATCATGATCTTTTCTGCAAGTTCTTGGTTTCAAAATAACTAGCAATTGTTCTTCTATTCCTATTGCGCTCTGTCTGTGTTAATCCTGACCTGAAGGGACGCTTTGGTCTGGGAGCAGATGCCTGTACTTCAACCTTCCATCAGGAAGTTACTAAACTGTAACAATCTATTTATGGTAGCTGCTTTTGTACTGCTAATAACCCAGCAAGGGCTAAGATTAAGCCATCTCTGATTTTGTTTTGCGTGCGTTTGGTTGTAAAGATGAGTTAGAGCCAATGAAGTCAGCAGAGGGGAAGGACAAAGGAAGTAGAATCTTGATTCCAATAAGAATTTTCTTTGTCTGTTGAACAATGGGAATCCTTATGAATTCTCTAAATTCGGCTTTTTTATTTTTTCAGATGTGAAAAATTTAGGATTGCAGAAACTTCCAACAAATTATTCTCAACTGGGGTGGGGGGGGGCAGGGAAGAAATTACTTTGGCCCACCATTAACTACACTAGCAATTTCCTTTTGGCTTTCACACAAGTGGTTGTTACTTGAAAAGGAATTCTGGGGTGTTGTTTTTTTTGTAGATGATGTTGCTTTTGTATCTGTACCTTTTGGGCTTCTCATAGTGGATCATTAACTTTTTTTCATCCTTGTGTTGTGGCTTGGTATTTTTCTCATGAACGACAACGTACCCGTTTCTGAATTAATTTCACTGTATTGATCACATCTTGCTCTAGGGTTGAGCTGAGATCCGTGTAAACATTATCTTTTTAGAAGGAAGTGGAATTAAAGCTGCTCTAGCACCTGCTAATGTAGGATGCGACCAGACTTCCTGTTCAAGAGGAAATCCTAATTTACTCTTCCTTGTAAACTGAAGGCTGATCAGCTTACCACATAGTAACCTTTTGACTTGTAAACACTGTGTTCCTTTGGACTGCTTTTAGCCTATAGAAACTATTTCCCTCAGGCTTGGTGGTAACTTTAACAGTAAACTTTGATGGTATGGAATACCATGAAAAAGCAGCAACCCTTTTCTGCTGAATTAATTTTAATGCAGTCAAGCATACCTACAAACTCAAGTAGGTGCTTAAGATGCCTTCAAGTTCTAAGAAGGTGACTGTATTTTTCTTTGCACTCTTAATCACCAGCGCAGTGTTAAACAAAGAAACTTGTTATCCTTTGGGTATGGAAAACAAATTGAGTTATTGTGATTATTTGCTTTGTGATGCAGACTTTCAGCCCTTGAAAATGCATGTTATATGTGGGTGGGGAGTTGGCTCTGGCTAGGATAGTCATGGTGAATCACTGGCAGTAGTGCCAGGTTTGGCATGGATGAAGATTTGGGTTGGGGCCAGTAAAGTGAGTTACAGTGCTTTTTTTTTTTTATTGTTTATTACCAGCCCCTGAAAAGATTTTTCTGTCCTTGAGGAGGAAGGAAGAGATCAAATTTAGCAGGAGCAGTATTTGTTTCCTCTTACTGCTAATACAGCAAAAGAAAGCTGCTTCTGAAATATGTATGTTCTCCAGGCTTCTGACAGCCTTGCTTAGATGAGTGATTGGAGGCCTCTGGACTAGGTACACAGCTGAGGCTCTCCTTAGGGATCCCACAACTGTGAGGTTTTGAATGAGGAGCAGATTCTGGGACTAAGAACTCAAAGTAGTTCTGGAACTTTTATATAAAAAAAAAAAATCATCTTGCAAAGATCTGTATCTAGATTCCTTCTGCCTATGTAAATAGTAGAGATTTAAATATGCTGCCAGCATAACCTGTTCTGTTCCTCTGGGGATTGATACAGCATACTGAAATGGTGGAAGTGGATTGATTCACAAGGAACCAAGACTCCTCATTTTTACTTCTTTTTCTTGTCTTCTCTCACCACACCCCAAACATTTAATAATTTATTTCTGTTCCTTTATGGTATTCAAAGCACGTTGATAATAGAATGGTGGTGTTAAATGTAGAAAAAGTACAGTTTCCTTTCTAATGCTTTTTTTCCCCTAGGCATTAGGGCTCCACTGGCATGCATGTGCCCAACTCCCATTCAGTGTGTTTTTATGCATCTCTGTTGCTAGTATGGCTCTTAAGAGTATTTCTTATAAACAATTTAAAACAGGCAGAACACTTTTTTGTTGTTGGCCCAAAAGAGCAAGCTTTCTATTTCTTTTTGATTCAAATGTGTGTGAAATATATGTTAAAAAACACCTTTGTTTTCCTTTTTTTAAAGTTCAGACTTTAACACTTTTCCTGTAGCATAAACAGTCACTTCTGTTAGTAGACTTCTGTTACAGATAACATAAAGATACTGGTCTCTGAAGAAATCTTGTGACGGAATTTCAACTCTGTTTAAAACAAATGAATTATTAATGGCTTTTGTTTCTGTTCTCTCTCTCCTCCTTTCTCCAAAGAGCACCCTTTACATAATGCCACTAGAGAACACTGAGGATATAATAGAATAAATCTGTAAAAAGGGTTCTCTTGAGAAACTAAGTCCTGAGAAAATTGACAAGACAGCTGCATCTCTGGCTGCCCTGGTCTTTCAAGAGACTGTAGCGCTCCAGAACAAACTAGCTAATATCTTGAAAGCTGTCTTCATAGAGGAAAAAGCTATGGTGCTTGATGCACTAAGCCAGCAGTCTCCTTTTGAAAAGCAATTTCAAGTTTTTTATACCAATCACAATTTTTATCCTAGTGTGAGATGATTATGTGAAGATGGGACTTCTTGTGAAAGAACAACTAATTTATGTACAGTTCTCATAACACATAATGCTTGGTGTTGTTTGTTGCCATGGTGTGTAATATGGTTGAGCAAGATGAGTTCCAGTAAGGATGTTCAACAGGACTAGTATGTCCCTTCTAAGCAGGAGAAATAAAGTTTTCTTATCTGCACATTGAACAGTTGACCTTGTTCTTGAGAATGGTAAGTGTAGTGTTCTAAATACCTGTAATGCTGATAATTAAGCATCACGTTGCTAACTTTTTTAACATGTGAACTTACATCTTAGGTGTCATTATGGTTGGCAAGGACAGTTCTGTGATGAGTGTGTCCGCTACCCAGGCTGTGCTCATGGGAGCTGTAATGAACCATGGCAGTGTAATTGTGAAACCAACTGGGGTGGCCTGCTCTGTAACAAAGGTACTTAACATTAATGTACAGGAAAAATAAGTAAAGTTGCATGATTAACTGATAACTCATTAACCATTTTTTTCCTGCTAGTGTGCAACTACCTGAGTATTTCTGTGCCTAATTCTTTTCTGGCAGATGGTGCCTAAATATAATAAGTATAGGAAGTTTAAGACAAAAGGCTTGGAATGGTCCCGACTCTTCTAACACATACAGTTGTCTCTTGCTCATCCTTCCCTGTTCTGTGGATAGTAATGAGATGACAGGCTAGCTAATGGAATATGGGGATGATGTGGGTGAATGATGTTCAAGCCAGAAAGGCATCTGTACGTCTGACTAGGGATTAAAGTGGTGAGACTTGTGTTCCCTGTCAATTGACACTTTTCTCTGTCCAGATCTGAATTACTGTGGAAATCACCATCCCTGCCTGAACGGTGGAACGTGTATGAATACTGAACCAGACGAATATCGCTGTGCTTGCCCAGATGGCTACTCTGGAAAGAACTGCGAAATTGGTACTTCTGGATATTGCATGTATCTTCAGAAATCTGAAACTGTTTTAGGCATGGCTACGTTCTAGTTAGCCAGGTGGCATTTTTATATGCTCATTGTTGCTTTTTTTTTTTGTGGAGTGGAGGGGTTGTTTTCTCCTTTCCAGAAGCTAGCTTGGTTTCTGAGAGGGGAAGTGTGGAAAGTGGTGGTGTGCAAGTTGTCCTTTCAACTTGATTGTTACTTTGTGTGACAGTGGGGTTATGCAAGCTCCATCTCTCCTGTCTAGTGCCTTAGGCTGGCTATTCAGAAACCCACTGAAGACAACAGAAGTGCTGCAAGTTTCCCTTGGATTTAGATAAGACTGAGAGTATTTCTTCCCTTCCTTAATCCACGCGTGCAATTGGGCTGTAGTCTCATGGAAATGGGTTACAGGTGCACCTTTCCCTGTTTCTCCCTGCTACCCATTTTCTTGTCTTCTGGCTTGCTTGCAAATGTGCATCTTATACAAGCTGGCAACTAAGGAAGGTAGTAGTGATGGACACTTCAGTTTTAACTGTGGTGTGGGATTTTGGCCCGATTTTTAGCTGCCTGAATGTGTTGACTGTCCTTTTTGATCAACTGAAACTTGATTTTTTTAAAATCATCTTTTAATATGGGACTCTTAATACATTTGGATTAATGATGCAGATGTTAACTACTATGGAAACATGTTCAAGCCCTCCTACAGAGTCATCTTGAGCAGTCTAAATGAAAAGTTAAGTATTCCCTGCTCCCACTGGCAAAATGGAGGAAAGCATTTAAACTATATTTCTGATGAAGTATGCCTTCTTGGCTAATTTAACAGATCTGTGTCTATCCAACATGAAAAACTGCTTCCTATCTCAACCACACCTCAAAGATAGTGTATTGCTTTTTTCCATGTATATCTGTATGTGTTACACAAAGACCAAAATTTTCATGTACTGCAGACTATTTTGGTATTTGGAGATGTTTCCTGACTATTCTGTCTCAGGAGATAAAGGGGCAAGTGTGCAATTTCTATTTCTTTTCTATTTTGCTTTAAATTTTTCATTTTTGTCCAAACATCAAATCTTTCCGTTCAGTTTTGTCACCTGTCGTATTCAGTTGGGTGTTCTGCAGTGACTTCCTTTGCCGTGATGGATTGTTAAATCCTTTTTTAAAATGTGATATTCCCAGTCTTCTCACTTTGAATTTTGCTATTCCCTGATGCAGTTGTAAATGGAGATGGAAAGAACCCATTTTTTGGCCTTAAGTTCACTAAACTATTATCAGTAGAAGGTTTTCACGTTTATCAGGATGTAGATCTTCTTTGAACTTCTATAAAGTGCTGTGTGGTATTAATGATACTATCAAAACTTGAATTTTGCTTCAGCTGGTAGAATGTGATGCAAAGTTTTGGCTAAAATGGACGAAATCTTGTCTTAGCTGGCCCTGAAAGTTGTGGGGAAGCACCTTGGCTCTCCAGATGAGGAGGCAGTGATAAAGGGAGCCATACATTTGAGTTCTATACTGGTTATTAGCAGTAGATTGGTATATGAGGTATATTTAGGTACTGGTACCTAACATCCTAGGCAATGTAAATTCAGTTTGCAAACTAGATAACAGCCCTGAAAGAAAGATTCCAAAAAATAAATGCTAGCAACAATTAGAAAGTCTTATCTCAAGCGGATTGTTTTCTTTCCAAAAGCTTCCTTGGCTTCTGAGAGAGGAAAATATCAAAAGTGATGGCATACAACTTGTCCTCCGTCAACTTGATTGTTGCTTAGTGCAGCTTCTGCAAGTGTTACAGCCCTACATGGAGTGACAACAAACAGTACTGCCTATAATTGCAAGTAGCTCTATACTTTGCTGTTTCTAAGGAACAGTATTAGAATGAAGCTAAACAGACCTTTGGTACTTAAACTATTACTACTGTTCAGACCTCTGTATATACAGTATGTCTGTTTTGTCTCACTCAAGGAAAAAAAAAAGTGCTGGAGCACTCCCGAGGTGGAAGTGCGTGGCTGGAAGCAGTAGGTTAATGGGGAGCTTCTCTAGCTCTTGGGATATTGAGATATGAGTGACTTGTCTGCCTCCAGGCTTTCTGGTCAGTAGATATGAAGGATGATGCACCTTCAATAAAATCCTGCTTCAGTCTCCTACTGGGAATCTTACTCTCTGCAGCTGGGAGAGGGAGGCTCCAAACTTCTGTACAGGCACACCTCTACTGCTCATGCTTTTGGTCACTTCAATCAGAATGCAATTTCTAACCACGTAAGTTCTCCTTAATTGATATTGGAAGAGTACTTAGCAAGAATTTCTTTCCCTCTTTCTTCCCAGCGGAGCATGCTTGCGTATCTAATCCCTGTGCTAATGGTGGAATTTGTCACGAAATTTCATCAGGCTTCAAGTGTCACTGCCCAGCAGGGTGGAGTGGACCAACATGTGCTATTGGTGGGTATGCATTTGCTGATGACTGACCCATTGGGTTGGAAGGGTTGATACAGCTTACTTGACAATCATGCTCTGTGGGTATGGAATTTAGTGGTAGTCTTCTACCTTACCTGTCTTTTAACAGCTATGCATTGGGAACCTCTGAAAAAATTAATGGTACTGTGCAGCCAGCAGTATCTATTTGATGCAGTTGAAATGTACAGGTTATCAAAAGCATAGCTGGACCATATGCAAAGAAATGCCCTGTTGCCAAAGCTTATAGGACAATTTCTGACTCTTTAGCCGCTCTAAAGCAAAATACAGCATGGATTCATTTTAAGCGATGTTAATGTGAACAGGAAAGGTTTTCCCCTTCTTAAAGTAGTAGAAGAGTAGATTACTCGATTAAATGCTTAAGTGTCTGGTTTGGAAGACAGGGAAGTGGTTGAAATGTATTATTGACCGATGTAATTGGTTTGTATGTTGCCTGTGATTTGGAACACAGGATTTTTATCCATTTTTCAACAGGAACTATCCTAAAAAAAAGTACCGCCTAAACTTGTGTCATGATCTAGGAACGTGACTTTCAGTGAATGTGTTAATCGTTGACAGATTATCTGAATGATCTTGCTGTTTGCAGATAGGGGAGAGAGGAGCTCTGAAATTTTCTGTCTCAAAGATATGAGAAAAGCCTAAGTAAAAATTAAGTTAGAAATGTTAGTCTGTTCCTAAGCTTATTTGTTTGTACGTTTTCCCCCTTCATCTCAAAATAACTTAAAAAACAAACACAGGTTAAGCCAAATTTTAAACCATGTAATGGAAGGCACACTTTGAATTTCCAGATATTGATGAATGTGCATCTAACCCTTGTGCTCAAGGAGGGACCTGTATTGATGGTATTAATGCATTTGAGTGTATATGTCCACAACAGTGGATTGGAGCAACATGTCAGCTTGGTAAGTAATTACCTTCTAAAGTTTTGAAGGCCAGTGGAGATTATTCCTAAATAATTAATAACTCTGTGTAAGTGTGCTTCTGATACGACTTTTGTTGAAGAAAACATTGAAGATATGTGTTGCTATTGGTATCTTAGATCTTCTTTAGTAGAACTTAAAGCCAGAAGTTTCAAGTGAACCTGTAACTACTTAAGCCCAAACTTAAGCTTACTTATAATAGTTCTTCTAGAATGCCCGATAACTTTTCTGTTTCAAAATACCGCCTTGGTGATGGTAGCTCCTTTTTCATGGTGGCAGAACAGTGACTATAAGCTTACGGAGGCAAGGAAGGGATTTGCCCTGACTAACATATTACCTTTTTGAGTTTTGGCAAAGGGGAAAGTAAGAGAACATGCATGTGCTATTCTAGACAAGTATGCATTAAAAACCTGTGGTATGTAAATGGTTTTAGTGCCCTACCAATGTATAATATGAGCTTCTGATGCTTTGATTGCATGGAAACTTTGCTTGGTGCTGTGGTAATCTGTTTCTGGGTTTGTACTTTATTCTCTTCTTTCTTTTATCTTCTTTCACAGATGCTAATGAGTGTGAGGGGAAACCCTGTGTTAATGCTTACTCTTGCAAAAATCTCATTGGTGGATATTACTGTGACTGCATTCCAGGATGGACAGGAGTAAATTGTCATATCAGTTAGTATTTCTTTAGTGTATATATGTTGACCATAGGATGCTTTATTCTTTAAAAAAAGGCTTTATGATGAATGATAGTATATGTGCATGTACAATAAAAATACCTGTTGTCAGGATTTTCCTAACTTCCAGTAGTGTAAATTGAAAATACTGTTTGAAAATTTATTTAGAGGTGTAATTGGTATTAAAATAAGCTTAGATATACACTTGCATAGCTCTCAAATCTCTCCGTACTCACTCATCCCTGATTCTGAATGATATGATGTACTGATTCAATTTAAAATACTTCTTAGCTAAAACGTTAGATATGAAACGAGCTGATAGCATTTGCTTTAGTTTCTATTACACTGTAATAGAAATATGTAATATGTAATTTTCTCTTACGTATTCTTTAAAACAAGACTCTCTTAAGACATCAAGCATACTTGCTTTCCATTGAAATGTCTAGAAAAACCCTTTCTGAAAATCTCTCGGTTTGCGTTTTGATGCTAGACCTATAGTTTATAGCTTAGTCTTCCAGTATAAATTCTAATGCCTTACGTATTTTATCCATAGATATTAATGACTGTCATGGACAATGTCAACATGGAGGGACTTGTAAGGTAACTCTTGTTTATTACATGCCATGCTGAAAATAAATCTTGTTCTGGCTAGTTATGAGTTTTATAGTTTGCAATTACAAGTTGGTTAAATGAGGTTAAATGTTAAAAATGTAATGTTGCACTTGCAGGCTCTTGTACCATTTCACAAAATTTTACGTGGTGCTACTACTGTTCACAAATCCAGAATATAGAAATAACTTGAATTCTTGTGTGTAAGTTTTATCAATAAACAAATCTTTCTACTTCTGCCTTTTTTTTTTCTCCCCTTCGGTGAAGGATGAAGTGAATGGTTACCATTGCTTATGCCCTCATGGTTTCACAGGAAAAAACTGTGAGACAGAAACAAATGAGTGTGAAAGTAATCCATGCCAAAATGGAGGCCGTTGCAAAGACCTGATGAATGGATTCAGTTGCCTGTGTTCACAGGGCTTCTCAGGAGTCTTCTGTGAGGTGAGGGCAGTGGTGACATTACTGCAATACTTTTCATGGGTTGAATTCTTGAAAGAAACATATCTCTGGGTTTAAATGGGAGTAACCCAAGGCTAAAGCATTACTGACTAACGTAGCTGTTACTTGACACTCTGAATAAGCAAATTTGTTGTGCGGTGCTGTCATAGTAGCTGCAACACTTGAATTTACAGCCTGATAAACTGCAAGTTGTTGCACATAGGTGTTGGCTCTCCTAAATGTTTCAAGGCTGCAAGTTTTCCTGAAGCTTGAAACATTTTCTTTTGCGTTTTTCAGGACTTGTGCCCTTTTGTTACACTAGAATGTTTTATGTCTTCATCCTAGTAACTCTGAACTACATAATTGAATTACCTTTCAAGTAATCCTACTGCTGTCGGTAGGAGTATCTGCATAATTAAAGGCAGGTAGATACACAAGTATTGGCTCTCGGAACTTTCTGTTTGAGATCATTTTAGGAACACATAGTTCTAGTGCTTAAATAAGGATTCAGAACTGAAATGCTGAAGTGCTACTGACAATTCATAAAGTACTTCATGATAGTGAAGATCTGTTTCTTTCTAGGGAGGACATTAGACTTTTCATTGTAAAATTACATTGCCCTAAGTATGTACTTTCTGGCTTTCGCTGATAGCCAAATTCATGTAAGTGTTATGGTTAGCAAGGCAGCGTCAACTGGAGGCATTGGATTAGAATTTGGCTGGATTTGCTCCAGAATTCTTCATGGAGGACATTAGAGTGATCTCTCTTAAATGCCGAAGTAATTTTATTCTGTATTAGTTGCATTGTTAAAGAAACAATATCCTCCTTTTATTCAAAATTAAAAAGGGTTGCAGATACTGACCAGTTTAATAAAACTGGTGCAGTACCTAATAGCTCGTGTACCATTTCTACATAAGGATCATAGCTTGAGTGCTCTACTCCTGGCTGATTCATACCATACTGTGTAATTAAAGTTTTAGCAAATCTGTCTGAATAATAGGGGGGAGTTGGCTGCTTGCCTTTGCGTGTTGCAGGAAATATCTACCATTGATTCCAGATGCTAAAGTACCAGCTACTGAACTTGCATTGGGAAGGGGAAATTTACACTAATGGAAGGAAACAAATGGAGACATCTGATAGAGGAGATCTGAGAATCTTTCTCAGACCTTAGCTATTTTTTTAGTTTGCTTTGAATGTTCCATATCAGAGCATGAAATAGCTTGCTGAAGATCTCTCTATTACAGCTGGAATTGTATGTGCTCCTCTGAATTAAATACTTAACACCATTTGTGTTCCTTCTGTTTTGGTTAGCTTTGAATTTTTCTCCTATTTAGCTACAGAACTACTGAAAACAGTGACCAAATCCACTATTGGACTTAAAATTAAGTCTGTAAGGTTGAGAAAGCTATCTCACAAGAGAGATGTGAAAAGGGAAAAACTTGCTTGAGGGGAGGAAAACAATCCTTAAGAATAACAATTTGGAGGAAAGATACTGTGATGTAACAATATCCCTTTTGGGGCTGCTTGTGGATCTTGAGGCCAATGTAGGGTATCACCAATTGGTGATCTTGTGTGTCAATCTTAAGATGCAGAAGAAGCAGAACTGCTTTGCTACAGCAATTTGTCTGTGTTATATTATGAAAGCTAGGTTTAAATTTTGCTTTTTTAATCAGATGGTAAGAAGTGTTCAAAATGTACCTAGTATTTCTGTGTGTATAATTGGCATGGTGATAGTATTTGTAAGAATAAGGCCCTGAGCAGCTTGGTCTAACTAGACCTACTTTGAGCAGGGGGTGGGAGTAGCTGACCTCTGCAAGCTATGGCCCCTTGCAAGCTATGTGGTTCTGTAATAAATTCTGTGTTAATTGAGATGGGAAGAGAAGTTGCTCTAGAAATAGGATTTGCTCTAGAAATAGGATTTTTGCTTCTAGAAGTTGCTCTAGAAAATAGGAATTTTTTAAGGTTCTGTGTATTTTAAGTGTCTTGCAGACACAAAGTTGACAAGTGCACTGGTATTTAACTTGCATTATAGCACTTAGTAGGTGGGTGTGAAGGACAGAGAAGTGACTTACAATGATCCAGAATAGTCACAGTAAGATGTCTCTTAATGGCTTGTTCTTGGCTAACTAAGTTATTGCAAATGTGCTTATTCAACCTCCTGCAAAGGAATATCTTTTTAGCAGTATCAGAAATGCTTTGTGTTAGGATTGCCTAAAATAACCTGAAGTTTCTCCCTCTGTTGCAGGATGGAATGCAATATATATGCTTCATAAACCTTCCTAAAACTTGAGGTTCCTTGTAAATCAGCTTTATCTGTGCCTTTAGCAATACAGATAATGCTGCTTGCTCCTGGGAAATGAAGCAGCTGCTGCTAACTATGGTCTCTTACAGATGGATATTGATTTCTGTGAACCTAACCCTTGCCAGAATGGGGCTAAATGCTATGATCTGGGAGGAGATTATTACTGTGCCTGCCCTGATGACTATGATGGAAAGAATTGTTCTCATCTCAAGGACCACTGCAAGAACAATTCCTGTAAAGGTACCTGCTGTTGTCCAGAAACTTGTCTTAATGTATCGGTGGTGCATTAAAAAAGAAAAGTAGTATTTCTGGAAATAGCATAATGCAGAAACATTTTTGTTGTACTTGCTTGGACTTTGTGAAATAGTGAGGCAGTGAGAAGAAATGCTTGTAACAGTCATTACTTATAAAGAGCTAGAGGGTAACTTATAGTTAACATAGCTTTTAAATTGTGATTGTCTTAATTTTTTGATACTTTTTTAAAACTAAAAACTGATTGGTGATGCAGATTATTAGCCTGATGATATACTTCTCATTCTCAGTAATAGACAGCTGTACAATAGAAGTCTTCACTAATGCTACCCAAGAAGGAATCCGTTTCATTTCATCTAATGTTTGTGGGCCTCATGGACGGTGTATTAGTCAGCCAGGAGGGAATTTTACTTGTGCCTGCGAAAGAGGTTTTACTGGAGTATACTGTCATGAAAGTAAGTAGGAGTTTCTTCTAAATTATTTTGCTGCTCTAAAACTTTCTTAAAATTTTTGTTACGAAGCTTTACAACATAAAATAAAACATTAAGATTTTAATAAAGTTGCATAGAGCATTGTTTCAGGTGTACTGCTTGAAATCCAGTTTCTTCTGGTAACAGTTGTCTTTGTATTGGTTCACACTTCCTCTTTGAAAGAAAACTGGTTTTAGTCCAACTTCAATGTGAATGTGTCTGTACCCACTACCTTTGTGTACAGTCTTACGAGAAGCCATGGATTTCTGCAACATGGGGATGATAAAGGACAGACACATTGACAGCACAGCTTAGGAGCATGTGTATTGCTGTTCACGGTATTTTTTTGAACACCTGGATATTTTTGTCACGTAAACTTAATGCTCTGATTTGACTTGCTACATGAGAGAGAATACATCTAGAAACCTTACCAGGCTTGAAAACAGATGTTTGAGCTGTTACTATATATGTACAAATGGAGTATAACTTTGTGCTGCTTTTCCTAAAGACACAAGTGTAGATCAGCCTTCTAGGTAGGTGAAGACATCCTTGAGCAATAATTGTTGACTTTTTGTCATAGATATCAATGATTGTCTTGGGAAACCTTGCAAGAATGGTGGGACATGCATCGATGAAGTTGATTCATTTAGATGTTTCTGCTCAAGTGGCTGGGAAGGAGAATTGTGTGACACAAGTGAGTACTGCCAAGCGTTGCAGGGTCAAATACTACAGCTTTGCTCTAACAGCGATGGTTGGTATGTGGTTAATAATAATGGGTAGTTTCTCTGTTCTGTAATTATAGTCTACCCAGTGTTGTTTGCAAAAGTATTTTCAAGAAGGTTTTTCGGTAGCAGCTCTAAAAGGCTCAGTTCCTTTAATAGGACTGTAATCTGATTCTTTGGTATAGTACAGGATATATCTCAGGAGGAGAGAACTTTTTTCTCTTGAGAGGCAAAAGTGAATATACCCTGTTAGGAGTCTACTCATTATACTGCTTTTATTGCTATTAGCATATGTACTTCTTAGTACTTACTGTACGTAAAAGTTTCTCCCTTTCCCAGTCTACTTATGTGCAGTAGTTTCCAAACTTGAAAAGCTTTTTAGCTTTAAGCCAGTGCAAGCTATAATGTGCTTCCACCTTACTGAAGGAATTTATGAATTTAATATGTATTCCTTTAGTAAGAAAAGAACTGCTGAAGCCTGAATTTTTACTCAATAAATATCATGAGTACGTCTTGAGACGTGTTGGGCCTTAGTTGACAAAGTGTACTAGGCCAGTTCATGGCTAAGTTACCTCAGAGGAAACTGCGGTTGGTTCTTTTTCTACTCTGAATGAAGCCCCTTCTAAAACATGAGGACAAGGACTTGCTGAGACTTACTACAGGACATGCACCAATTGAGATGTGAAATAAAGACAGAAGCTTTTGGCAGCTATCACTATCAAAAGAGCTTTTTGTGTGGTCTAGATGAAGTTTGGTCTGGAATAATTATGTTCTACCTATTAAAACGTTTGTCTCAAGTGAGGAGAATTTTCTATAAAATTCATGTGTATGTATATGTTTAATGTGTGCATACACACACATATATGTATGTGTATATATGGTTCAGCCATCTAATGGCTTTAACTCTCTATTTTGAGACATAAAGCAGGAGAGGGAGCCTTAACTGTCTTATGTGGATGTCCTGGGTTAGGGCTCCTTTTCAGGACATTGTGGTCCCTACTAGGAAGTTTTCTCTGAAGTTCAGAATACAGCTGTTTGCTGGAAAAATGAAATTACTTTGGTGCTCTGCTTAGAAGCCATACTGAATAATACTTTTTCTCTTAAGCTGTCAGAAAATCTTTCATAATTCATGTTGTTCTGTATTAAATCAGTGTTCTCCTTGCTTGTATAAAGATAATCCCATAATAACTAGGAACGCTGTCTTCCTAAATAGTACACAATTTATTTCCTTTATAAAAAAGTATTTTATCCTTTCTCATGGCCATAGCTAGGCTAGATCATCTAATTTAAGTAACTCTTTTTCTAGATTTCAATGACTGTTCTCCTAACCCATGTCACAACGGTGGCCGATGCATTGATTTGGTAAATGACTTCTATTGTGAGTGTAAGAATGACTGGAAAGGCAAAACTTGCCATTCACGTAAGTGTTCTTTACTTTGATCTTTAGTTTACCCAAAGATTTGTTTTCTTTCTTCTCATGAGACTAGAGTTCCTGAAATTTAAAATAAAACAATTACAGTGAAATAATAGGCGTATTTTCATTACCTCTTCCAGTTTCCCAGCAACAAAATGGAACATTTAAAAAATGTATTCCTTCATGTAGTGAAATAGTGTTGTAAGAGATGCCCTTAGATTCCTCTCTTTTGGTTGTTTACTGTAACACAGCAAGTGGAACTATGCGTTTCTAGTACTGTTGCATTTAAATATGAAGTCTCTTTAAAAGTAACTTTGTGATTAAAAAGTACCTGGTCTTAAAATTCAGCAAGACCAATGGAAATCAAAACTGTTTAATTGTGATATATAGGTGAATACCAATGTGATGCGAATACTTGTAGCAATGGTGGAACATGCTATGATGATGGAGATACATTCCGCTGTTCATGTCCTCCAGAATGGATAGGAAGTACCTGCAACACTGGTAAGCTTTTTAAATTGTCTGCAGGTAAAGACAGAAGTACAAGTGTTTAAATAATACTTAACTGTTTAGTAAATAGGCACACTGTTCTTCTAGCTGGCTAGTTCAAAGCTGTTGCAGTTGGCTGGTGACTGAAGTTTAGAGTAATTTCTTCCGCTCACCTGACATGATACTGATTTTTAGGAAGCTGTTCTCCGCAGGCTGCTTACATGGTCTTTTACATAGCTTCTCCTGAGCAGATTTGAAACAGTTGGACTTGTGTCTTGAGTTCTCTATTAGTCTTTAGAGACCCTGTGTAAAGGTTTTCTTAGGAACCTAGTCCCCCACTTTGCTTGAAGGTTCATAATGTGAATAAGTTTGTGTTGAAGAGGTGTATGAGCAGACATATTCAGGAAAAATGAAATGAAGTGGTTCTTCCTAGGGAATTTGCAGGGTTACTGCCTGCTGTAGGGAGCAACACTTGATCTTTTAGGGGATTGAATGTAATCTCCGGGGTACACTTTTCTGAATATAAAACTTCCATTAGGACCAAGAAGTTGGATGAAGGTAATTTAGTATAGTTTTTCTACTTTTTAGATACAATTGTGGCATTTAATCACAATCTGCATTTTGAATACTAGTATTTTATTATAAAGTACACCTCATGACCTGGGTAACTCACTGTCAAAGTAGGAATTTAGCAGTATTTGAAGGATGCTTACACAGATGGGGAAAAAATAGATAATCTTTTCTTATAAAACTTCATGGTTAATCAAACAATTGAATTGGGATGACAGTGAAGATAGGTGAGAGTTTATGGTGCGATGTGACTGTTTTTGGAACCTTTTGACTCTCTTCTAAGTCTTGCACTGTTGACTAAAATGCTATTCAGGATTGTGATATTGACATATCCAGATGATAGATACTTCTTGTTTTCTGTGCTAAACAGAGACCTTTTCTGTTTTCAAAGCTAAAAACAGCAGCTGTATTCCAAACCCGTGCATGAATGGTGGAACATGTGTTGGCAGTGGAGATTCCTTTTCTTGCATCTGCAAAGAAGGATGGGAAGGACGGACATGCACACAGAGTAAGGCTTTTCTCCTTTCTTCCCCTGCGTTCCCCTGGGATATTAGGAGTGTCTGGCACAGAGCTGTTAAATGAAACAAAGCAAGTTTATAGAGTTCATGTGCCAAAATATCTGAATCATTCAGGGTGGGAGGTAGGTAAAGATGATGATGTTCGAGTAATGAATGAAGAACTTGTCATGCTTCTTTTTGCATCTAGTCTCTGCCAAAATAAGACTTTCAGCCTCTTATAGAAATAGAATTTTTGGGAACATGTACAGAGCAAAAAAAAAAAAATCCTCGCAGAAATACTAATTTTAATAAAGAAAAGTATGTGGAAAGGCAGGCAGTAGTGTATATTCCATCATTTTCCTCTGAGGATAGCAGTTAACTACTTCAACATACCAATACAATGAATTGGTTAGGTGGAGTAAAGCTTGCAAGTTTGATTTCCCCCCTGGCCCCCAAGCTGTAACATAGAGGGGGGGGGGGGGGAGAGTATAAACTTGAGCTCTGCTTTTACTCCAAATCTACTGTGAACTTACTGTTGTATTGATGTATGCCCTAATTAGCTGTTTTAAAGCTGACAGTGCTAGTGTAAATGCAAACAAATAATTCAGAGCTGTTTATAATGGGAAAGATTTGTTTTAGAAATCTGGCTAGTTGCACATATACATATGAAGTGCCAAAGTAGTAGTAATCCTTTAAAAGCTTTTAGAGCCAGGTAGAATTATCCACTACCAATGCAACCGATACCCTATTTTATTTCTGTTACGTTGCCATCATGCTGCGTATCAGTCTGTGCTATTGATGTATCAAAATACACTGAAGTTGTAAAATTTTGCATTTGTCAGTCTATTCATAGAATTTAAGGTATTTCATTGGTCTGTTAGGTCTAATTGATGTACTTTCTTTACAAGTGTGGAAGAAAACATTCAATTCTGTATTATTGTTCTTTGCTTTCCTTATCAAATGTAGTGTCTCTTGAACTATACTATCATACATTAGAAAATAAATATGCCACTAGTTACACTAGTCTGTATTCTTCTTTTTTATAGATACCAATGACTGCAACCCTCATCCATGGTAAGTATGCGAACACCAGTTCTGTACCTATTGTGAAAATAACAGTGAGCACAGTAATACGGATTTCCATTCAAGATTAGAACTAATTCAACCCTAAAATAATTGAAGCCAGCCTCTGTAAAAATCTTAAAACAATTTTTTGCCATGCATTATCTATTCCTTGACAGCAACAAAGACCACAAAACAATCCCGAGTTGATTCATATATGAACAGATAAAAGTATTTTAGTGTAGTCTTTGTGCCAGAACTGACTAATAAGTTACTCTGATATGAAACAAATCGGACTTTATATGTTTCAAGTATCTACAATTGAGTTTTAGAATAAAAAATGAGAAATCAAAACCTTTTAGTTTACAATAAATAATTTTAGGTAATATAAGAATGTGCTGTTAGATCAAATACTATGTATAAATGTGTTTTTAAAACTAAACTAATTTTTTTGAAGATACAATGAGAGTATTTTAAATACAGAGGTTGATATTTATGGTTGAAGGGGAAAAATACTGATATGTGGATGAAGCAAACCGTCTACCTTATCTTTCTCTGCTGTCCATTCTGATGCAATAACCTGTACTTCCTGTATTAAAAAAAAAAACTTACAAAAGCTTGGGCTTTCTCCATACTCATTTTACAATGCTGTTGCATCTCCTTGAGTTCTGTTGATATACTTCCCCATGCATGCACATGCTTTTATAGGATGTTGCTGTTTTAACAGGTGACTTACTAAGCAATATTGTTTATCTAACACTGTGCTTTCTCTGTTGATGGGAATAGATCGTTGCCCTAAACAGCAGCAGAAGGTTTAATTAACAAAGCTTTAGTTAGAGACCAATGAAACAATGTAGATGGCTTATTAAGTAGACTCATATTATGAATTAGCAGGGACTTTTTAATTCTGCATTGTTGAATAGTGAGAAAGTGCTATGAATAGGGACAATAGAAATTTGCATTTGAACACGCCGCATGAGACCTGTCGTTTTTGCTCATCTTTAGACTGGTGAATCTACTCTGTGAATGCTTGGTGTAATGATCGGTTTATTATTTTTACAGTTACAACGGAGGCATCTGTGTTGATGGTGTGAATTGGTTTCGATGTGAATGTGCGCCTGGGTTTGCTGGTCCCGACTGCAGAATTAGTAAGTACTTGTATGGGTGAAGACCTGAAAGGTTGCACCATTGTAATGCACAAATCGGAAAGAACACCCTGTGACCCTTTTTGCAATAGGTTAGCTGAATTCCAAATAATGAAGCAGAAGCCACCTGTCTGTCAGCCAGGTACTGATACCCTGTAAATAATGGCAACTTATGTTCCTTTCTTTTCATCAAATGGAACTGAAATGAGTTGGCTTAAATTATACTCAAAGACTTGGTTGCTGGATTTTGTCAGACATTTCTGAAGGTTCTGGGGTGCTGGCTTTATAGAAGCTTATTAAGTTTTAAGTATTTTTCTTGATAAGCAACTTGTCGTTAAAGATGACATATCAGTAGGTGTTCCATTTAACATTAGAAACTGAAATCCACTGAGACATTGCAAATGAAAACAAAAACATCAGCAGTGTAGTGCTGGCATGTGAATAACATAGAGAAGTATGATAAAGGTCTTTCAAAGCTATAAAACAAACCTGTTACATGGCAAGGATAGAAACTGAAAAGAAGGGGGAACAAAAGACCCTAAAATTGCATTGAAGTGTTGTGGAAGAGTCTCTTTTTTAAAATGGAATTTACCATTTTGACTTGCATGTGATAGATACCTTATTTCTACTTTATTTTATTTCTGTCTCTTTGGAAGATCAGACTTTGAGTCTTCTGTAGCCTCAACACTGTTGGGCTTAGTCCTTCCACTCCATCAGTATGGTGGTGTGCTTTCAAGTTGGGATTTCATCCTCATTCTGGCAGATAGTAAATGAGCCAACACCTCTAGTCAGAGGGTGACTGTAGCACTTGTGGTAGCATCAGCTTAGTGATCTCTGGATATAGAAGCAGGGATGGCAGGGAAATTTAGATCCGG
>NW_008824031.1:345983-376940 GCF_000699105.1 Pygoscelis adeliae
AATCTAGATCCGGACATGCAGTGAGGGATATTGAATTCTTCTTTTCCAGACAACAAACGCAGAGAGGACTACTCGTAGTCAAAGGCAAATACTGTGCATTTGTAATGGGACTGCAGACTTTTTTTCTTTTAGACTGGTATGGACAAAAGGAGTAGCTCTGACAAAAATGCCTTCTATGGCTGATAAGAGTTAACAGTCACTTTTTTTCAGCATACGAAGGCTGGAGAATCTTAAACAAACATAGCTTGAACAGAGGAGGAAAGAGTAGTGAAACCCTGTAGTAGTTTAGATGCTTCTGTATATGCATAAAATTTAGAGCACTTCCGAAGGAAGCTAGAATAGAACCAAAAGCCCTTCCACATCCATTTGGTATTTTCTATTGCCTACATGGGTAACAGTCTCACTACTACCGTTTATCATGTTCGCTTTCTAAGGCCAGTCCTTTAAACACAGAAGATGAGCTGATACTGTGCATCAGTCAAGAATTGGTGGTTGAACAGTTTTTCTGAGGGGTTGGAGTGGGCATTAATTTTCAATGGAAGGAAACCTTTCAAAAGGTGTTTTAGAAGAGAATGGTTATGGTTGAAAATGAAGCAGTTGGTGCCTGTGGCTCACAACTTGACAGGTTGGTTTCTGTTGCCTTTGGTAGACTGTTGCATAAATTAGTATTGGTCACTTCCCCAGGATAACAAATAACACATTGCTGTGCATCTGAATTGGACTATGCTTCCCTGCCTTTTTCAGTAGATTTCTATGGCTAAGCCTCTGAATCTTTGAAGATTGTTTTTTTAAGAGGCTTTTGTGCTAAGTGTGTATGTAATAAATTAATCTACTCACTATTTCAAGGTTATTGAGAAAAGTAGCATCAATTGTCTGTTACAAACTAAACTATTACTCTTCTTCCTTATGGTGAATTGCATTGGCAGTAAGTCACTTTTTTCAAGCACTGTTGAGCCAATTCATTGCTCAGCTCTTGCACTGTGATAACTTCCTGAAAGCATGTGCTTTTCTAGGAATCCTAAATGTCTGAGATTAGTGGCAGAACAGGATGTGGGACTTCAGTTCTGTAGCTGAATGTGGAGAAGACATTAGCACCTTCAGCTGTCCAACACCTCTGCTCTGTGAGATGAGTCAGCATATGACTGCTGCTTTGATCACCAGAACTTCAATGAGGGAGCAATTATGAGAAATCTGTTAGAGGGTACTGCTGAAACGGTAGAACTATCTAATTAGGAGATTGGTTCTGAAGCCACGCTGTCCTTTGCTTGTTAAGAAAGCAGGTATTGTCAGATTACATCTTAGTAAATGTTTAATTACAATGTTCTATGTCCTTGCCATTGAGTTCTACCTATTTTCTATCTAGATATTGATGAATGCCAGTCTTCCCCTTGTGGATATGGTGCCACTTGTATAGATGAAATAAACGGATACCGATGCACTTGTCCCCCTGGAAGAATTGGTCCTAGGTGCCAAGAAGGTATTCCTATATCTGCTATCAACCTTTACCCAAAAAACAGTAGGGTACACTGTAGCCAGTATAGAGTTCATATACAGTAGTCTGATGTGTAAGGAACAGTAGCTAGTATTTTTTTATTTAAATTTGTATAGCTTCAGTAACTTGAAGAGGTGAAGTGTCTGAGTGTACTTTTTTTTCTTAGTGATTGGAATTGGAAAGCCTTGCTGGCTTAAAGGAATGACCTTTCCCCATGGCAGCAGGTGGGATCAAGAATGCAACAACTGCCACTGTTTGGATGGCCGTATTGACTGCACCAAGGTAGGCATTTTGACTTATTTTCTTAAATCCTTCTGGCTGAAACAAACTTGTGGTTCTTCATACACAAGTTAATCTTTGGGTTTTTCCATCTAGACTCTTGCATAGGTCTCCCCCAAACTGCCTTTGTTTAAAAAAAAAAAAAAGGGGGGGGGGGGGAAGGGAAAAAAGTGTCTAATGACTTCCTGTAAAAATACTTACAGGATTGTCTTTATAATCATAAGCTACTGTCCTGCTCTCTACCTGCCAGAACGAGCTCTCTAGAAGCAGACAGGCACATTTTGCAGAAAAGGAGATGTGAACTGGAATGGAATAATGATCCTTGAAAGGATAAATAAATCACTCTGCCAAAGCTTTGCAAACACAGCTTTAGAGCTCCTAATTTTGTGAAACATTAGTTCCAAGGTAAAGGACATGTAGGAAGAAAAGTTTCTTCAGTGGATAATAACTGCCTTTTAGTATGGTTCTTCAGTAGGTTTATGAATTGACAAATTGCAACCTTTGTATATTTATTATGGACTATATACTGGTGGTTGTGACTTAGAAAAAATAAGACAAGCCTAAATGCAGATTGAACATGTTAGTATATGTGCTCGAAGCCTTTCAGCCTTCCTGAGATAGCATTTCTCAGTGGATTTGTGGTACCTGTGCAGCTTTACATCACAGCTGGAGAGAGACAAGATCAGTGCTGCTTACAAGTTGTAGGGCTAGGTGGGTGGCTCCAGATGAGCACTAATAGCACTTGGAACATTGCCTCACACAGCAGTCTCCCACATTTCACTGGAAGCACCAATTTAAAAACCTCTGGGTCTCATTAATCTATCTAGCCTTAACCTTACTTTGTTTAGCTGGGTATGCACTGTAGGCAAAGAAGTAACTAAATCTTGCACTTAGTCATTTAGAAATGCTATTTTAGACCCTTTATGGTGGTGTGATTTCAAGTTTGAGATGTCTTCAGAAGATAACAGTACATGAAGGGTAACTAGAATCTCGGAAACAGTGGTGCGGTAAATGCAACTTAGCCATCTATGGTGTTTGGTTCTTTTCACGCATAATGGAACAAATATGCTTTCTTGCTGACAATTGTGCTTTAAGAAATCCATAAGTTCCTAAGCTAATAGCTGTATAGTATTATATAGAATCTTAAAGGTTACATCATGAAATGGAGCTGTGTTCGGAAGCTTGCTGCACCTCAGTAATTTAGGGG
Organism: Pygoscelis adeliae; assembly: GCF_000699105.1. Taxonomy (NCBI): domain Eukaryota; kingdom Metazoa; phylum Chordata; class Aves; order Sphenisciformes; family Spheniscidae; genus Pygoscelis; species Pygoscelis adeliae. The sequence continues at coordinate 348,962 of NW_008824031.1, forward strand.
CACCAACATACTGTTTTCTTCTGAGAGAGTGGTTGAAGTGACAGTGCTTATCACCAATGTGCATCAGCTCTTAACATCTTCAGCATTCTGTGGCAAGGATCTTGGTATAATTATTGAAGAGAAGTTAATCCTCGTGGAGGTGTTTCTCTTTTATAGAAGCCTAGATGACTAATTTAAAATAAATGCTTGAACTTCTGTGTAGCTCAGTTATGTGGGACAAATCTGTAAGCCTTTAAGGAGATATGCCCAGTCACTGGTGTCTTGGGTAATCTTTTGCACATTTTTTACTCTTTTGTCCGTACAAAATGTACTTGTTTTGTGGAAGAGCAACTCCATCTGCGACTAGGACTACAGCAGTATCGAAATAGGGATATTTTTTTTTTCAGTCAGTAGTAGATCATGACCATCTTATGTGAATTGCTTATTTTGATTTGATGCATAAGAGCAATTAACTGTAACAGTACTTTGTTCTTTTTAATTTCTAGGTGTGGTGTGGGAAAAAACCTTGCCTGTTACATAAACACTGGGATAATTCAAATAACCAGTGTCCCATGGGTCAAGAATGCCAGGAGAAGTACATGAAATGTTTTCAGCCACCATGCACGGACTGGGGAGAATGCAGTGCCTCTGAACCTCTGCCTGCCAATATCAAGTGTCTGCCTAATTCTGGATACTTGGACAATGACTGTGCTAGAATTACTTTAATTTTTAATGGAGACAAAGTCCCCCAGGTGAGAACAGAATTATTAATGAAGGGTGGCAATATGTGTAGGGATATATTCCATGTCAAAGCATGGAAGATTAATGTTTCTAGTATGACTCCTTGCTGTCATAAACTTGCAAAATTTATTATTAGACTCGTCTGTTGCTATTAATTGTGCTTTGTCTAAAGGGTGAGGAAAAATTAGGGTTTGTACTGAATGTTTTATTTTTTTTTAAATCTCAAAGAACTACTTTCTTACATTTCAAGATGGGCTCAGACTGTACTAGGATAGTTATGCAAGCTCAGTTTCTCACCCTTCATTCCAAAACCCTGTTCTTCATTTTTCTGCCCTTTCTTGCTGCCCTCTTTGCTGCCTTCATCAGGTCTCAGTAGCTGCCAAACTCTGAAGATGTTTATTTTTATGTACTATTTTTTACTTGAACTGAAGTCATACAATCTCCCTTGCTTCTAACAGGGCACTACAACTGAAAATATCTGTTCTGAAATCCGGTATTTACCAGCTACTAGGACTGTTTCTAGGGACAGAACTCTGATAATATTATGTGATCTGTCTTACTCCACAGAGAATGCAGTGGAAGTTGCTATTGTAAGTATAAGACTTGTATTAATATATATAGAAAAATGTTTTATTATTAGATTGAGCTGGGGAAGAGGTTGTTCAAGCTTGTTTCACTTCAATGCAGGTACTGCAATCTGTGGCTTAATCTGACTGCAAAGCAATTTTTGTGATCTCGCAATTTCCTATAATGCTAGAAAGCTGAAACTGCAGGTTTTATTAATGACAGAAGGCTACCACAACCTCCTGATAAATTACTCTAAAGACTAATTCAGCCCGAATTAGTGAACAAGCATCTACCTGTTCTGTCAGAAATCTTGGGCTATTGACCTTCTCAGTAAGGAGAAACAGTTGCAGGTTGCTGGACTTGGATCTTGTGAAGAAGTTTCTGCTGTGCGTTTAGAGTATGGCTGCTTCAGGGTGTTCATTGAATACATAAGTGCTAAGTGGGAAGTGGAAGAAGGTGCAAGTTGAGTAGATGAAAGTAACTGTTGCCCTACTGAGCCAAAGGCTTGCTTTAGAAGCATTTACAGCCCAATTACTCAATGCTTGTGTATTGCTTAATTTCCAAGAAAGAGTTAATTTTCATAATGAAGTGTTTATCCAGGCAGAAGCTGTCTCTACCAGTACGGTAGAGAACATGCTGAGCCATGATGCAGGAAGCAAAGTGTATAGTATAAATAGAGCAGACTGTTGCTAGTCCAAGCTTCTATCTAGATAATCCACGTCTTGAAGTGCTCCAAACTATGACTAAGTTTAGCTCAGCAGTGTAAGTAACATGGAAGTTAGCTGCCTTTTATTTGAGGTATGCTAGATTAGCAGCAAGGCAGTTACCCACCAAGTCTGACACTGCATCTGCAGTTTGGATAGAGCCAGCCATGCTATTGCTATTGTAAACTTTTAGGGTACTGTTTGTAACTATTGTCAGGTAAATTCAACCTAGTGAACTCAATTAAGATGTAGCTGGATTTAAAAAGTAGATTTCTATGGTTAGGTGATTGCAATAACTTTCTGTTATTCCCCTTCGCTCCCTTTAGTCTTTTGTCCCGCATCGAGATGAACAAGATAATAGTCTCGTACAGAATGCTGCTAATACAATAGTAAATGCGATCACTAAGCGGCAAAACAGCACTGTTATGTTGGCAGTAACTGAAGTCAAGGTAGAGACCATCGTTGTTGGGAACTCATCATCAGGTAAAGTTCCCAATGCATACGTCTTGTATGTGTAAGCATTTTCTGTTCCCCTACTGTCAGTCTTTTCTTATCTTTCTTTACATGTTGGGGAAAATGATAGATCGGGTTGTTTCTTTAATTGCTATTACTAACTGATGAGAAAGTGGCTTTAAAATCAAGATTCTGTGCTTGTGTGCTAGTTTAAACTTAACCTCATCCCTAGCGTAATATCCCCACCTACCCTTGCCAGTGTTTTGGCTCTGACTTCCAACCCCATTCTCCAGTCTAAGCCTACCTTTCACAAGATCAGGAGGAGTTCTCGTGTGCTGTGTTCAAATCTTTTTCCAATTCTCCTACACTAACCTTAACCCAACCTTAGCCCTTGATGCTGCTGCACTATAGAAACTGAGGCTGTGAGGTAACGAACATATGGGGAGGGGGAAGACACAGTGTGATACCAAGTCTCTTCCGAAGTGCCTATATATTATTTACCTTAACAAGAGTTAAAGATGTCTAGTATCTTCCAATACTTGGTGATGATAATGTAAAACTTTGCTCTCTCTTTCAACATGTGTTTCTCACTAGTGCACAGCTGGCTTAAAATGTAATGTTCATTCCTCCTAATGAGGATATGGTGTGATTGGAGACACCTTTATCTCTGAATATTGGCTCTCCAAGAGCTATGCCAAAATAAGCGGTTGAAGATTTTGCCTGCCTGCATTCAGGAGGCAGGAGGTGGTCTTACGGAAGACCCCTCATAGGCTTCAGTTCAACCTCCAGTTCAACTAAGTCCCAGAATGGAAATATTACAATGGTAGGAGACTCTCCCAACTTCTTTCTAGACCTCCCCAGCATAATCTTCTAGAAGTTCTTCCACCCATAGTCCAAACAATTAGTAAATTGCCTGGTTCCACTTCCCTTGCATTTTCCTCCTAGGGAATGCCTTTCATCTGTTAAAGCCTTGGCAAATGTACTATTTCCTCAGCTCCCCTGAAAGAGCGTACTAGCTTTTGTTCTTGTCTTGAACAGAAATTGTGTAGATGATAAAGAATCGAGCTGAGATTCTGACATACCTCAGTCTCTTGCTTCTGATCGTGTGTTAAATGCTAGGGCAAAAGGGATGGGGATTACTTTGCCTCCCACCTCAATAAGATTCAAAGATTCTCCTAAGAAAGTGGATAGACTTTGACTTCTCTTGTAGCTAGTGCTAGAGAATGGTTTCCAGACTCCTCATTTTAATATGGATGCTCAGTATTGATCGCTGCCCCCTAGTTCTTTAAGTGGGGTTGTTACTGATGTGAACTGTAACCTGGACTCTTATGTTCTTTGATTTGGTTTGTTTTATTGTTACCCCTTAATTGGGTGAGGTAGGTGGAAACCTATCTCAAAATGTGGTGTAAAGCCCTATGTCTGTGTTGAGAATCTCATTTCTGTGGGATGCTCAAGTGTCTAGATGGAGATGATCATTTAGACAATTCATTAATTTTCCTCTAGCTTTAAGAAAAAATGTTCTTAACTTGGAATCTATATAGACAGTTGTCTGTATAAGAACCTTCTATTAAGTAAACTTGGATCCACAGTCACATGATGAAGTAATAGATGTGATAGCAGTGAGAATGCAAGCTTTGTATTCTAATCTTGGAGAAGCTGGTATGAAGAGCTCCTTTTTCCTTGAAGTATTTCCCCCCCCATTCATGGTTTAGTATTAAGTTGCTTATGAAAAATAAGGAGAGAATAGCAGTTACTCCTAAGAGTACAATCCTTCCCCAAACTGCTAAAATATAATTTTTTAGATCCCTTGAGGCCAACCATGTTTGCAGTTTATTCATCCCCCTTTAGCAGAAGGAAGTGTTTGAGAATGTGTCATATTCCACATAAGAATATATTCAGAAGACACTTAACGTTAGAATGAATGACAATGGTGTTGAAGCAGTTGGTTGTTTTTTGTACAGTCATTTGCAGGTTATTCTGTAAGCAGTTGTCTTAAAACTGTAGAGGGAATTTACGTTTGGATCAGAGGTTAGAGTGGTAGGTTGACAGCATTTGTCTACAGAGCTTTTGAACAATCCTGCTGTCTCTACAAAAAGCAAAGCACCTCATGTCTTATTACCTCTTACCACGTGTGAATTCTTGCTTATCAAGAAGAGTAGAAAAACGTTGTTACTCTGTCCTAGCAGTAAAGCCCTTGGGTGGGTGGAAGTCCAAACATACATAAATTTTCAGGAATGGTTTCCTAGAGAAATAATCTGGGTCTGTGTGGCTAGAGGAGCACTAGTGGGGTTTGTGATTGGGAATGTGGAGAAAAGCAATTACTTCAACTCCTTTTGTTTGTTCATTGAGCAGTGAAGACTCTTATCTCTAGTGACAATATTCTGGTGTTCTACTCTGAAGTAAAACTGGAACGTCCTGAAGAGTGCATGATTGATTCAGTTACATAGCTCTAACCTGAATGTTTTTGAGATAGTTGATACATAAATGTCTGTGGACTTGATGGTAAAGGACTCTTCTTTCTGATAGTAAATGCAGGACATATTTCTGATGCAAGTGCCAGTACTTTTAGAGCAACTTAGAGGCATAGTACTCTTTGTAGCCTGCCTCCTACAAGGATAGACTTTTTTTTCTTAAGAGTCATTACTGAGGTTTTCTGGGCCAACTTAGCTTAGGTGCTTGAGAAGGAGATGCTGCTTATATAACCAGTTTGTCTGTTGGAGGGGAAAAAACATCTCAAATGTAGCATTTCCCCCCTCGTTATTAAGCAGGGAAAACTCTAACTTAGTTTAAACTAGTAAAGAGCATTTCTAGATGGACTCATGCATTCGGACAGTTACCATTGTGCTGTAATGACATCTTACTTCCTTTTCTCCTAAAAATCTTTCTAGGGCTAACTTGTAGTTATGTACGGGTACTCCTCTTGCAGATGTCCAGTGCTATATATCTAGTTCTGTTAACTCAAGATTATTTTTTTTATTTGCCCTCTAGATTATTTGGTTCCAATTCTTTGTGCGGTATTTAGCATTGTATGGCTGACTTGTATAATCATCTGCGTCTGGTGGACTCGGAAGAGAAGAAAAGAGAGAGAGAGAAGTCGTCCTCCCAGAGAAGAGGGTGCCAATAACCAGTGGGCGCCTTTAAATCCCATAAGAAATCCTATAGACAGATCTTACAGTAACAAAGACATTCGTTATGAATGCAAAAACTTCATATCTCCTCAAAAAAGAACTTGTGATGCAGTAGAGGAGTACGTAGAGTATGAGGAAGAAGAGGATGAAGAGGAGGAAAGAGATGAGGAAATGGACAAATTCCTCTCTCACAAACTCGCAAAGCCTTTGCCGACAAAGGCATCTGACACATCAGAGAGCAGTCCAGTAAAGAAATCCCATCAAATAGGCAAAATGGACAACAGATCTGTAAAAAATGTGAATGCATCAAACTTTGAAGGCAGTAGAGACTAACCTGTATTTGGAGTGTAGGCAGACTGTGCCTACGCTTACTGAGGAGGGCAAAAATTGACATCTCCACTTTGCATCAAGGACTAAAAATATCTGGAGTCGAATGTTCATAGTTTCTTTATTTTGCGTAAAAAAAATAAATAAATAAAAATAATAAATAAAATTTATTTTGTTTCTTTAGCCTTGTATAAATTATTCAATGTCAGATGAAAAAATGAGTAATCTTTGATAGTTGCTATTTTTGTAAAGTTTACTTATAATACACTCGTGTGGCAGAGGAGAGGTTGTATTTTCAATATGTGTAAAGTTTATTACAAAAGACTGTACACTGTTTACAGAATGTATTTCTTTTTATTACTTGCTCTAATTTAATGGTGGCTTTAAAACCTCCTGGTTGAGGAAATTGTGTGAACTTTAAACTGCTTTCTTGACTTTGAATCTCTATTAATGGCAGCTCACTGCACTTGTTACGTTAGTAGCTTCTGTAAGATTTTTCCAAATTTGCCTTACACGCTTTGTAATAGGAACAAAAAAAAAATCATAGAGATCTTTCAACTGTGGTTTAAAAGTGGCCTTTTTATTTCTGTTTAATTACTTTAGAATTGCAGTATTGAAGCATGTGACAAGTGCCTTGAGATTAAACTTTTTCTATAGCAACTGTCAAAGACTGCCATATCAATATAGTAAAATTGTGAGAACTCTAGGTTCCCCAACTGACACAGTTTATTTTCTAATAGTGAAAGTGCTTTGTTGTAAATATGTACATATTAAATGAATCACTCTGTATATTTGATTTAATAACTTAAATATTTTGGTCTTTTTTTTACATGTCATTCCTTTTAATTTATGTTGCAGAAAAGGAGGTTTTATGGCAGTTTATAAGACTTTTTTTGGTATTATGTCCAGATTAGAAAATGATGTTAATACAATCAATGTTAGGAACCTGTTGGTCATTTGTATTTACATAGGAACATAACCACTTACGTGTAAATAGATCCAGAAATGTTTGTTTATCCCCACGTTCAGCCCATCTCAAGAACACTAACGGGTGCATCTACTGTACAGTACCAACATAGCGAGGCATTGTTTTTTTTCTTTTGTGAATGTTAATTACATGTGGTATTACTTTTTTGCGTTTAAATACAGGCCTAATGAAGGGAACAATATTTTCCTCAATCTTGTTTCTGTTGTGCTTTATTCATCTTTTGCTCTAAAGAAAAAAGGCTGGCGAGCTCAGAAGATGGGAGTACCTCATTAGAAATGGTTATTTGTAATGGAAGGCTTAGGCGTTTTTTTTAAAGGCTTTATTATTGCTATTAACTGGGCAAACTGTAAGTTTATTTTAATTACTGAAGAAGCATAACACTACATACACCTAGTTACCCTACCAGTGAAAGGAGCGGATGTTTGAGAGTATAAACTCTGGCCCACGAACAATGTAAACATGAGTTTTTTTGAAACCAGTTCTTTTATACAGGAACACAGGATTTGCTTTGCAGGATCTTCTGTTTTAGTACATTTTTGTTTGACATGTTCTTAAAAAAAAAAACTTTCAGAAAAGAAACTATTTATTAAAGCATTTTATAATGATGTTTGTTGTAACTTTTTTACTTGTGCTAAATATTCAAAACTTATTTTGATAACCTGGTTAGGAGTTAGTTTAGAAAAGGGTACTATCCTTCTCATGTTCCCCAGTATAATCCTGAGTATTTAAACCAAAACCACTTTTTTTCTGCTACTCTTGTAACTTTTTGTACTGTAATGCTGCTGTCTTCCATAATCTAATAAAATGATTCCCTCATTGTGTGTAAGATACTTCAGATTGTGTTTGCTTTCTAAGTGCTTGGAGTTCTGATGTGATGAGGCTAAACAAAGGAGGAATGAAAGTCCTGATTTAATACATGGTACTTCCCGTAACCTGAGCTTACAGCCTGCATCCAAGTGCTGATACTTGGCAGCGTTGTCCTCTGCCCACTACTGCACCACTAACAGTTTGTGTGGGAGGGGGGGCACCCCACATGTGCTCTAGAGACGTAGACACCTTCGGTACCCAAACCCGGGACTCTCCCTGCGCTGCCTCTTTGCGAAGTACAAGGCTGTTTCTGGCTGACAGTTACTGACCGTGCGTACCATGTGCCTTTTCTGAAATGGCTCGCCTCCCAGTTGCTGAGCAGAGGCTTGTCGAAGCAGTATCGTTTTGCTTCCTCGGGTGATAAGAGGGCTGCTGGGCATGCAGGGGCTTGAGGTGTTCTTGCCAAATTGAGTTGGATTTTTAAGTAATACCTTCCTCCTCTGTTCTGCGGCCATTCAGACTTGTCGTGCTCCCATTTCAGTTCAGTAGGTCTATGCCTGTTTCTTACAGTGACTCAAATGGCTTTTGTGTAGAACGTTTTCTGTAGTGAAAGGTGAACTCTTACATAAGATGATACAGAATATAAAAGTTGAATTTTCCTCGTAGCTGTCGACCTCCAAAGCAGAATCCTAGATCCTAGCAGAGTTTTTATTCCAGTCATCATACAGTTACTTTGTTGTTATTTTCCTTGGAGTATTGGCTTGTCTTTAAGTTGATAAATAAGAGCTGTTTCTAAGTCAGTTCTCAAAATCAAATTCTATTGTGATCTTTGATTTCCACTTTTCAAGTATCTGTCTCCCACCCTCAAAGAAAGGCTGACGGGGGAGGGGAAATCCAAAGCTGAGATAAGAAACCAACACTTTTTCAATGATGACTTTCTAAAATCAACTCCGTGGTGCCTTGGAAAGATTTAGTGGCTGCCATTATCTCCTCAAACAGTGGGAGCAATGCGATAACCGTTCAGGACGGTGCCAGGTTAGAAAAATGTCTTTTTTGTAAGAGGCACTGTTCTCAGAGGCTGCAGTATTTGTGACTACCTGCTGCAGAGAGCAATTTCTGATACTCACGATGCACTTAAAATAGCTGAGAGAATGCTCTTTGTTGAAGGCTTTACATGAATACAAATAAATGTAGTGGGTGTTGCTGCTGTCGGCAAAAGGAGAAATAACAGATTTTTATATAGAATAAGGCTGTCGCTGTTCCGTCGTGCAGCAGTGAGCTGGCTCACTGCTCCTGAAGGTGCTAGTTCTGCTTCTTCGTATTACTGAAATAGTATATAAAGTAACGGGGTCACAACAGTGGTCACCACCCACTGTTCTAATCAAAGGGTCGGAGCATTCCCCAACGGCTGATACTGTGTCCAGGACTCATTCCCCTGTGGATTCATGAAACCAGCAGGGACAAGCGTTCAACTTGGTAGTGCTGTTTGCCTGCCAAAAACAAGAATTACGCCACCTTCATGTGATGACCAAGGGCGAGTTATGTAGACTGAGATATGTGAAGCAAGATGAATAAAAGAGTAGGATGAACAAAAAGTAAACTTTTTGGCTTGCACGGTTTAACCTTGATCTGTTTTACACAGATTTTATTTCTATGCCGCTCTTAAATTAATCGCATGTCTTCGCCACTTGCTCCACATCACTTTTTTGTTTCCTTTTGACTTATTTTTACATGAAATGTTGAACTTGTACATCTCAACTTCTTGCTGGTGCACATGTGCTCAGCATGATGTTACTTCCAGAATCGTATCTGTTACAAGAACTACGTAATGAGGAAAACTAGTAAATGGGCTCTTCCTTGAGATTTTTCTAAGCAAGGAGCAGTTTCAGGTTAATTTTTCTTCTCTGATGCTCTTTTTGAGATCTGATGCTAACCTGAAACACTTGGTGAGCTCGATTCTTTTGGCTGTTTGCTGTTGTCTGGTTTGTTCTCCAGCAGACCATGTAATTAGTCCTCTTGAGGTCAAACTATACTTGGATGAAAAGTTAGTTCATATAACAAAATAACTCACCGCTGCCCCGTGCTTTTTCAAGAACAACCTGAAAGTTGAAAGGCATTTTAGTCACTGCCTTGAAAGCTGCAGAGGACGCTAGTTGCAACGCTAGTTGTGAAACAGCTTGAACAACAAGGGATTGGGGTAGCATGGAGTTAGCTTGCACGGGAATTTGGGTTGGTTCAATTCAGTCGCAGGTGTGGTATCTCTGTCTCTTTGTTCTTGAGTGCTGATGAGCTATGTAGTCCTTTGGATACAACAGAGAAAGGATGAGCCTGAAGAAGAGTTCAAGTAGCTTGTGAACCTTCCTAGGCATTAGCATCCCTTCTCTTAGGCAGTCTGGCTGTGACCTTACTGTGAGCAAGGAGGGTAGAGGTTGGCTTTGCTTTTTCTCCTTTCTTAATGGTAAAGTAGGTGTTTGAGTCACTCCTAGTAGGAAAAATTATGTGAATCTCAGACTTGCTCTGTTCAGTGCTGCAAAGCAGTCCCTAGCTAACCTCTTGTGCTTATTTCATCACAGATGGCAGAATAAAGAATGGACTTATAAAACAGTAAAGGAACGAAAGGTCCCCTTGGGAATGAGATATGACTAAATCCTTCCTGTGTTCATCCCTTTTACAGCACCCGTTCTCATGCACACAATGTTTCTACAGGGATATGCAGAAGTTTTGCGCTGTATACGAGTGATTTCTTTCAGCATGACAGGGACTTAAACTAAGTGCAAAAATCTCTCTTCTTCAAACACTTGATTGTAAATATCTGCTTGCAATCGGATGTTTATAAATGAATGTCATAGGTAATATTCTTAAATAGGATGTCTTTTTTTTTTTCTTCTGCAAGCATCACTAAGTTTCATGGTTCATTGGGTCACCTTTTCTCTTGCAAAAGCTGATAAAATCTGAGTGGTTTATATGAATCTTCTTTTTACACTGTATATACTACTTCTGGAGCAAGAAGAAACAGACATTGTACAGGGTGGTGTCTGTGTTCATTGCACCAAGTCAGTCTTACAAATGAGCTGGACAGGGACCCAACTCTCCTGCTTCAAAGTTAACAATCCAGGTTATTTGCAGAGAATCAGCATGATTTGCACAAGGCATGTGATTTCACAATGATTGAACAGTGCTATCTTGATGATTCTTCCAGCCGATAACAAGTCCCATAGTTCAACCTGTTCCTACAACTATGCAGATGGAGCACATCCTTCTCAAAGGGTACTTTGCAATACCGTTACGGAAGGAGTATGTAAATTGACTAGCTTGGCTGAAAAATGACCAGGTCTTTAGAAACTCAGAGGAGGAATTTCAGTTAATTTCATTCCCAACAAAGCTGCTTCACGTTTTTCTAGATGGACAAAAAAAATCACGGAAACCTTAAACAGGCAGTGTTTCGGAGGTGTTATGCTTTTGTTCATATTAATGATACTCCGTCCATATTACTCTTTATAACCACAGAGACACAAAGAATGAGTGCTTTTCTGAAAACCAAACTAAGATTTCTTTTTTTTAAGTGGTGGATAAGGCAGAAGGATCACTTCGCAGGTGTAAATGTGGCAATCCTATAAGGATCAAGACCGTGACTAGGGAGTCACGCTCTTTTCTGGCCTATGGGTTCCCAAGAGAGACTATCGCTTTCAAGTGTTCTGTCAAAAAAAACCACAAAACCAACCAAAGGCAAGTCCTTCAGTCCTGTTTGGTAGGGAAGGACTCATTAGGTTGTGTAAAAAAAAATAGATCTTTCTCAGCTGCTATCCTATCTTTTCTCCCACCCATCTGAAGGAGGTTTGGGTTGGAGGGGACTTCTCCCTGTGGCAGATTTGTTGTGCTGATAGGCTACAAATGAAAGAAGGTTGAGCAGGGAGCTGTGGAGCAGGTTTGGAAACTGCTGTGGCAGCGGCATACATAAGGCCCTTTGAAGGCTTGGCCATCTGCCTGGAGGCATAACTCTGGGCATAACCCCACCTATTAATTAACAAAGCCCTACCTGTGGGTGGAAGTTGATTCAGCCAGCAGTCGTACTGGTGCGGATCAAAGGTCCAGCTAGTCTAGTATCTTGTGTCCTGCAGCGGCCAGTAGAAGATGCTTAGAGAAAGTGCAAGAAAGCAGCAAATTGCAGCGTGAGCCCTTCTCATACCAATCCAGCTTCTGTTGATCAGTGGTTTAGGAGCTTCCTGAGCCAGACATGTTTGATAGGCTCAGGATAGGCTCCTCTTCTCCATGGCATCATATCATCCCTTTTACACTTTAGGCCTCCCCAGCATCCTGTGGCAATGAGTTCCACAACTGCACCATGAATTGGCTGGAAACATGCTTCCTTCTGTTTGTTGTGAACCTGTTCCTTGAAAAGGTGACATGAATACAGCAAACACTTGTTCCCTCTCCACCATCTCCACAACATTTGGGATTTACAGTGCAGACACCCCTCTCTCCCTAAGTCTTTGGGTTCAGAGTCCCAGTCTCTTCTGTCTCTACTTGCAGAGATGCCCTTCCACGTCTCCAGTTGTTTTTCCTGTATGAGCTCCATGCCCTTCCAAATTCTTCTCTGCCACTTTTGAGTCTGGATGACCAAACTGAACAGCATCTGATGTGTGGGCACCCCACACAGACCAGCACTGTTCTCAACTTCATTCAAATCCTTTCTTGACAGTCCCTGGTGGGCTGGGAACTTTCTGGCCCCTGCTGGCTTCAAGACTGAGGAGGAAACAGAGACGGTTGTTTCATGCCTTGGCTCTGCGTGTGCCTGGTTCTTGTTAGAGCGAGGGTGCAAAGCTGTGTGAAACCTGCTGCTCTGAGTGCCGGGGTCCCTGGAGAAGCTCGCTCTACCCATGACTATCTGCAAGGGGCAGCACTGGGAAGAGGGGTGAGGGGTTCCACATGGGGCCTGAGCATTCTGGTCCTGTTTGGGGGGGGAGGGGGGGGATATGCCAATGCCCAGGACTTGTGCACACAAGGCTAGTAGAAGAACTAACCCTGCAGCCTCCCCAGCAGCGAGGAGGCTGAAAAGGACGTGGGCATCAATGAGTGTGGAAGAGGACTGTGTTTTGGGGAATCAAAATCAGTAAGATCCAGAGATGAGAGTCAGGTAGGTACCACATGCGTTGGTTCATTCCTCTTCGATTTCTCTGCTGCTGAAGAGCTGTGCAACAAGTCGCAGCTGGCACAGTCTTTCTCAAAAGTGGTGTGGCCACAGCCCTGTACTCTCCAAGGTGAGGCCAAAATGGTCATGTTCATGCTGTTCCACCAGCACTTGTGGTTTGCTGTTGGAGAGGCAAAAGGGAGAAGGAAGAGGAGAAGGAAGAAGGGTTGGGTGGCTGGTGGCCGTTGTCCTGTGCCCAGCCCTGGGCAGACACATGGATGCTCAAGCCAGGAGGAAAGCAACCTGGGTGGCTTTACCACACCGTTATCCGGCAGAAAGCGGCAGCTCCTGTTCATCGCTGGGCTGCCTGTTATTAAAAGCTTGCCGATGTCTAAGAACTGCTGCAGACAGCTCGTTGTTTTAGGAGCAGAGGAAATACCCTGGCAGGGCTTTTCTAGATCCTGGTACCTGCCACTGCTGGAAAAAGCAGGAACATAAACAACTCCATTCAGAAATGGCTCAAAATTACAGTTTTGTGTATTTAGGAACTGTAGTTTTATATAAAGTTGTAAGCGTTACATCATTTTAAAATAGTATATGATAGTTGTCGGGGAAAGGGCGGTTGTCCCTCCTTTTGTACCCTTGTTAGATGCAGTCCCAGGACCTGACCTCTCTATGGATAAGAAATTCAGTTTGTATCTGTTTCTCCTTTTGCCACGTGGCTTATCGAGCTCTTCCCTCTTTGGTGGTCCCCTCACTGATGTATGTCTACATGACCGGGCTACACTCCAAAATCCTCCGTGCGTTACTTACAAGGAGGTGTAAAGGGGCATGAGGAAGGGCCATTTGGTGCTGAAACCTCAAGTCAGCCTGCGCAGGAGATGTGCAAGCCAGCCCTTGCTCCGGCCAAGGTGACATCCCTGACCTGGCCTGCCTTCCGTGGGGCTGAAACTCCCCCAGGCAGGGCTGGCCCCTCCGCAGGGCACTGAAGGTTCAACTGCTGCAGCATTTTCTAATCTCTACTTCCCAAAAGCAAATGGAAATGGTGAGTGCAGCAGCTTCTCAACAGGAGGCAAAATAAGGCATTGCTGGAGTTGAATGTTTGGGCCAGTTAAAATGTGAATGTGGATCAGCAGGCTCTCCTCTCTATCTCTCTCCCCACTCCTTTTTCTTTTTTTTAAATAAAATGACAGCCAAAAAAAAAAAAATTAAAAAAATCGGTAGCAAAGAGCTCTGCTCTCTTGTGATGTCCTTGAGCATGCACTGGGAAGTGCAAGGGTGCTGCCTTTGCTCCCTGGACCCTGGTGGGCTGCTGGGGGGTGCCTGGATGCAAACCTCAGCCTGGCAAGGGTCCCCGGCATGGTGGCACAGGGACAACACTTGTGCATGGCCCCGAGGCGCCACGGATGCGACGGGTCGGCAGGGAGGTGTTCTGACAGCCCGCTGACATCGCTTTCAGTACAGATAAACCAGTGAGGTTATCTCAAGTGCAGCAATATCCTCTAAAAAAGTGAGGAGGAGAACCTACTTTGCACTGTGTCACCATGGATAAAAACCTGTTAATGAGCAGCGGTGGTGGGAGCGGAGACCCAGCACCTTCTAGGGGCATGGTGCAGCAGCAGCCTGGGTGCGCGGGACCCGTAGTGAAATGCAGCGGAGGGACTACATGGCCAACATTTTCCAGCCTGGGTGTTTAAATTTTGCTCTATATTTAGTGCCCTAAATGAGTGCTTTGATTTGCAGTGTTTCCAAGCACCTGCTGCTTCCATTGACTCTGGTGGTCTATATGGGTCCCAGCAATCCTCAGGGTTAAGCTGCTCTATCTACATGCCTAAATTTGGGTACTTGGGTTGGGAGCTGCGGGTGCTATATTCTGCTTGGGTTTGTGTTTCTCCTGCTGTGGGGTATGGTGCTAAACTGGGGTTTGTGGGCAAAGTGTTTTCAAAACAGGGGCGGCTTTGATTTGCCGGTTTCTGGTTCAGCTCATCTGAGCGATTAATCATTTATTGGAGCAGAGAGCGATTAAAACTTCTGGGAATAAAAACTGAATTAAGGCAGTCTAGTTTTTCCTAGCAGCAGATGCCTGATGCACACACAGCTCGGTCTCTGCGGTCCATCTCTCTTGCAACAGGAATGTTTTTCATGGCCTGTCCCCTACAGACCCGGTGGAAACACTGGGCTCTAACGCTGAATGCAACCATCCCGCTGTCAAAACCTCCAGCTGGCTGTGACAGCTCAGTGGGGCACCGCTGCTAGCGGAGCCGGCACTTGCCTTTTAAGGAGCCCTGGTCTGGAACCGGGCATAAACACTTTTCCCTTTCATGCTCCTTTCCAGGGCAGGTAATTTATGTATCTAGGTAAGCACTGGCAACCATGTCCATGTTTCTGTCCCTTTGTAATATCCTGTTGTTGCTTTCCAGAGAAAAATACCAGCAGACATTCAAGGTTACTTCCTTGGCATGCTCTGTGTGTTTTCAGCCTGATTGTATCTGCACTGCTTAGACATTTCCTGACATGCTGTATCTCCCCTGCTCTTGCATCACAGGCCGAGCATTAACTTTGCATGCTTTGCTGCAACAGACCTTTCTTTCCTGACCATGGCCCCAACTATTTCAGAGCCTTGCTTCCAGCCACGTTCCCTCCTTTCTGCTACTCCCACTTTCCCAGATTGCTCCTCAGATACTTCTTCAGGGTGCGCAATAGACGTTGGATGTTGAGGCAAGTCTTTACCCAGAGCAGGAGATGAAGAGTGAATGTGGCAAGGATCAGATGCCCACATGGGCGCTGGATCTTAAGTAACTTAAGATCTCTTAACTCTCTTACTTCAAGAGAAATGACATCTCTCAAAGGTGGTTTTAAAAAGTGACTCTCATCGTGGGCTGACTGCTCCGAGGCTGCGTCCAGACATGCTCTGGTTCTCTGCAGCACCTGGACGAGATGGAGCAGCCCCGGGATCCTCACGTGCGCCTGGTTCACTGACCTGACACTGCTCTCTCTGCTCATCCAGACCTTGAGAAGCGTGAGTCCAGGTTTGCTGTTCCTCATTGTTCCAGGATGCTTCTGCCTTGAAATTCATTAAGGAGATTAGAGTCTGTACCTGTCTCCGCTCCCAGGCCAGGGCTTCGGCAGCATGGTCCAGCCCTCAGCACAAAGCCTGTCTTGCGCGTGATGCTGCAGATGAAAGCTGTTGTTTGTTTACAAGCTTTCCTCAATTAGAACTCATTTGCTGCTCACACACTATATTTAAAAGCTCATGTTTAAATCAGCGCTGATGATTTAGGAGTGCCTGTTTTGTTTTCTTTCCTAGATACATATGATAATTCCTCCACCTGTTAAAAATCTGTTGCTAATATTTGCTGTCAGGTTTCTTTTTCTTTTTTTTTTTTTTTTTGCCAGGATAGCCAGAGGCCTGCAAGCGTTTGTTTAACTGTAGCTGTTTATTTCTCATAAATTTCCCTGTCTGCAAATCCATTTGGGATCAGGCAGGAAAAATCTTTGCGATCAAGCTGGATTTGATCAAAATAGACAAAGTTTCAGTTTGGGCATTTTGGCAGCCTGGGATCTCTTCAGAGCCACTCTCTCAGTGAGGCTTTGCGACACACGGCCCCAGAAGTATGGAGGGGATAAGCTCATGTTCCGGTGCCACTTTGTAGAGCGGTGTTCTGGCCGGTGTCAAGGGTCCCAGGTGGTGGGGGAGCGGTGGGAGCTCTGCCCCATGGGGTGCTTCCCTGAGCCCCCTCCAGCCTCAGGGGACCGCTCCAAGCAGACCCACTGCACCCTCCTGCTGGGGCTTAGGTGACCTTTCAGCCTTAATTGTTGCAGGTCAGCTAAGTGGGGAAAAATCTGATTGGATTTTTTTGTTGTTTCTCAAAGTTAATGTTTTTGCAGCTTTCCTGTCATTTTCTTTCTATTCTGTTTATTCTTCGTTATGCCTTTTCGTTAATTCATTACAAACTTATTCACCTGATGTCTATGTATACATTTTTCAGAAAATCAAATCAATCAAATCAGATTTACCCATGGGAGGATAACTTTAGCCTTTCAAGAAAAGTTTTGTTGAGATTGCAAAGTCCTTACTATAAAAATGGTCCTGTGTTTGTGTGCACTTATTTCATTTCACCTTTCCATGAATGAAACTTGTGAGAGCTTCTTAGCCAATTTCCAGTGTAAATTTAGGAAACTCGGGGTAAGCCCAGGATGAGAAGACAAACTTCCTTGCCATACAGGTGAACTGATACAGCAGTCTTCCAGGGAAGGGGAGCACACCCAAGATTTGACACCTATGGCTTTGGGTTTCATCAGTCATTTACCCCAACTAAACCCATCCTGCCACAGTTTTATTTGTAGAATTTTCCGCTTTAATATTTTTCTGTCCACCTACTGAATTTTTATGACATTGAATGTTTGCAGAGACCAAGATGGGTTTTCCAATGGGCTATGAACTGGGATGCTGACAGAAATGTTCCCACGTGGGTATCTGATTGGGACAAGGCATTTCTTTCTTCCATGCCCCTTCACCTTCCCTATATTTCATGCTTTAGCCAAGGGCCAAGTGCTGACCCCCGTTTCCCACTTCCACACCGTGGAAGTCAGCAGAATCATTCTGGATTTTCTGCAGTGTGCATGAAAAAATTCTTCTGTTCCTTTCATAATTTTTAGAACTCCAATGACTTTGGGGATGCAGTCAGGAAACATAATCTTGAGTAAGATAGAAACAAGAAAGTCGAGTCCTTGTTGTATCTTCCATGCTATTTCCATCTCCAATGTATTTCCTCTCTCAAATTGCTTCTCTCCAGAGTCACACTCTGCCAGAGATAACTAGGTGGCGGTGAGTGAAGAAAGGAACGGTATTGTCTACAGCTTTGAACCATGAATAGCCCTTGGAAAAACAGCAGCAGAGAGAGATACAAGTTCACGTTGATAAAGCAGGTTGCCAAGTGACAGCAGACTTGATCCTGTTTCACTGAAGTTGGCGGTGAACTCCCACGGACGTCACTTTTATCGCTGCTCCCAGCCCATCTTGGGTACCGTCCACCACCAGACTGGGCAGAGTGTGGCTGTGAGGATTTCTGTGGGGATGGGGCTGGCTTTGCTGGTTGAGCATCCTTCTGCTGCAGCTGCTGGGACCAGGGTAACGTGCACCCACGAGAAGCAAGGTGGGTTAGCTGATGTTCAGCACCGTGCTGATGCTGTGCGGTGTCCTTTGGCTTTGTGTTTTTGAAGGAGTGAGCCCACATGCGTACACATATATACACCATAATTAGGTATATCAGGGCCTCATTAGCCACCAATTTGTAAGCAAAAGCCACAGCAGACAGCATCTGGTGCCATTGACCGCTCCCCACTGATGAAGACTGAGGCCCTCAGCTCTCTATTGGTATCGCAACTCATTCTCAGTTCTGGCTCCATCAGCAAAAGCCACCCCTGACTGTGTCAATCCAAACCCCGGTACGCTCCTCAGACGGCACAATGGGCTGATCCCAGGCAAAGGGCTCACCTCCCTGGCCCTACACCAGACCCACTGCTGTGCCTTTGCCAGGTGATTGAAGGGGACAAAGTGATATAAGGCCATTTTGATAGCTGCCCGCTTCCCTACTACTCTTTTCTGCCTGCTCGGCGCACATGACATGAAGCACTGGGCAGCCCTGCAGCACGGTCGCTTACTGCTGTCACCGAGACCATTCGTCAAAGCCCTGTGTAATGTCAGCCGACAAAGGGAAACCGTTTTATTTCGGTGCCTCCGAGGGGGCTAGATGAATAGCTGAACTGCAGCGTCCTAATGGATTTTGGAGGGGGGGGGAAGCAGGACGGGACACGGCAACAATTCGCTGGGAGGCGTGTGGGGAAATGTTGTTGCAGCGATGAGGAGCGGGAGATGGAGTAACAATGGCTCCGGTTTACATTGTGCTGCGCCAGCGCTGTGATCTGCTGCCAAGATCAACCCGGGAGAGAGGAACTTGAAAATAACATGAATAGTGTGGCAAGAGAGATACCCTACAGCATATCCTGCTCCCTCGGACTTCGCCTTTGAGTCAGGAGTGAAATATTGGAGTTATTGTGGTGAAGTGAGACTTAAAAATAGAAGGAAAAATTGCTGCTTTTTTTTTTTTTCTCCAAGGGGACATTAATTGTTTTTAAGTTGTGCTACTTCTAGTTTGAGTCAAGAAGGAAAACACTTCAGGGCATTGAAAGGGCTAGAAAACATGTCACTCATCAGCTGCAGTGTGAGGGCTGCACCTTATCTCCATTGCCATAGCGATGCTGCTGCTCTGGTTACTCTCCCCCGTGGGTTTCACGCCGCTCCCCATGTTACCCTCCATGCTCCAGATCTTTTCATAGGAAGCCTGGTTAGTACCACAAGCCTTGCAAAAAGCTAGTGCCCAAGCTCAGCTTTGGGCTTAGGGTCACATTGCTGGTTGCCCGTCTGCGTGCCCTGTGGGGGAATGGAGGTACCAGGGGTTTCTGCACGGGAGGCGAAGCTGTCTTCCAGGCAAAAGCGGGAAATTGTCCTCTGTCTTGCAAGAGCAACACCCTGGAACCAAACTGGGTTTGGGGAGTTACCAGCTTATATTTCTGGTAGTGTTTTAACCCATTTGGTTTTTTTGTTATTGTGGGAATCAGTGGGCTGGGGCTAGGGTGGTTGGCTAGTAAAGGTGACGGGTCTCTGGATCTTCAGAGAATTGCATTTACATGAGTGTGTGATGAAGCAAACCATCATCGGATCTGGTCACAGCAGTGCGGATGCTGTTCATCTGACATCTTCAGGAACAGCACATCCCTCTGTGTTAGGCTCCTGTCTGGGCGCTGCAGGATGCTGCTGACATTGGACCTCTTAGAGGTGCCTTTCTGGGTGTACAAAACTTTCCCTCTCTACCTCTGAACTTCCCTGGGAGCAGAGAAGCCGGTCTGGAATACCAGCGCTGCCACTGCCCCAGGACGGCCGTGAACAGCTTCCAGCCGCCCTCCCAGGGGGTGGTCCCCCATCCCAGACCTGCTGCCACCCTTCAATGAGTGACTGCTGCTGCACAGGGACAGGGCTGCTCCCCTACAAGGAGAACGCTGCACTGGTTTGTATAAATATAGCACACGACATTTATGTCTGAGTTTACCAAATTCAGCCCTTTCCCACCAGTAAACTGTGAGAACCAGCAGGGTTGTTGCTTTTATGGCCAGAAGGAATTGCTAAATCTGGATTTACCCAGATCACTGAGCTCAATGGCTTGAGCTTAGTAGCTAGTTTCACTAAAGCCCACATTGCTCTGAAGACACTGGGAGATGGAGTGCCTCTTTCTCTTTGTCCCAATAACTGGTCACCATCATTGTTCAGTCATCTGCTTTCCTTCTGATTCAAATATGCTTGTCCTTAACTCTCAAACCACCTATGCCTTTGGTAATGTTAAAGATCCCAGTAGCACTAAATATTTTCACCTCTTCAAAGCATATATATCAGGCTGTCTCTCAGTCCTCTTTGCTAAAATTAAGGAGAGACTCAGCTTCCTAAGAAACTGGCTCTAAGGTCTGTCCTCTTCCCCTGTCCTAGTATTGCTGCTGTGTCTTTTACGTCCATGATGGATAACATATATCCCCGGCATTCAGCATTGAAAACCTGGTCTCCCACAAACCGTTTCCAAATCTGAGGATGTTTCATTTTTTCTCAGGCTCTGGAAAGGGCCCTTGACCAAACCAGGTGCTTCAGAATGAGTTTAACTAACGGAAGACTCCTCTGTGGCTGAGATCTTCCTGGCAGCAGGTCCTGGGAAAGCACCACCGTGGGAGGTGGCCACCACTGAACAAGGTTTCTGTGGGAGGGTGGGGGACACGGCTGCACCTTGCCCAAGTGCACAGCTCTTCCAGGAGCTCAGAGGAGCCACCATGCAACGGCTCGTTTCTGCAGCAGATTGAATCAGCAGAAGGAAGTGAATAAAGAACAAACAATGGATTTTAAAAGATGGAAAAACAGCTTCTTATCGATGTGAAGTCTGACAACACACCCAAGTGCTGTTCAGAGATGGCATGACTTGATAAAGGTGATGAAAACACAACATGGGGGCAGAGAAACAGCTCAGGGGCTGGTGCTGCACTGGACATGGGGGTTGGCATCCCAGATGGGATCCCTGGCCAGCCGGGACAGGTCTGATGATAGTGCTGTGATGAGCGATCAGTGGTGTTTTGAGTTCGTCATGTGCTTAAGGAGGGGTATTGACTCAATAGCTGAAAGAGGAGCAGGCTCGAGTCGTTAGCATAAAGTCTTTTCAAATGCCCTTAAAAAGGAAAAGGAGAAGAACACCAACAGCACCCAAACATTGGAGGAAAAATGAGTCACTGCCTAAAATCTAGACTATTCATGCCAGATAATGGCAGCGCTTTTAGGCCCCAAAGCTCTGAGAGAAGGCTGAGGTGAGGAGGTTCAGGATGTAGGACCTTCACTGCCAGAGCTGCTCGCTGGAGAAAGAGGTTTCCTTTCCACAATGTGTTTTTTAGCTCAGCACCCAAAGCAAGCCTCCCATGCAGCCTTCCCTCTGCGTTCAACCTGTGGGGTGCAGAGTGGACAGCCACCTTCCTCCTTCTCTCCATCCCAGGGCAAAGCCCAAGAGCTGTGCTCACCCTGCCGTGCCCTTGGCTTTGCCCCAGGTGGAGAAGAGCCAGGAGTACCTGTGGTTTGCACCAGGGACAGGGAGAAAAGCCCACTCACCCCCCGGCTAGCTACTGCCTGGCCTGGTACCTGTTAGGACAGAAAAATTAGAGGTCAAGGGCTCCAGTCTGGGCCCAGGTTTTGGTCACACATGGTCTCACCTCCAGTTTTAGAGGTAAGAAACCAGACAAAGAGCACACTGGGCCTGTACCGGCCACACTTCTGGAATTGTCCTTCTGTCCACAGGAACCACTGTCCAGCTGCAGCTTCTTCCCCGAGCTGGGTTCAGTTCATCACGGGACAGAAACGTACCCCAGAGCCTGCATACCCCATTAAGGCTTACTTGAAATCAGCCTGTTGGGCTTTGCTCACTTCATGGTGTTCAGACAAGAGCCTGTTACGCTTTTTAGGTCTGCTTTTTCCTTTACCTCCAAGGAAGCTAATGGCACAGCTCCCTGTTCCCTCGGACTCCAGAGTGGTTGTGAGCTGTAGCAGTGACATCTCGACATCCTGGAACAATGACATGTCAATGTCCCAGAGCAATGACATGCTAACATCCTGAAGAAATGACATGCTAGTGTCCTGGAGCAATGACCTGTCAACGTCCTGGAGCCAGAGGTAAGAACCAAATCCTCATTTGAGCCATGGTAATATTTATTTTACCAGAGGACCATGACGCAGATCAAACTCATGACTTGTCACTTTTAGCACAGAGCGACTTCATATAAAAATGCAGGACTGCCTGAGAAACTATGCTGATTGCATTATTATTATTATTATTTTATTCTTTCTCTCTTTTTATTCTTCCACATCGTCCCCAATCAGCTCAGTTCATTCCCCATTTCTATCCCCTGGGCACAATTACTGATCCCCACTGAATTGTCTTTCCTGCTACAGAAAGTCCTCTCTTAATGCAGAGACTTCATGGAGTTTTATTTGGTTCATCAGGGGACAGAAAACTATGCCACAGCCTGCCTTTCCCATCAGAATGCACCTGAAATTCCAACAATGAGAAAAAAAAAACAAAACCAAACAACAAAACTCCCCACCCACAACCCGCCAAGAAAAACCCGAGCTCATAGTCAATAGTTCCAAGGAATTCACAGGGACCTCGCTCATATTCACGAAACAAATTCCTTGCTGGGAATTATTAGCTTGGTTGGAAGTGTTTTCTTGCCCTCTGTGCAGTGTTGTGTCTCAGATGACAATTGAAGAATCATTTGCCCGCAGGTGGCTGACTCCAGAGATGGGCAGTTTACCATTTCATCTACCAATCCACACAATTATGTCACTAAAAGGGGTCACAACATGGGGCCTGTTTGGTTATCAAATCATTTCCCCTTTAAAAAGTAAAGTCTTTGCACACCCCAGGAATACTCACACCTTTCTACTACCCTGCTGTAAATCATTCAATCCTCAGAAAAAGGAACATTTAATATTTGTTGCTTTTAATCTGGACAGGAGACCGAGCAGCCTTCTCCTGCAAAGCTAATTGAATGCCACAGAGCAGTCCATGGCTTGTAAACACGAGAAACCTGTCTTCCTTATGACTATAAATAATAAAAAAGACCCATCTCAGGCAGAGGAGGGTAGTGATTCAGCAAACGCTCCAGCAATCACCTAGATGGCATTAATCAGCTCAGCTCTTGTGTCGGAGGTGATGTGTGTGGTTGTCTCAGAAACCAAGTTTATGGCAGCAGCTTCTGCACACCTCTGAGTCAGCTACAATTTTGAATCCTCGAGGTGCCAAATTTCCCAAGTGATCTCAAGGTGGTTTCCCAAACGGGGAGTCAAGTGCGGAGGGTTTGGAACCCACACATCTGCAATGGGACTGGGACACCATCCAGCTGTGAATCTCCTGTCAAGTAAGCCAGCCAAAGGGCTCTTTGTGCAGGATCTCACCTGAGAGCGAGAATGTCCTAGGAGAGGAAAATGTGCAAAAAACTTACTGCATGAGGCCAGTCTTTAGTGCAGCTTCTTTCTTCTGCCTTTCCCCCATGTATCCAGAAGCCGAGTTACTTGATGGAGAGTCAACGAGACCTTCTGAGATCACCTGCTTGGTTTCTGCCCATACACAGAGATGCTCCCAGGCTTGCTCCTTGGGTCTGCGCTCGTGTTTGGGTCTGGAGCCAGCCATGGGGGAGGGATGCCCAGCCTGTCTTTGACCACAGAGCATGCCCAGCTAGTGCTGCTGGTACGGGACCAGCCCCTGGCCACGCAGCATTGCTTTCCAAAAATGTTGTGGTGTGCAGCCACTGTGTCCACAGAAGCCCTCAAATTTTGGTGGTGCAGGTGAGAGAACCTGTTTGGCAAGTGCTCCGTGGCCCAGGAATTTGGGTCCCCTCTAATCTGATCTCCACTTCGTGCCTGCACTGGTCCTGTGGCTGTTATCCCTTCTGCAGAGACTCTCCTTCGCTGCAACTGTGTCACCGTGCCGGGCAATCTGCAGCGGGGCTTCCCAATGCCCCTTTGACATCCTGGGAGTGGATTCATGCCAAGAGCAGCCGAAGAAGAGCACCTCTGAATATTCTGCTTTTCAGCATTTTTTTCTCCCCACCACAGTGTGTCATGAAGCTGGATATCCCCTGGGGTCCATCTCCAGCCATCTCCTGTTTCCATTTCTGCCTGCACCTCCCCAGGGACTGCAGCCAGGTTGTCTCCTTTCAAGGGTCAGCAAGAAGTAGGGTTAATACAGTCACAAACCTGCAGCACAACCCTCCTGAGCCAGAACCCAGGCCACAAACAGCATTGGGCATTATTTGCATCAAACTCGGTAAAGGTCCTTGCTGTGCTGCCTGCAGGCACCCTCTTCACCGGAGGATGCTAAAGGGTCACTACACCCCACTCCCTTTCACGCTCCTCACAGATGTTCCCCAAGAAATTTTCTCTGCAGTCATTTTTATGCTAAGTCAAGTGGATATCGATATATTCGCGGCAGGGGCAAGATCCCCTGCGCTTTGTGTTCAGATACCTGTGGCTTTTCAATTTAAGAATGTCGATGTTTGGAGGTGGTTGATGGGGTTTTTTTCTCGCAGGCTTTCCCATTCCCCACAGCCTGTAAGTGGCTTTCTGCCAGCTCTGCAGCTCCTCGCCCCTCCGCCCGGCAGTGGCACTGGCGATGACATATTTTGCAGGTCTGCGGGGGAAATGAGTAAAGCTACGCGGGATGAGAATTTCCTTTGGGGGGCGAATTTATGTGATTTTGAAACTTATGTGAGTTTGAAATATTGATTCCAAACCAAAATGTAATAAAAAAAAAAATGTTTGAAATCTCCTTCCAGAGGTACAAGTGGGACTTCAGATGTCAGAAGAACATTCTCCGTCAATACAATCAATGCTCCTCATTCCAGGCTGTCTTTTCTGAACTGCACTGCTGTTTGTAATAGAATATACATTAAAAATTAATGAAAAGTTGTTTAAAAAAAAAAAAGGAAAGAGGCTCTTGGAAAAGGCCGAGAGAATATCTTGACCTTGGCAGGAAAGTGCCAGTGTAACTTCTTGCAAAGTCACTTTTGGTTGAAAGCTCTATGTTCCCACAGAAAGTTTCAAATTTTTTAAGAAACAGCACTTTCTTTTCTTTTCCTTTTCTTTTTTTTTTTTTTTCTTTCCCTGACAGAAAAGGACTCAACCTGAATATTTGCAGGCAGCTGTCTAAATAAGCTATGTCAAAAATGTCTTCTTGTGACACTGAAGAATGAGCAAAAGTATTTTTGGTCACTGAAGTGGATATACTTAATATCACACATTTTCCCTCTACGCTTTTCCCAGCGTATTTCCCAAAGCTGCTGGGCAGTGCATGTCTCTGCTCGGAAATTTCATCCTGGGGGTTTTGGTCCCTGTCTTGGCCCATCTGAACCTCCTGCTGCCATTTCATCCCATTCCCTCTTGTCTGACCCAACGTGAGCCGATTGCTTCTTCCCTCTTTTTTGGCAGCCTGATAACCTCTTCAGGGATCACAGCCATTTGTTCACAAAGTGCGTATCGGTGCCTGCAGGCAAATTTTAAGTCCCTAAATCCCCTCTTAGATGCCTCAGTGGTGCCCTGAATCTGGTTCAACAGCCTCTTAAGCAACAGATCCTCCATAAAGAGCCAGGGGATGGGCACATCCCTTTCTTTCCACTGCAGTTTGCCCTCCAGGATGAATAGGAGCATCCCAGCTTGCAGCTGATTATTTTTTTAACACTTGGAGACATCTGCCTGGGAAAGTAGCCGCCTCCCCAGGATCCGCACGCATTTGTACATCAGATGTAAGTAAATGGAGGGCAATTTTCCAGAAAAGTTGCTAGGCATGTGTGTGACAGCTAGAAATTGCAGGGAGGCCCTGATGGAACAGGGAGAGAGGCTGCATCCCATAAATGGCCTTTCCCAGAGGAGGAGGAGGAGGGGGAGGGCGGCAAGGAAGATGGGTGGGGGAAGCCAGTGCAACCACAGTGCCCTTTCTCCTTCTGCAGAGAGGAAAGGCAAACGCCATTCTCAAACGAAGCTGCGAGCATGGGGAAATCCTGCATTCATTTCCAAAGATATGGCAGATCCGGTGACTGAGCGACCCAAGCCCCGCAATTTTCTCCCCGTCCCTGTGCAAACAGCTTGTCCCTTGCTCGTCATGTCCCCCCGTGGCTCGGCCACGATTGCAGGGCTCTGTGGTGGCTTTCCCTGCCTACAGGACTTGCGCTCGCACACAATGCGACAAAGGAACCTTGTAAAACCGGGAGCGAGAACGGTGTTTGGCCCTCCGACCCCTGACCCTCCAACAATTTAGTTAATGATTCTGGTTATCAGATATACTGGCTCAGCAGTGCATCCATCACCGGGCTGACAGGGATTCAATCCTATAAGGGGAGGGAATGTGCAAACACATTCAATCCTGGCCTGGCCAGCCCCCAGTGTGCCTCTCCCCCTAAATCCAAGAAAAAACAGAGTGTTTCCATCGGGGGAAGATCTGCTGTGATTTATTGTAAAATAATGTACAAGAAGGGCCTGTAGATGCTGGCAATGCTTCACATGCAGGACAAACCCATGAGATGCTGCTTAGCTGCTGATGCTCCTTGCAGTATATTGGGAGAAAAGCAAACAAGCAATGGTGCTTTCCTTTCCACAACAGTCTTTGCCTGTTCCTCTGCAATATTTTAATTGCACTGGGATTAATCCTGCAGCCCGAAACTGAAGTCAGCAGCTTTCTTTGCTGAACCTAAGGCTTACACCTTGCATCCGTGCTGTTTCAATGTCCTGGCTTTGCACTAAAGCCTCTTGTCCCATTTGTTTTTAGCCCCTGCTCAGGACACCGTGACCCCCCCGTCCTGCCCAGTTCCTCCACCTCCTTTCAGTAGATTAGTCTGCAATAAATCACAGCAGTCTTCACATGATGGAAAAGCTCTGTTTGTTCTTGGATTTGGGGGAGGTCGGTAAAGATTCTGTCAGCCACAGCAGCCCCAAGGGCACCAAAGTGAGGAAGAGAGAATTGGTGCTGCGACAGCAACAGCCCAGGGTCAATTTCCCACACTTGGACCCAACCCAAAGATTCCCAAGGCTTGCCACCACTGGCTCGCCCCTGTATCTTTGGATATCCCGGTATTTTCATGGTGAGCAAGGTCTGAGACAAAACGCTGAAATATGGCTGCTAAGCTCACCAGCTTTTTTTTAACAGGCTTGGAAAAATCTGGAGACACTTCCTCTGAACAGGCCGTGCAGAAATGAGCCTGAACCCAGAGCCTCTAAAGACCAGTCCCTCCTTCTGCTCAAATGCCATCAGAAATCCCCACTCCTGTTTCATTTTCTTGCCTCACCCTGTCACACGTGCATGGGGTGGGTGGCAGGGAGGCACAGGGCATCGCTCCGGATGTGAAATTTCACCCTCCCAGCTCCTCCGTATGGAAGAAACTTCTCCAGAGGAGAGGTCCAGAGGAACCACCATCGAACCCTGTCCATCCAGGAGCACCTGGAGACGTAGAGCAGGGCGTGCATTAACCAGCCCGGCGTGCATCTGTTTTACATAGCAATTATTTCAAATAAAGCCAGGGTTAATTAGCTGCTCCTGGTTGCTGCTGCCTGAAACAGGCCACCCTCCGTGCGAAGGGCTGCAGTGCAGAACAGACCTGGCATTTGTCTTCACTCCTGATCAGAAACCGGACAGGCAGCACCAGCCGGGCCTCGGAGGGGTGGCAAACACCGTGCTGAAGTTTATAACTTGTTTGGGACCCCTCAAGCTGCCCAGAACCTTGGCTTAGCCTTCTCAAAGCTCACTTATAAGCAGATAACACGAGCACAGGAAAGCTGGCTGGAGCAGGTATAAGGCAGCACAGGCACCTCCTGGCTGATGGGTGCTCTCTATAGTAAAGTGCACGATGCCAAGGCACTCTTCCTGGAGGCCCTGATGCTCCCTGTACTGGCTCATGGGTAGTTGAAACCCCCTTCACTGGCGTTTACAACATGGGCAGGTGCAGCATCTGTATGCAGCGCTGTTTGCAAGGGAGAGGCTGGCCCCAGCCTGGGAGCAGTGGCCAGCCGGGAGGGAAAGCTGCAACGAAT